>NC_043005.1:38087238-38144738 GCF_006345805.1 Octopus sinensis
TAAGTAACAGGTGGTGACAGGAAGTGCATATATATATGTATACATATATATATAGTATTTATTTTATGAATATTGGTTCATTGGTTCCTCTGCAAGAAAAATGCTAATCCTTGTAAATAAATATTTCTTCAATTAGTACATATAATTAAGTTTCTTATTTAATTAGAGAATATGCTATGGACCCATAAAAAGACAAATACATATATTTTTGTATGTTTGATTGTATATAGATATCAAAATTGCTATTTCTATTGAGATCCATAACAAGTTTTCCTGTTATATTCTACTCTCAGATTACATATATACATATAGAGAGTGAGCAAGTGACAGAATGGAATAGACAGAATAAGAAGAGACATGTGGGATAGAAAGTTGTTGATGAGGTTAAAGGATGTATGATGAAAGGAACTTTGACAAAGAAACTAATACAATAATAAGAAACCTGAAGCACAGACCAAATATATAGTGCATGTGTTTAATTAGCAAAATATGACAATCTTCAAGTATTACAATATAGACATATATATGTGTGTGTGTAATATATTTATATACATATGTGTATATATATGTATATATATACACATATGTATATATGTATATACATATGTTAATATGTATATATATATATATGTATGTATGTATATATGCGTATATATATATATATATATTATATATATATATGTAGATATATATATGTATGTATATATATATATGTAGGTATATATATGTATGTATATATATATATATATTATATATATATATATATATATATATATATATATATATACGTTTAAATATTTGTTGTGCAAGAATTTTTATGTGAAGTCATGTGTTTTTATTGGCTAAACTGGCAATATGACCATTCCGAAATATAACAATATATATATATATATATATATATATTGTGACCACCTTTGGTCATGATTGACCATGGGATTGCACCTAGAAAGTTACCCTCCGAGGCACAAGCATGGGCAAGGTTGTTTATGGAAGACCAGCAGTCGCCCATGCATACCAGCCTCCCCTCTCCACACCACCAATGTTATCCAAGAGAAAGGCTTGAGTCCTCAATTTTGTTGTTTAAGGTAATGAGCTGATATTTTTGTGTTCTTTAAGTATATCCTCGTTTGTATTTTTATTTGATGTGTTTATCTTCTGTGGCATTTTCGGTCTCGCATGCTTTAATATATGCGGGTGAGAAACTTGGTATGCGAGTGCCCATGGTTGGATGTATAAAAAACAAAACAGAATGAAAAACTACAGAAGGCTTGTATTATGTGATTAAAGAATATATTTTGTCATGTTAGGAAAATGTTATAAAATTTTGGGTGTAGTGACATTGTTTTTGGAGAAATAACCGGTTTCGTATTTCCTTTTCAAATTTCTCAAATTTCTTTACCGATATTGTGTCATCTCTTCGCTATGGTGTGATGTAAGAGAGTTCCAAACAGGGGGAGGTAATCAGGGATTTTTTCAGTATAAGGGGGATAATCAAAAATGTTGAGAATGGTTAGGTTTTATTAATTTAACATGATTTGGTTTTGACAGAATAAAATTTTAGAATTTTGCTTTATATATTTTGATGAGGTAAGTTTCCTTTGTTAAAAATGCTAGAAATGGTTAAGTTTTGGCTTATATTTTTCAATGAAGTAAGTTTCCTTATTTAATCTAACTTGTGTTGATATTCCAAAGGTACGTTGATAAAATGGAAAGATTACAAATTGTGGTAGCAGTTGCTTTGTGCATCTCGCAATGTGTTCACTAAAGGGTATCATTCTGTATTCTGGGAATGAAATCTGCTAGATTGCATTCCCAAAATATGGGATGATACCCTTAATAACATTTTCCTAACATAACTATTTGAATATATTCTTTAACTAGTCTTCTATAGTTTTTTCCTTCTGTTTTGTTTTTTATACATCCAACCACGTGTTTTCACATACTAACTCTCTCTCACACACATACGCACACACACATATATATATATATATGCACATGAATATATAAATGCACACATATATATATACACACAAATACACACAGACATATGATATATAGACAGGCATATATATACACACACATATACATACATAGCTTCAATTGGTTATAAATTTCATTAATATCTTTGTGGCTCAGTGCCAATGTGAGAAAATACTAAGCCCATGTATACACAAAATCTCCCCTATTGTGAGCACTTCCTGTTCTTTGTCTACATCCTCCACACATGCTCAGAACCAAGCAGTTTTTCCTACTTCACATCACCATCATCCCTCTCTCTCTCTTTCTCTCTTTGTCCACTAATCATTAAGATATGACTATCAATTTTTCATATTTTTCCTCAGACATTATTTCATATCAGGTTGTTGTTAATAAATCACATTCATTTAAAAGTTTGCCTTTGAATAATCTCCTTGACTTCTACAAGAATGAATTTATGCAAAGGTATTGGACAGTGTTAGGTGGAGGTGAAACGTTCGAGGGTGTGCATATATGTGTGTGTGTGAGAGAGTGTGTGTAGTGAGAGAGTGAGAGGGAGAAAGAGAAAAGAAGGGGAGCGATGGAAGTTGACCAAGCATGGGAGATACAATTCAAAAATGATTACTGTCATCATTATTTTCATTGTAATTATATTTTATTACTTTTTTATTGTTATGAATATCTTTCATCTTTATATGTATTTGATTTAACTTGCAGAAAAATATCTATTATTATCATTATTATTATTATTGGTGGTGGTGGTGGTATTATTATTACTTTTATTATTATTACTATCATTATTATTATTATTATTTATTACTAATACTACTGAACGTAGAGATTAAATTTCTATTGTTTCTATCTCATAAATGAAATGTAAATGTCTGAGAAAAATCGCCACAAAAGACAACATGTCCACCATCAAGCATTTGTTTTTCGTTTATTTTTCTTCATTTTTACATAATTTTTTTTAATGCTTTTATTTTCATTATTGCTATTATTGTTATTATTAATTGTCTGTGAATGAAACCAAAATTGAAGATTTTTAGAAGCTTTTATTTGAAAATCATTGTCAAAATTCAGTTCCACCCCTCAGACATCTACCGTGACACACCACATACAAATAATTAGATACAGTAGAAAACAATGAAATGATGAAAAAATTTTATTACAAAACAGTGTGTGTGTGCATGTGTATGTAAGTATGTGCACATGTGTGTGTGTGTGAAATGAGAGAGCTTCCACTGATCAGGAACAAAGATTAGTATTTAATGTCGTCCCTTTCCTCTCCTCTTCTCTTCTTTCAAAAATTTATTTGTTTTACAGTATTCAAGTTCAGGTCTTTAATGTTTTATGTACGTGTCCATCCTGTATCCTTCCTTGTTCTTTAATAAATGGGAGGTGGATGGGGTCAACAAGAGGTTTAGGAAGTGCAGAACTTCCCAGCAAAATTGATACACAATGATTGATATATAGATAGATAGATAGATAGATAGATATTCACACACACAGACACATCTAGTATCTGCATGTCCGAAGAGATAGTATCTCAGGATAAATACTGTTGTAACCTGTCTTTCAAAGACAAATACACATTAAGTTATATATATATATATTGGTAAATGATTAATAAAGAACTCCAGGCACTCTTATGACAGAGTCCAAGGTTATAGTTCATTACCATTCAATATTGTATATCTGTGGTTGTGCTCCAGTCAAACTGGTTTTTACAAAGAGTGACATACAAGACAAGGTATAAATAATGGTTATTACATATTTTTCCTTTATTGGAGTAAACCTGGCTTACAGCCGTTTCCAGTAGTCATTATAAGTTTGTTACTTATTGGTTTCTCAATTGGTCTATTGATCATTTGAGAAAAGTTGCATGACCTAAAAAATTAATGCTACTTTCATCAGAGCATGGCAACAGTCTAATGACTGAAACAAGTAAAAGAGAAATAATGATTATAATAATCCTTTCTATTAAAGGCACAAGGCCTGACATTTTGGTGGAGGAGATAAATTGATTACATTGATCCCAGTGTTTCAGTGGTATTTAATTTATTGACCCCAAAAAGATGAAAGGCAAAGTCAACCTTGGCAGGATTTGAGTTTAGAATGTAAAGACAGACGAAATGCTGCTAGGCATTTTGCCTGGCATAACAATAATAATAAAAATGAATACATAAATAAATAATAGTAATAATAATATCAAACCACAATAATAATAATAATAATAACATCAATATCAATAATAAAATAAATAAAAAGATAAAATAAAATATAATTAAAAAAATTTAAATGATTTTAAAATTCAACTAAATAGAAAAAATAATACACATACATATATATGCAATTAAAATAATAAGGGTGAAAAATTTAATATTAATTTGATTGATATCAATTTAAAACCAGTGGCCTAGCATATTGAAAAATCTGAAGATTCAGAAAAATTATATTACATACATATAAGAGGGATGACCACTAAGTGGACATACATTATGCTAGAAGTCGACCCCCTATGGTCTTACCACTAAGAAAGGAATGTTCTCAAGAAAATTTAGCAAACACTAGAATGTAAGTGAACAAGACAAATGAAAAGATACAAAATATACAGACTAATCACAAACCAATTTCGTTATTACCATTTATGTAATCACTTATGTAGATGTCTGCAACTTGTCAGTGTGATCGTCAGAAGGTTGACTTCTAGCATAATGGATGTCCACTTAGCGGTCATCCCTCTTATATGTATGTTATATGTGAAATTAGGTCATTTTCATTTATCTCTGAGGCATTATACCCAACTCAACCAGTGTCTCTTGCTATAATGTTAAAGTTATCTAGAGAACCTGCAGAAGGATTTATTATAAAAATGCTTACAACGTATCACTAATTCCTGCCTGCAGTTAATAAGAATACTCTCTTATGTAAGTATTGGGTGTAACTGCTCTAAGTAAAGTTCACATCTATTTCTTCCTATTTCATACAGTTTTTCTTGACATAGGATTGACCATTTTGACTCATATTCTGTCTTTTCATCTCTAAGTATCTATATTAGCTTGCTATTGCTTGCCATTACACATGTTTCATTTGCTAATAGGAATTACAGTGTTTTACATGTTATATAGATGTGTGTAAAGAATTTCCTATTAGAAATTCTTCAGACAGAGAAATTACATAATACAAATTTTACACCTGGATGAAGCATTTATATTTAGTAACCAGGAGTTGTTGATTTTTGAGGTGAAGGAAGAAAGAGCAAATTAAATATTACAGAAAAAGCAAAGAGTGTGAGAGTTATACACACACACACACACAAACATATACATAGATATACACACACACGCACATATATATTTACATAGACACACACACACACATATATATACATATGCATATATACATGCATGCATACATATGTATATGTATGCATATATATGCACACACACTCACACATTCTTACACAAAATCATAGACATGTTCATATTTAGATTTATATAAACAAGTCTATGTATGTAAATCTTTACAAACATCTGTATATAAAAACATACTCAGATTATTCAAGTATATATAGACACACACACATATACATATATATGCACATGTATATACTACATATGCACAAATATGTATATACATGCACATGCATCACACATGCACATACTTAAACATACATATACCCATATTTATACACAAATATACACATACATACATAGGTTTATAAACATACACATTTACATACATGCATCATCATATGTAAAATTTGAAACACGATTGCAAAGAGTTACATATATCTATTTTTACACAGCAAAAAAGAAAATACAAATGTTTGTAGAAGAAATATAATTAAATAAAACAATAATACATATAATTTTATGGGTGTGGGGAGGAAATATAGATGTAAGTGTATATACTGTTTGAACCAAAAACAAGAAAAAAATAATTCAAAAACCATAGGAGTATTTATACATCTATATAAGTTGATGCTCATAAACACACTCACACACACATACAAATTTATATGCATACATTTTATTGTACATACCTGCAACATATAAAGAAGTGTATGTATATATATATATATATATATATATTATATATATATATATATATAAATATATATACCAAAACAAAAATACACAAAGTTTATAATTGTTGTTGATTTCATAACCATAAATATTTTAAAAATGAGATGGAGTAAATTGTATTTAGTAAGTGAGTATGTAATTTATGATGATGTTTATTTGATTATAGATAACTAAGATGTATGAGAGAGAGAGAGAGAGAGAGAGACAGACAGACAGACAGACAGAGAGAAACAAAGAAATGAGAGGTAGTGATGCAGATAAACACAACTGGGCTTGACATGTATATAATACATATATATATATATTATATATATATATATATATATATATAGATAGATAGATAGATAGATAGATAGATACACATAAACACATATATCTATATATATATATATATATTTATCTGCATCGTTACCTCCATATTAACTCACCTTGGCTTTCTCAAGTAACCACTTTTGACAATCTGTAGGCCTAGATCTGAATGAAGACTTCTAGAGAGTCCCTTTAAGTAATGTCTTAACAACCAGATGTCCTCTTTTAGGATCTCTGAGAGGCCAGCTACATATGGCATTTAAAAGAAGAGGGTACCCCAAACAATTAAATGGAAGCTCCTGAAGCAACCTGGGCCATACCATAACAGAAGTAAATGATGCAGACTTCATTTGGCTTTGAAAACAAGAATCCTGAAGAACTCACTTGATAGGTTGATGAGGATGGGGTCTTCTTAAACTCCAACAATGAAATGTTGAAAACATGGAAGTCCCTGCTTGCCTATTAGTGAACAAAGTGCATACAAATGCTGACTAGTTTCAGATGCAACTGGAATCACTCAAAAGAGGACAACTACATCTTGCCCAGAAGAGATGTAGCTCTGTAGAAATTTGTTTCAGGATTTTTTACACAACCCTGACTAATGGGAGTCTGTTTTCTTACCTGCAGTTATAGAGAAATTATATACCTCTCACCAAAAAGTCTGATAAGTCACCATTTACAGTTAAGAACTTTATAGGTGCAAAACCTATGGCAACTTTTTCATCAGCCATTACCAACAACTATATTAATTATTTTAAAAGTGTTTGAGTATGCTTCTTTTTAGACTTATGAGCTACTAATCGATTATATATATTCAACCTATTGTCCAAAGTAGGTAGACTAGGGGCCACTGCCAGATATAATTGGTCAGTAAGTATTTAAAAACAAAAGACTTACTATTAATAAACCATTATTCTCTGGGGAAAAATAAATGAATGATATATGCTATAAGGGGCCTGAAGCTATTTAAGTCAATATAAAAATAAAAATATACATAAAACAAAATAAGACTAATTAAATAATAATAATAAAAATTTTGTTTTCTTTAAATTTTTCCTTGCATCTCACTTCATCAGAGATGTTGTATATCTATATAAAGACTATGTGAGTT
Organism: Octopus sinensis; assembly: GCF_006345805.1. NCBI lineage: Eukaryota > Metazoa > Mollusca > Cephalopoda > Octopoda > Octopodidae > Octopus > Octopus sinensis. The sequence continues at coordinate 38,094,727 of NC_043005.1, forward strand.
TTTCATTGCCCTCTTTTCTCTTTTCTATTCTCATTTCCTCTATTACTTGTCTCTCTCTGGAATTTCTTTTAGTATCCAATAAAAAAGTATTATTCTATAACTTCCACTCTATAACAGTTTTCCTTTGAGCAACAGTTTAATAATATATATATATATATATATATATATATATATAACATTATAATATCTGTACAGTTTTCATTTTATTTTTGTGTAGAAGAGAAATAAAGCTGTATATAAACATATGACACTTGCTGCATCTATATTATTGTCATCAATCAAAAAATTTACTATGAATTGTTTATCAATTTCTTGGGACAATTTAATAATAATTACTTCCTATAAAATTGTCTGGAGAAATGCAATGACCACTGTTTATTCAACTAATCCTCATTCTGTAGATTACTCATAAGCTAGTGTAATGTGATTCAAGTTATGAGTGAAAATCATCTTGAAAATGTATTTCTATGTCTTCAGAGTTGCATTATGTCTTGGCTTGTATATACAGTTGTAGCAAAACATGTTGAACAGTAACAATCTCAAATATAAATATGTTTTAAAATCTAATATATTATTTCAGTTATCTTTTCCAAGATAATTTCTAAAACACACACATAAATACAAGTGTATCTGCACATAAGTATACACGCATACAAATTTAAAACTAATAGTTGAAATCTACCTAATTTCAGCTTAAGCTACAATTCACTTACATATATCTGTGCTTGTTTGTGTGTGCAAATATATATTTGTGTATACATGTGCATGTATGTATGTAGGCATGTATGTATAAATGTGTCTGTGTATATGTGTGTATAAATATATGCATATATATATATTACATGTGTATAAGGCATATATGTACATAGATGCATGAGTGTATACACCTATAAATACAAACATATGCATATGAATATACTTACACACACACACAACAAATATATATATATATATATATACACACAGACACACACACATACAGAAATGCACACACACAATCACTCACACGCACATATCCACATACATACACACCATATAATTTCAGGTTTAATGGACTGATGAATTAGTGGAAAATGTTTTTATTAACTGTTATGGATAAATTATTAAGTTTTGAAAGCATTTCTATTGTGAACCAGTGAAAATTCAGAGAAAATTTCCATAAAATACATATAAAATGAGAAGAAATTTACATTTGAACATATCTGTACAACATAAGGGTTTAATGTGTCTGAACAACATCTCACTACTACTGTTTCCTTGTTTGCAGAGATATTTTGCCTGTGTACTTTCCAAAGTCTGACCTAACTGTTGTTTTCCCAACTCTCCCTCAATTTACCTCTGCTCTCTAAAATCTTTTATGTTTTTATTTACTCTATATTTCAATATACTTTTTGATTATTGTTATTATCACATGCAACATATCACAACATATCACATGCACATATGCACATATACAAGAGTGTGCATATATATATATATATAATATATATATATATATACGTGGAGTTAAATGATATATATATGTATACATATATATACATATATATAAATACATATATATATATATATATATATATATATATGTATATATATATGTATATATATATATATATATATATATATATATATATATATATATATACATACACAGACATATATATACACATGCACACACATATATACACACACACACATATATATACACATGCATATATATATACACACACATACACACACGCACATTCATTTAAATGTTCAAGCACATATACATACATATATGTGTGAGCATGTAATTATGTGATGTATGTATGTATACATGCATGTGTGTATGTATGTATGTATGTATGTATATGTATGTATGTATGTATGTATGCATGTATGTATGTATGTATGTATGTATGTATGTATGTATATGCATATATGAGGTCTGATCAGAAAGGATCTGGACTGTTGCCATGGTAATAAAGCTAAAGTACACAGGGTGAAACTGCTTGCCACAGATTGACCTTGAGCTCTGTCACACATGCACAGTACATTACGACTTCATCATGATCATTATCATCATTTAGCATCCATTTCCATGCTTGTATTTGTTAAATGTTTTGACTGGAACTGATAAACTGGAGTGCTGTACCAGGCTCTAGTGTGGTTTGGCTTGGTTTCAACAGCCGGATGTCTTTCTTAATACCAGACATATGTAAGTATACATACACACACACACACACCCATACAAGTTGTCTGCTGGCATGGAGAGGTGGGGACAAATTATTGCTTCATACATCTAAAAGCTCAGGTCACAACATACACTGTTTCTATCTTTGAAATATGCAGAGCTTGCACATACTGCTTCCGGAAATAGCAACACACAAAGGTAATACAGACACCAGCAGTCTTTTGTGGATATAGTGCAAAGGAGCATGAAACTGCTGATCTAGCTACAAAATCCAAAAAACATAAAATCAATAAAAAGCACGTACCAACTTTCAAGACTATTGCAAATAGCAAAAGATCCAGGACAGTCACCCCTGATGTCTCCACAAATATCAGACAAGTGGCCACTTTAAACATCCCATATGCCATACCAGTGCTATTACTGAAAGCCAGAGTCCTTATAACAACCCACCATCACAAAATCGCATACCTGAGTTACACCTAATCAAGCAAAGTGCATACCACAAAGAGAAATGCATCTGACAGCTGACAGAACAGATGCTGAAATACACACACCAAACCATTTTGTATTTCAAACTGACAAGAGAGAAATATCTTGTGGTGAAGCTGCAATGTACATTCAGGAAGTTGTTATACTCAGACTCAGTCTGTGACACACTGATAGCATATATTAAACAAATTAAAATGGTAATTCATGCTACATATCACCAACCAGATGGGGACTCATTTCAAAGAGAGCCTAAAAAAGATGGAAGTAGTGTTAACTAAACTAAAAGACAGCCTTCACATACATTTTCAAGAACACTTCAACTTTTCTACTGTTAAGTGGCCTGAGAGACATCTCTTCTCAGGGATGTCACTGCATGAACAGAGGCATGCTTTTTGCATGGCTTTACAAATATGCTTTTTATGGTTCCACCAAACCAAGGGTTAAAATGTCCTAGACCTCTTTCTACTTCGCAAATAATATGGTACTCATCCATAATGTTAAAGTAAAACCAACAGTTTTCTCAAACCATGACTTAGTGGAGTTAACAATGCAAGGTCTGAGAAAAACTGCAGACATATAGTTTACCAGAAGTACCCAACACTTTTTCAGCTTGAACTTTCAAAATGCTAATTGGAACAGTATTCAGAAAGGGGTCCTGCAACAAAACTGATCTATTAGTCTTTCTATATTATATCAGGCATTTGGGAACCCTCTATACTAAAGGTAAGAATTCCATACCTTTTGGAAAGAGTTACCTTGAGCCAAGAAAATTCATAGATCTTGAATGGCATTAAGCTACAGCACTTTATGATAATCATGCATGATGTATGCATTAAGTTTACTCCAGAGAGAATGTCAAACTGACCCAAAAGCATATTTCCCAGAGATAGGAAAATTCTATCAAGCTGACAAGCGTCTCAAATTGTCTAAATGGGCCACTAAAAGATAGAGAGGAAACCTATCTCAAATGAGCACTGCTTCAGATTAAAAATGAATTCAAGCACTCCCATGAAAAGGGGAGAACAAAAAAAGAAGCCTGGGCTGTAAAAATATGTAAAGCAAATCCTAAAGCTTTCTATATTTGCAAAGTGTCTGCTTTTGTTCAGTACAAGATAGAGCTGCTACTCAAAGAAAATGACTCACTCACTTCAGAAGCCAAAGGATAAGTGAAATATTGAATATGTAATACAAAAGTGTTTTCTCATCTCCAGTGGGACACTTGCAAACAAATATATCAAATGAGTTCTTTGACACGAGAGCTCTACACAAAGGGACAACAGTTGTTGGTGATACTGAGATAGAGGAAACTGATTTAATATCAACTATTGATGAAACGAACTTAAATTCAGCCACTGATCCTGATGGATTCCCAGCAAACCTCCTAAAAAATGAAAAGGTGCTTTAGCAAGACTGCTGTAGATTCTGCTCTAAAGCTTCCTTCTAAATGGTAGACTTCCCAGCAAGTTAAAGCAGGGCAAAGTATTCCCAATCCATACAGGAGAAAGCATAGCAGATGCTAAAATTTATAGGGTTGTTTCTCTAACCTTACATATCACCAAAGTCATGGAACACATTGTCAAGAAGGAATTGATCACATTCCTAGAAGATAACGACTTGCTCCTTGACACTCAGCATGGCTTCTGCTCAAAAAGACGCTGTTTCACACAGCTTCTGTGACATTATGACTGGATGTGAATTGTGTCATTGTGCTGTTTTTCTCACAGACGGTGCCCAACTGACCCTACTATACTGTGTAGTTGACAAAATCAAAACAAACAATGTGCATGCACAAAATCAAAAATATAAAATGACAATTTACTCATTACACCCTATATATACAACTTTATTCTTATACTTGTTTCAATCATTTGACTCAGGCCATGAACAAATCAATCTCAGCACTTACTTTTTCAAAGCCTAGTACTTGTTCAACCAGTCTCTTTTGCTGAACCACTAATTCACAGGGATGTAAATACACCAACACCGGTTGTCAAGCAGTGATGGGGAGACAAATACAGACACAAAGTCACACATGCACGCACACATAGATATATGCATTTATATATACATACAGTGGGCTTCTTACAGGTTTTGTCTACTAAATCCACTCACAAGATTTTTGGTCAACCCAAAGCTATAGTAGAAGGAACTTGCCCAAGGTGCCATGCAGTGGAATTGAACCCAGAACCATGTTGTTGGAAAGCAAGCTTCTTACCACACAGCAAAGCCTATGCTTATATATATATATATATATACATATAAAGTGAGATAGCTATGTACATGTTTCTTTCTAACCATTTACATGTTTCTTCTAAACATTTCGCATTCCCTGCATTCTCTAACATTCTGCAACTCAATTCACACACATTCATCATAGAACCTACTCTTCACTTGAAGTGGAAATTCCCTTGTTGCCAGCAAAGTTAATAACTCCCTAAACTTATGGTATATGATTTGAGGAAGATTCGGCTCCTATTTATTGCATGCTGATTATCCAGATAGAGGCTTTCCTGCTATTGCCAAGGGACATGTAATCTCTCTTCAATGTTCTTTTGATATCGTTGTTGTTTTTGATGTTGCTAATGATTTTTCTCCAATCAAAACTGGTTTTGTATTTGTTGTTAGAGTAACAATACTGTTGTTTGCCAATTTGATGTTAGTGTTGAGGCTGATGGAAATAATTTCAACCTCACATGATAGAATGGTGTGCTATGAAGGAGGTAACCTCATAGAAAGTTCTGTTACTTTATCATTGTTGGGAGCATTATGCTTTAAACTAAATGCAATGGTGGCTTGTTATATACCTTCATCCTGGTGATTTATTCTGGCCATTAACTAGGTTACTTTCATTTCCTCTATTACTGACATGAAAGGTTACACCATTAATGAAGGTAAAAGTTAAGATAACATTTTCTTTGTGTTTTTATATTTCTTGTATGTTTATTGCTGTTGGTTATCTGGATTATATATTTAGCACAGATGGATTAGGGCTATAATAGTTCCAGGTTCAAATGCCAAAGCTGTGTATCAGCTAGCTAATGGCAATATAGTCTCATTTGTTAAGTAGAAACACTATTGTAACATTCATATTTTCCCTTTGTTTCCAGAATTTATTCCTTGATGTTTGATTATATACAAGTTTTCAATTATTTTCTAAATGATACTTATGTCCAGTGCTTTACTCATAAAGGAATCATTAAATATACTATTTACACACTGAAATCAGTATAATCAATACAAGCTGTGTCAATCCAATTCACCTCTAAATGCTTCTCCTCTCCATCTTCATATCTACATATCAACTTTTCTCTTTAACATTCTATGTTATGTACATATCTAATTCCCTCCTAGACATTCATTCTCTTCATTTTACACCTACACAATGTTTCTCCTTCTCAATGTACAGCTTCGTACTGTTTCTCCATTTCCATTCTATAAACAATTCTGATCTAGGACCCATCTATGCGCTCTTATTTCAGTTAATACTTGCAGGATTTATGTGTTCCTTCAACTGAAAGATTTTAATTGCAATGCTATAATTCTTCAAACAACTACATCATGCCACTATCAAATTAGTTTAGAGCCTTCATTACCAGATCTCTCTCTTTCTCTCTCTCATCATGCTCAAACTTCATTTAATGTCTTCATTTAACTCACACATCATTTAATGTCTGTTTTCCATGCTGGCATGGGTTAGATGGTTTGACCAGAGATAGTAAGCCAGAGAGTTACACCGGGATCCAGTCATTGTTTTTCCTTGGTTTCTATGGTTAGTTGCCCTTTCTATACTTTATGGAGTGTACTGAGTGTCTCTTACATGTCACCAGCATGGGTGGCCTTTTACTTGTCACTGGCATGAGTGCTCTTTTACGTGCCACTGACAGAGGTCCCTTTTACATGTCACCAGCATGGGTGCCTTTACCATGTCATGGGCATGGCTGCTTTTACATGTCACCATAAGTATCAATAACAGCATCTGTATCAAAACATCCTTGGAGATAGTTCAGACTTCCACAAGAAAGCTTCTAGCTGATACACAATTTGCCAGAAAAAGTAGCCAAATCTCTCTCAAATCACAGTATAGCATCTAAGACAAAGTTCATGTAGCTTTTACTTTTACTGACAAGAAGGGGATTCTTGCACCAAGGGATGAGTAGACTGTAGCAGTGCATATGTACAAACTGCTACATGGTATGGAAGTGAGATGTGAACACTAAATGCAGGTTCATTAATTGTATCTGTTGGCTGAAAGTATAAATCTACAATCTGAGGTTGTTTAAGAGAGTTTTCTAACAAAAATATCCCAATATTCAAACAATATATTGATAACCATGTTTGGAAAAGGAGAAAACAAATTCACACCTCATCTGACATTTGTAAACTATGTAAAAACAGAAATGGTATTTTTTGTAACTTATTTTTATCAACTGAGTTTCCTTTCTAATACTTAAATGTAAAAATGGGATGTGCCAAACTTAATTTCATTCTTCAGCTTGAAATTTAATTCCTCGTCTCTTGAGGGGGAAAAGCTCTGGAGGGAAGGCTAAATAATATGTTATGTACCATGAGCAGAGGCTGTCAGATACTATGCTGAGGGCTCTGCTTAAAAAAAAGTTTACCTGAGGCAACAAAACTTTTGAGTCCTTGTAGCAAAGAATGTTAAGTGCTGCTATTTAGCTCCTCTATTCTACATACAGATAAAACATGAACTCTCTCTCTTTCTCTCTCTCTCTCTCTCTCTCTCACTCACACATACACACATACACACACAAATTTAAATGTAATTATGTTTTATTATTACATCTGGCTTATGTTTGTTGCACATTTGTATCTGTATATCAATCTCTCTCTCTCTTTCTCTCTTTCACTCTCTCTCTCTCTCTCTATCTGTATATATACTCTTTTACCCTCTTTTACTCGTTTCAGTCATTTGACTGCGGCCATGCTGGAGCACCGCCTGTAGTCGAGCAAATCGACCCCGGAACTTATTCTTTGTAAGCCCAGTACTTATTCTAGCGGTCACTTTTGCCGAACCGCTAAGTGACGGGGACGTAAACACACCAGCATCGGTTGCCAAGCAATGCTAGGGGGACAAACACAGACACACAAGCATATACACATACATACACATATATATACATATAATATATACGACAGGCTTCTTTCAGTTTCTGTCTACCAAATCCACTCACAAGGTATTGGTCGGCCCGAGGCTATAGCAGAAGACACTTGCCCAAGATGCCACGCAGTGGGACTGAACCCGGAACCATGTGGTTGGTAAGCAAGCTACTTACCACACATCCACTCCTGCGCCTATATATATATGTGTGTGTGTGTGTCTGTGTGTAATGACAGGCTTCTTCCAGTTTTCGTTTACAAAATCTACTCACAAGTTCTTTGGCTGGCTTAGAGCTCTTTGGACTAGAGTAGAAGACATTTACCTGACATGCTGTGCCCTGGGATTGAACCTGCTACCACATGGCTGGGAAGTTAGTAAAGCAAACTTCTCAACCTCACAACTATGGCTGCACATAGTGGTATTTATATGATCTCATTAGGTTGTGTAGCATACATAACTGATACAAAAATAATTTATTTAAATTTAGATACAAATTCACACAAAACTCACTGAAGTACTTAAGCATCGACAATTACATACATGATTACAGTCAGATATTTCAACTCACTTCAACTCCAAAACATTTCACAATTCATTTAAGTAAAAGTGATTCTTTATCAAAAGCAATATTTTCATTTTAGTTTCCAGGAAACAACAGAGTATTTTTTAACTTTATCGATGGAAAGCTCATAAATGCTTTTCTATGTTCACCATCTTAATAGAAAGCTCCAGAATCTTCTTTACAGAACATAAGGGAAAATTTCATTTCACTTTTTTTATGAGGTGTTCTCAAGTGTTTTTCATATTAACACACTTTTCCTTTTCTCTGACCATGAGTGGGTGAATGTTGGCATGTATGCTTACTTACCGTTTCTGACAGAATCAGTCCAAGACATTCATCTTCCTCAGACTCCAGCACATTGTTTCTCATGGGAGCAGACGTAGGAGATCATGTGACATTGAGGGCATTGAAAGTGACCCTGAACAACTGCTGAAGGGAGTTGATGATGATATCATGTGTGACTGTGTCTGCATATGAAGAGTACTTTCACTGAGGCCAGTGTTATTTGTGGGCAAATATCTCAAGTTAGATTCACACTTATGTCTAAATAATTTACTGTTTGGGCAGTCCCTATATGTGTGTGTGTGTGTGTGTGTGCACATGTGCGTCTGTGTGTATGTGTACATGTGTGTCTTCTGAAATAAACATCAGAGATGTTTTGACCCAAGTTAAAACTGCAGGAGTTAGGAACTGTTCAGAATATTTGCAAGCTATTCTTTTGAATACATTGCAATGTTAAAGCCCCTTCCATATATCAGGGTCAGAAGCATTTTGCTCTTTTAGCCCATGGTGAGGACAACTCTTTTCACCTACAGAAGGGTTCTATCCGAAGTTTTTTATTAATCACTTTGAGTTGGTTATAGCAGCCATGCTTATCTCCTTGAAAGCATTCTTAATCTGGGATCCAGACCAAGCTTTGGCAAGAAATTACACACCAGTCTAGCTGGAAAGTCACAGAAGTTGGCTCCAAAAAAGGAATGAGATCTCACACCATCCCTTGACAAGAGCTTTATTGGCTGACGCATACATATATTTGAATATATGAATAATTTAATGAATGCAAATGGTATACATAAGCTTCTTCACCTTTCATGCTTGAGTAGTGCAGTAGCCAAATAGGCCCATATAGCATACAGTGCATGATCCAACAATTTTTCAGGCTCATATAACATTTCAGTTATTTGTGACTGAACTCTTGCTGGATCATGCACTATACACTGGGTAAGCTTATCTGATTGCTGCACTATCCAAACATGAAACTTGAAGTAGCTCACATATAACCCTTTGTTTTCATTAAACAATATTTAGCTCTCACTGAAATGACTGCTTTTTTGCTGATTATATTAACATGTAATCAGTACACACACACACATGGAGAGAAGTTGTGGAACAGGATGAAGAAGAAGATGAAGAAGAATGTTTTGTATTAACTTACATAGTTTGTAAATGACATAAGTGACCACAAATACCACTTAAATGAGGACGAACAAATATCCTCTTTAAATATCATGTCACATCATACTCCTAACAATTTTACAGGTGCTTGCTTCTTTTTTTTTTCAATTTCTTTCTTTTACATCATTACCATCAGTTAATGTCCTCTTTTCCATACCTGCATATGTCAGATGAAATTAGTTGAGGCACTTTTGCTACAGCTGGATGCATTTCCTGTCAAAAACCTTCACCTGTTCCCAATCAAAGCAATATTTCCTGTGGGCAGACATGTTTTTCTCAGAAGACTGGAAATGAACAACACCACCTGTATGACGGTGATGCTCATTTACAATAATCAAGTGCTGTGAAAACAAGGGAACACACACATACACATGCACATATATGAATACTCAGGCATAAATGCATATATATATATATATATATATATATATATACATATATATATATATAGCATGGCTGTGTGGTAAGATACTTGCTTCCCAACCCCAAGTTTCCAGGTTCAGTTTCACTGCATGGGACCTTGGACAAATGGCTTCTACTATAGCCTCAGGCCAACCAAAGCCTTGGAAGTGGATTTAATAGATGGAAACTGAAAGAAACCTGTCGTATATATATATATATATATATATATATATATGGGAAATAAGGAAACGGAGAGGACATAAAATCGACGGACATCAGCCAGGTACTATCCCTTAGTAGGTTTCTCAGCCCCTAACTCACACAGAAATATATATATATATATATGTAACTTAGTGTTTCTTCAAAAAAGACATAGAATATCTACCGGGCTTACAAAGAATAAGTCCTGGGGTCAACTTCTTTGACTAAAAAACCCTTTAAGATGGTACTCCAGCATGGCTGAAATAAGTAAAAGAATAAAAGAATATATGTATATGTCTGTGTGTGTGTGTTTTAGTATATGTGTTTGTACCTCCATCACTGCTTGTCAACTGGTGTTGGTATGTTTACATCAATGAAACTTAACAGTTTGGCAAAAGAAACCAATAGAATAAGAATTAAGTATAGAAATATAGATATAGATAGATAGATAGATAGATAGATAGATAGATAGATAGATAGATAGGTCAGTAGATAGGTAGGTAGGTTGGTATGCTGATCCATTTCAGCTTTTCCCTACCAAAAGATTTGTGCAACATTTTGGTAGAAGACACTTGCCCAAGGTGCCATAGAGTGAGACTGAACCTAAGACTATGTAGATGAGAAGCAAGCTTCTTAACCACACAGTTACCTTCATGAAAAACATTACAGCTGCAGTAAAAAAAAAATCAAACAAAACATAAGTGGAAAATGGTGGATTAGAAGTAGATTCCTCAACATTAATGTTGAGTTTCTTTTATATAGAAACCAACTAAGCCATAATTTTTACTGTATTTAAGATTCATATTCAAGATTCATAAATTTTCAACTTCAGAAAGTTATCCTGACAACAATTTATAAAGATAATGAAAACTGTGTTGATTGAGAGAGTAAATGTTTTCTTTTCCTTTTTTTTTGTGCACTTGTTTTTTTAGTGTTTTTCTTTTTTCTTTTAAATCTCTTTTTTTTTCCTGCTTTATGCCGGCTTCATTCATGATGACGTTTCTTAGTTATTTTTCAAGGAGCTATTTTTTTTGAGCTTAGATCAAATGTGTGATCAAGTACACACATACACATATGCAGACACACAAACTCATACATATAAATACCTACATATATATATATATGCATATATATATGTGTGTGTGTGTGTACATGCAAGTAAATGCATGCATGGTATGCACTCTTGCAAAAACTGACAAGTTGAAGGAGATCTTAGAAAACTAAAAGAATGAAGAACATTTGACCAGAAGTAAATTGTTCATTGAGAGAAAATATATTTTAATTAATAAATTATCTTGTGCACAGGGAACAGAGAAAATCAAAACAATGATATATCCATTCTTAATACATTACGCTAGATTTGAATCCCTGCTATTTTATCTGCGAAGAACAATTTGTTTCAGGCAATCCGTGTTCACAACACACTCAGTCCATTGAGGAAAAGGCACACTGAGACACTGTAGTGTTTCAACCACATTGTGTCTCCTCAGTCAAAGCTACCTGCAGATTAATGAATCTTAACAAGAATTTTGTCTCTAGTCTATAGAAATAAATGAAAAATTTTTTGCTGATGTATGCCAAATCAAAAATAAATTGCCATGTGCATGCAGAACAGTAAGAATCAAAATAATGTCATACATGTTTATTCTTAATATGTTCCAGCAGATTAAAACAATTACAGACTAATCATGGTTGTATTTTATCTTCAGCGAATAATGTTTCTTTTCAGATGATATGTATATATTTTAATTAGTCCAGTATTTGATCGAAGCTATCCTCACTGGCTATCATATTTCAGAGTACAGTAACATATTTGAGCAGTTCACTGTGATTATATTCCAAAACGTGCTACGTTTAATTATCTTTCAAAACATGAAAAGATATTTTGTGAGTGAGAAGCTTTACTTTTGGCTATATTTCATCAATAATTTTCCCCCCATAAACCCAATCTCAATGACTTTATGATAATATTTGAATATTTCTTTTCATCTTTTAGTCAAGTAAGAAAGAAAATAGTACCAATAACCCTTTACAGGACCTTTTGAGATTAATAGGAGGGAGAGAGTAAGTTATCCTGAAACCAAAGACCTGTCCCAAATGATAGCAACAGAATAGACCCCCACTATAAGCACCTGAGATAGCAGGTTGGTAGTGTTGAACTACACGACAGGTTAAGTCAACCATTCATGTAAGCCATGGTAGGATTTGAACTTAGGCTGCAATGAAGCCAAACAAATACTGCAAGGCATTCAGTTCTACAATACCTTTCTTTTTTGTATTGAACCTGAAAAAATAGAAGGCAAAGTTGACCTTGGCAAGATTTAAATTCAGAGTTTTACATGTCAGAACAGATACTGTAAGGCATTTTATTCAATGCTCTAAATAACTCTACCAATTCATCACCTAAAAATATCAGCTTCATCAGAAGAGGAAGAGTAGACCCACAACCCCATGATTCCCTTCAAGATCTTTGAAACTGTTGGAAGAAAGGGAGGAAGTTGTCCTTAAATTTAAGACTTTGCTGAATGTTTGTATGTCCTAAGATTGAAAACCTTACATGAATACATGTATGCCCTTAATTGTAAGACCTTGCCTGAGTACTTGTATGTCTACCAACCAAAAACAGTAACAGTCCCTTTGTTCAATTTCATCACAGCTTCAGTTTTCTAAATTTCAAGGCTTTGGCTAACTCAATGGCAATATTAGAAACCACCAAAATCGCTATGTATGAGAGTTAAACTGAGAGCTTTGTAGTTGTGTGGCAAACTTCTTGACCATGAAGCTATGTCCCTTTCTATAATTAGATATTCTGTTTCAGTATTCACTCATCTCTAATGAAATCCTCTTCTTAGAAAACTCAAAGAGGAATGTATGAGAGCATGTGTGAGAGCATGGAATGTGCCTAGTCTACTCTCAGGTGATTATGGCAGCTGAATAATATCAGTGATAAAGTGATGAGTGTAGGAATAAGTTGTGGGATAATCTTGATGGGGCAATGAGAATGGAGGTGGACAGAGCTTCACACGTACAAGATAGTTTTATGATATCAATTCTGTTGTGGTGGGTGAGTTTTCTCAAGCACAGCAAGCTGAAAGTACAGAAAGCAAAAGAACCAGAACAACCATTCCAAAAAGTGACCTACTCTTTCATACTTTAACCTTTCAATAGCTTGCATACATCCACCTCCCTCACTAATATAGCCTCCCTCAGTCAATGGAAGCTTTTATATTCTTGCATATTACATAGCAGACTTACTAGTGTTGGTGCCATGAAAAATAGTATTCAGTACAACTCTATCCCACCTCCATTCCCATTGCCCCATCAAGCTTACCCCACAACTTATTTCTACACTCATCACTTTATCTCTGATATTATTCAGTTATCATAATCACCTGAGAGCAGAATAGGAACATTCTATGCACTCACACCTGATTTCATACCTTCCTCTTTCCTCTTTGAGTTTTTCAAGAAGACGATTTATTTCATTAGAGACGAGTAAATACTGAATCAAAATATTTAATTATAGAAGCAGACGTAGCCTTGTGGTCAAGAGGCTTGCCTCACAACTACATAGCTCTCAGTTCAATTCTAATGCACAGCAAATTAGGTGTTCACTAACCAATGAAGAAGAAAAGGATAAAGTGATTGGCATTAGGCAGTGCAAACAGCCATAGAAACCATGCCAAAGCTGACACTGGAGCCTAACACAGTCTTCCTACTGGTTGGTTCTTGTTGAAGCATCCTACCCATGCCAGCATAAAAGACAGATGTTAAACGATAATGATGATGATGATGATAAAGAAGATAAATAATGAGTTGAAATAAATTACAAGAAATAACATGGAGAGATAATTAGAAATTCACGTGATCATATTGATTATCCTTCTCGTTTTCATTGTCTTCAGAGTTTCATTTCCTTCCTTCTATCTGTCCATTCAAGACCGCAATCAATAGAACTAGTTCTTATACTAAACCGTGGTCATCATACCTGAGATTGATTCTGCAGAGATCGATAGGATCAGAGGATGAGAATGTTTTAGCTTTACCATCTTCTTACATTATTGTACTTTAGGTTTGTAACATCCCCACCACCATAGTCATCACTCCACACACTTGCTAATTTTGCTTTCGTGCAATTCATTCTGACAACAGCTTTGTTGCAATTAGTGTGTTAGTGTTATGATTCACAACACGTATACCTAAATTTTGTGCCATCGCCGACATTGGCTGTGGATTTATTGGTCCTGATGGCGTTACTGATCCTTTTGGATTGCACAAGGCAGATACATTCAGAGAATAATCACTTGGGGAAGATACATGCCAAATTAATAAATTTAATGTCATTCAATCTCTTTGATCAGTGCTATTCACACACACACACACACACACACGTTATATTATAGTACATTCTCCTACTCTATATAGAGATATTAACTCATTCTTCATTCATTTATATATGTTTATACCTACAGATTTATATTTAACAATGGCTATAGGCACAAGCATAGCCATGTGGTTGAGGGTTTGTTAACAGAAACTAAAAGAAGCCTACCATTCATGTGTGTGTGTGTGTGTGTGTGTGTGTATGTGTGTGTGAATGTATGTATGAGTGACAAGACGTAGAAATACTCAGGTTGGTGTCTAAGGGTACAGTAAGCCCCTGATCTTTGTTAAAATAACTTTCTAAGAGAAAGTTAACTTGCATAGAAAACCTGCTGCTATTCTGAGCTGGATATCTTGCACTGTTCTTGTCTCTGAGATTTTTGTTATAGCTAGTGAGAGTCGTTATGGCGTTGTGCAAGTCATACTAGACCTAAGAGCTTGCACAGGTGTAGGCAACACTCACCAGTCAGCAATGTCATCATGTATGTATAAGCCTGTATGTGTGTGTCTTCTTGTCTTATGATTGTGTGACAGTAAGCATCACTCATATGATTGGCGTCATTCCTTTCCAGTCTTTCATAAAAATGTGTTTGGCCAAGGGGAAACATCTTTAAGCTTACATCATAATCTTACATCATTATCCTCATTGTTTTAATACCAGATGGAATTTAATGAGGCACATTTTCTACAGCAGGCTGGCCTTCCTGTTCCCAGTCATCACTTGTTTCCAAACAATATAACAATTGAACATTTTCACTGAAGATTGGAAACAGATGACACTGCTTGTATAATGGTGACACTCATTTACAAATACCATATGGTGTCTTGACAGAGGCACAAACACACACACACATACAACATGAGGATGGAGGATAACAGGCTTTAATTGCAGATCACAACATTTGTTTCTGCACCACACACTAGCTTTAAATTGTTGAGTTTATATTCAACAATCTTTATGAATGAACATTCTTTATAATGCTGTATTATAGAGTTATATTATCCTTGTAATAGTCTAATGTAAAAATGAGTTTCACATGTGTATCTAGCCCTGGAATATTCTCCAACATACGATATGTGGTAGCCAAGTAACAACATAAGAGCTCTTATATGCATGTTATAAGGTTCTCACTCATGTGCTTGTATATGTATATATGTATGGCAGGCCTCTTTCAATTTATATCTACTAAATCCTTTTGCAGAGCTTTCATGATCATGAGGCTATAGAAGAAGACCCTTGCCCAAGGTAGTTTGTTCCTTCTCGAGCCATGCCTGGCTCATAAGGGCCAGTTTCCTGGTTTCCTTGGGGTATAGATTCCCCACCTGGATGGGACACCGGTCCGTTGCTGGTGAGCTGCAAGATGCAGGAGGAAAGAGTGAGAGAAAGTTGTGGTGAAAGAGTCAGCAGAAGTTTGCCATTACCTTCTGCCGGAGCTGCGTGGTGCTTCGGTGTTTCGCTCATAAACACACACATCGCCCGGTCTGAGATTCGAACCCGTGATCCCTCGTCCACGAGTCCGCTGCTCTAACCACTAGGCCATGTGCCTCCACCCTTGCCCAAGTTACCACAGTGGGACTGAACTTGAAATTGCAGTGTTATGCAGCAAACATCATAACAATGCAACTATACCTGCACCTCTATTGATTTCTGATATTTGCAGAATAACCACTGTTCTGTTGTTCTGTTCAGAAGACATAGAATAGATCAAATCTATCCAAGTCTATTACTAGTATTCAGTTTTCCCAGCTTCAAGGAGATGTAGGATATAGTTGATCTCAACGAAATTTGAACTCAGAATGTTAGGTGAAAAACTAATTGCTACAAGACATTTAGTTCAGCATTTCTGCCTACACTACCAACTTCTCTTCTACAACAACAACAGCAATAATAATAATAATAATAATGCATATAATCAAAAGCGTTTCAAACAAATTACACACTATATAACCTACGGCCCTCAGGAGATTAAATTGGTGAGATATATAGTGAAATGCTGCATTGAAAATAATAATAATAATAATAATAATAATAATAATAATAATGATAATCCACAAGCCAGACAGAAATGTACAAAAATAGATGAAATTCATATGGAACATACAAACATACATGCAATTATTTCAAGTTCGAATTGTTAGGGAAAAAATATACATAACATAATAGCCACAACAGCTATGACAATAATATTAATATTAATAATAATAATAATAATAATAACGATATGATGATGATAATAATAACAATAATGATAATAATATGTAAAATATTAAATGTCAAATATAAAAAATGTTTATTTCTCATATATATTTATATATATATATTTTATTCTTTTTTGTCAGTATTTTTCTCCTTTCATGTATAAATTTAGATATACCACAAAAATAGAAATATAAAATGTATATCTATTTCCTATGATGTTTTGTCGATTTGATTTGTAATAAGTTATATCATATATTTATATATATATATATATATATATATATATATATATATATATATATATATATATATATGCATGCATGTATATATATATATATATATATATATATATATATGCATGCATGTATATATACACACACGTACATATATATTATTATCATTGTGTGTGTATATGTATATAAGCATGCATATATAATCACTTGTAGATAACATTCTCTCTCAATTTCTTTCTCATTTTACTGTATTTTCCATATATTTTCTGTATTTTCTGGTACATTTGTTTTGTTTCTTTTATCCAAAAGAGTCCTTCAAATTATTTATGTATTTGTTTAGCTGTTTAATTAAATTTCTCTTTGTTATATATAGACACAATATATCTGTGTGTGAGTTAGTTTCTATGAATATTTATCTCTACATATATGTACGACTATATATATGTAATATATATAATAAATAGTGTTGAATATTGGAGTACTGAACTTAATAAATACAACCAATCCATTTGTGCATACATAAGTAGATTTCTGCCAAATTTTTAGTATAGTTAAGTGAGTGTCTGCTTGCATTTATGTGTTTGTATGTGTCAGTTAGTACATGCATTTGTGTGTCTTTTATATGGAGTAACTTCAATGATTTCTAAGGGTAACTCTAGTTTCATGTTCAAGTTAAGCTGTTTGGTTTGTTTTGGGGTAAATTTGGGGTCTCATTGACTCATTTAAGCATTGGACAAGATGTTAATTTTCAAATGTGTTGAGTGCTTTCAATTGCTGAATTTAGCAGTAAACAAACTATACATATGTTAGAATGCTTATCCACCACAGTTGTGGCCTGGGTTCATTTCATGGCTCTTCCTTTCCCTTTCCCTCTCTCTCTCTTCCTCTCCCTCTCTCTCTTCCTCCCCCCTCTTTCTCTCTCAAGCTGAGATTTTCAAATAATCACCGAGAATTCTCAGTTTTGAATCAATTTATAAGCTATAATCCGTGATTGAGTCCTTTTTCCTCTCATTTGTTAATGAAAACAGACACACAAAGGTGATGTGTATATAAATATAGGAGAGTATTGTAGTTCACTTGAAGCATTGTGTACTGCTTGTAAAGAATAAACAGTTTTGAATGGTACAACAATGCACTATAATACAAACTATGGGCTATATACCTGTTGTAATTTAGTCATCCTTAGTCTGATATGATATTTCAGAATAAAATTCCTTCTTCAGATATTCTTAGATGAAGTCACTGCTATAATCAGTCTTCCAACGGTTAGCAGCGACTCCATCTAAGAATATCTGAAGAAGGAATTTTATTCCGAAAAATTATCAGACTGTGGATGACTAAATTACAACAGGTGTATAGCCCATTAAAGGCGGCGAGCTGGCAGAAACGTTAGCACGCTGGGCGAAATGCTTAGCGGTATTTCGTCTGCGTTACATTGTGAGTTCAAATTCCACCGAGGTCGACTTTGCCTTTCATCCTTTTGGGGTCGATAAATTAAGTACCAGTTACGCACTGGGGTCGATGTAATCGACTTAATACCTATGTCTGTCCTTGTTTATCCCCTCTGTGTTTAGCCCCTTGTGGGTAATAAAGAAATAAGTATATAGCCCATTGTTTGTATTATAGTGCATTGTTGTACCATTCAAAACTTTTTATTCTTTATAGATATAATTTCCCTAGTTGTTAATTTCACTTTCAGAGTATAAAACATATGCAATATGTGTGTGTGTGTGTGTGTGTATGTGTATATGTGTTTCATCATCATTTGACATCTGTCTTTCATGTTGGAATAGGTTGGATGGGTCATTCCAGCAACCCACTACTTATCTTATTTCTAGATATGTAATGTAAAAGGTGCCAAACTGGATACAGACTAACAATCACCTGGGGAAAAACCCATCTATATCTACATATTCAAGAATAAGATATCTGATAGTAATGGAGATCAGAATATAGTGTACATATTAATATTGTAAATATACTTTCTAAACAAAGTAGATAATCTAAGAAGATATGATAATCTTTATAACAACAATTTAACTCAGACATTCAGATATCTTAGGATTTATAGACTTACTTCAATCCTTTTGCAATTCTTTATATTACCTTTGTACACTTGTAAAGCAATTGTTTTGGTTTTCAATTTATTTTATCTTCCATACATTTCTGTGATGATTCAGTGTGTATATTTAGTGTTTGTACATTAAATGCATGTCTTGAAAGCTTGTTTACCAAATTTGACACAGACTTATGTTCAGTGTCAATGAAATTTTTATCCAGCGTTCATCATCAAAGTGAGTTGTGTGTTAGTATAATGTATAGACGTAAGGTGGTGAACTGGCAATATCGTTAGCATGTTGGAGAAAATGCTTAGTGGTATTTCATTCATTTTTATGTTCTGAGTTTAATTCCACCAAGGTTTACTTTGCCTTTCATTCTCTTGGCATCAATAAAATAAGTGTAATCAACTTATCCCCTCCCCTGAACTTACTAGCCTTGTGCCACAATTTGAAACCAAGAGATTGGGGATCTGAAGTTAGAGTATAAAGCATAAAAACCCCCAGTGGTCAGTATTGACCCCTGAGGGTTTTATGTGGCTCTGTGAAGATTTAATAAATACTTGAAATTATTTTGAAACACATTCTCTATTAAATATTCAAAGATATATCAATATGATATGACTGAAACTTTATGGTTCCCTTCCAATTTCATTATGTGGCTCAAAATATTTATTTTTAAAAAGTAATTATGAAATGAAAGAAGGTTTTTAAGTCAAGAAATGTTTTATTAATTACGCCTCTAAATTTTATTTTAGAACTTCACATGTTTGGGTGGCAATAAGTTATTAAGGATTTCGTGAAGAGACCAATGATATAAGAAGCTTGCCAAACCCTGGTATAAAGTATAAATTGTAGATGAATTACTATAAAGGGAAATATTCTTCACTTGTAAAGCATGTAAATATTGTCAGGTTTTGAGTGATAAAAGGTCTCAATAAAGAATGTTGGTATTTATTTTATATATTTATGTTTGTATTTCTTTAATTGTTTAGTTCTATGTGAGTGGTTAATAAAGGTTACCTTCATTAGTCATGCTGACTTATAAGCCTGGTTTCCAAGTGGACTGGAGCAATGTGAAATGAAGCGTTTTCACTCAAGAACAGAACGTCCAGTCCAGGAATCAAAGCCTCAATCTTACAGTCATGAGTCCGACACCCTAACCACTGAGCCATGTGCCTCCTGTGAGGGTAATAGTCCTGGCTCTTTTGTAAGACCTCTCAGAACAAGTGAGATTGATGCATTTGTGGTTGACTTATTGCACTCCACTCCATCCCTACATCACCACCACCACCACACCAAAGGAAATGGAGGGAATTTCAGAAGAAAATTCTATCTGATGGAAGGAGGATAGGATTTATAGAAGTGTTAAATGCACAGAGTAGAAATTATACAAGGTGAAACTGGATTTTTTAACAATTTGTATTATACTATTAGCTCTGGACTGGTAGACATTTTGAAATTCACTATATTGGTTCTCCTTTCATCCCTTGCATTACATTTTAACATGCCATCCTCTAAAAAAAGAGAAAGAAAGAAAGAGAGAAAGAAAGAAAACAAGTTTGCAATATTCAGTTGTTTTTTACTCATGCATTGAAGTTTTCATAGCCATTACATTGGTACAAGTTCTCTTCTTGGGTTAGATTCCATGAACAAAGTCCAGGTCACTATTTCTATTTTTGGAATTAAATTTTTAAATTGTTGGAAGATTTATTTTGTTCGTATTCCTTCTTCTTGTCATGTAATATTTATTGTCTGACACGGATGTTTAAATTCGACTAGACTTACAGGCTTTATATATGTATATATTATTATATGTTAGTGTGGTCAGTCAAACTTCTCTGTTTTCTTTCACACCAGCCAGAGACTTTCGGCCTCAAATCCTCAGCCATCATAAATCTTTTATTAGGAATTGTTATATGACTCACATAAAAATATTTTTTTCCATGTCATTTAATATTCAACTTTTTATTCTTTGATTACTCATACATATGCACACACATACAGACACACATACAAGTGCATGCATGCATGTGCACACACAGACACACACACACATCTAATATCTTTGAATTGTGACCTCAGTCAAAACTAGCCTCTACCACATCATATAACCATTTACAATACGAATTATTTTTTTACATTATATATCATCATCTATATATAACGGCCATCTTCTATGCTGGCATGGGTTTCACAGTTAGGAAGATCTGACAAACCAGAGGACATTAAATGATGATAATGATAACAATGATATATATTGAGAGAGAGAGGGAGAGAGAGAGAGAGAGAGAGAGAGAGAGAGAGAGAGGGAAATATATCACTGAGAAAGCAAACTTAAGCTGAAACACTAGTGTATGATAATCTGCTGATGTTATTTGCTGCGTGTTTCTACATACATTGTCTCTAGTCAATTTGTTCTCCAAGATATGTTTATGTGCATGCATGCATGTATAATTATATGTGTGTGTGAGTAGCATGTAGAACACTTCCCTGAAGTGTTTGCTCTCAGCTCTATGCTTGATATATAAAGTTTTATAAGTTTTAGCAGTTCTGTTTGAATCAACTAATCTGCAATACCCATGTTTTTTATTTTCTTGTTTTGTTTTTCCTCCCCATCTTAAACATTAAGTTACTAAATAATATTTTCTCCACAACAAAATCCTTTGCCTGAATAATGTCAATAGTGACTCTTAATATTGTTAAATGTATATAATATATATGTATATTGTATTGTCTATCATTTTTTTCTCTTAATATCTTCCTTGCAGATGTCTTGTGATCATACGTATCTTAAAACCTACTCTGAGATTTGGCAATAAAAATCTTTTTCTTTCCCTACCAGAGCTAAATGGTTACTATTTACTAGTCTTTATGTTAAATCAATGTACTATTTTCTCTTTTTTTTTTTGCTGTATATTTGTTTAGTTTTTACTTCATTTTTCTGTTTCTATTTACAGTTCTTTCATCTAAATATTTAAAGTGTGTTTCATTGTAAGCATCAGATACACTCCCTTGCTTTTTTTTTCCATTATTTCAGAAACTAACTGCGGTTTACCAGGTCCTTTGAGGAATGGCTATTTAGATGGACATCGTACAACTGTAGGAGCTGTATTTTTCTTCAGGTAATTATTCAAAATACAAGAGAAAAAGAGAGAGTGAAGGTGAGAGAGAGAAGGAAGACAGACAAATACTGATATGTGTGTGTGTGTGTGTTTTAATATTTCACTCAGGCATTGCAAGACTAATAACTTGATGTAGAACTCAGTACGTGTATGCTTCAGAACAAAACATAAATCAAGTACAGAGCAGCAATAAGGAAATGAGATGACAAAGGGATAACTGATTATCTTATGAGCTTCATTAGCTTACAGTTGTTTCTGCTGTAAGATGCAGTGAACTTGTAGTTGAGTACCTGAGTAACACTTTATAACTTCATCAGAGCCTCTAATTCTATTTTCATTTGCATATTACTGGGCTGCAACCATGCTGGGATAATGCCTTGAAGGATTTTATCCCCGCAAAAAATCAACCCCAGTATTTGTGGTTTCTTTTTTTTTTTTGTAAGTCTGCTACTTATTGTCACTCACATTTACCATATCATTAAGTTATAGGGACATAAACAAACCAACACCAGTTGTCAAGTGGTGGGAGGGTGACAAACAAGACACAAAGACACACACATAAACATATATAAATATGTATATATATATATATATATACACACACACATACATACACACACACATACAGACACACACACACGTATATATATATATATATACACACACACTAAATGGGCTTCCAAATAGTTTCCATCTAACAAATGCACTTACGTGACACTGATCAGTCTGAGATTTTAGTAGAAAACAAATGCACAGTGGGACTGAAACCAAACCATCTGGCTGCAAAGCAAGCTTCTTATCCACACAGCCAGGCCTGAGCCTATGTCTGTCTGTCTGTCACACACACACACATGTAAGGTGATTGGTGTTAGGAAGTCATTAAAACCCTGCTAATACAGACAGTGCAGTCTTCTGCCTAGCCAGCTCCTGTCAAACTGCCCCAACCCATGCTAGCATGGAAAACAGATGCTAAATTACGGCGATGATGACAATAAAGATACACACACACTGACAGACAGAGATAAATAAAGAGACAAAGTTTGAGACAGAGGCATAATATAAATGAACTACGTAGAAATAAAGTGACTGCAATTCAGGTAAAAGAAAAGAAAGAAAATTTTCATCATGCCTTTAGATTCACTTTCTCTCCTTTGGTCAAATAATTCTTTTGCTTGTATTTTACTTCAAATGAATTCATGCTGTCTGTCCTTATATAATATGCAAGGACAGTGGCAACATTATGAAGATTTCAATGTTTTATTACTTACATAGAATGCAACACAATTTTCATTTACAATATCGTGTTTGGAGTCTTTTGTTTGTTGTTATTGACAGTTTGATTCACAAATTCATTTGAACATTAAAATCCACTCTCAGAATATTCTATCTGATTCTTCTATTTTATTTGCAGTCTTATTTTATTATTGTAGTCAAAGATTTGTATGTCCCGGCTCTAATGCCAAATAATAATGCATTGGCATTATTTTTGATATCCTTAAACTCCTGTCAAAGACAGCTTTAATCTCTTTGCCCTTTTGGGAGCCAGCCATGTACTGTAAGGTTAGGGTGAACAATAGAATAATATTTAAAATGATGCCAGAGATGGTTGGCTGAAAAATATTCTGTTTGTGAGAAACACCAGGCCACACTTAGCACAGGAAAATGGACATTAAAATGATCATAAAATGATATCATTTATCTTGTATGAATTTCAGTCATTGGACTACAGCCATGCTGGGGCACCAACTTGAAAAATTTTAGTTCAACAAATCAACCCCAGTACTTATTTGATATTTAAATTGAGTATTAAATCTATTGGTCTTTTTTGCTGAACCTCTAAGTCACAAGTATATAAGCCAACACCAGTTGTCAAGCACTGGAGTGACAATTGGAATCACACAGACATATACTTATTTGTACACACATATATATATATATATATATATATATATGTAGTGGGCTTCTTTCATCTTCCATCTACCTAATCTATTCACAAGGCTTTGGTTGATCAGGGCTATTAATAGAAGATACTTGCCCAAAGGACCATGCAGTGGGACTGAGTCCAAAACCATGTGGTTGGGAAGAAAACTTCTTACCCCACAGCCAATAATAACAATGTTTCTAGTACGTGGCCAGTACTTCATTTTATATACTTCAATTGTATTTTAAGTGCTTGATTGGTACATTATTTTAATGACTTCAAAAGGATGGAAGGCCAACTTGAACGTGGCAGAATTTGAACTCCACCATCTTACTAATAATAATTGTTTCTAATGTAGGTACAAAGTCAGAGAATTTAAGGTGAGGGGGTTAGTTGATATTGACTGCAGTATTTTATTGGTACTTTATTTTGATCAACCCTGATAGGATATATGACAAAATTGATCTCGGCAGGATTTGAACTCAGAATGTGATAATAATCCTTACTAAATTTCGGCATAATGCTAACAAATTTAGGGAAAGGGATAAGTCAATTACATGGACCCTAGCACTCAAATGGTACTTATTTTATTGACACTGAGAAGATGACAGGCAAATCTGACCTCAGAATTTCAACTCAAGACAGAAACGAGACAGAAGTAATGTTACTAAGCATTATATGTGACATACTAATGGTTCTGCCAGCCTGCCACCTTCGATGATGATGATGATGATGGTAATAATAATAATAATAATAATAATTAATAATAATAATAATAATAATAATGATAACCTTCCTACTAAAGGTACAAGACCTGAAATTTGGGGGTAGGAGAATAGTTGATTACATCGAATCACTGATACTTGATTTATTGATACCAAAAGTATGAAAGGCAAAGTTGACCTCAGCGAAATTTGAACTTAGAACATGAAGACAGACAAAATACTGCTAAGCATTTTGCCCAGTGTGCTAACAATTCTGCCAGCTTGCCACCTTAATAATGACGATGATGATGATGATGATAATGTCCTGATTCAGTACCAGGCAGTGACTTTCATGGCTTCTTATCTTGATTGACTGGAAGTGTTAACATGTACATGTTTTGTGTTGCTTTAAAAGATGAGCTATGACCAATTGACCATGTCCTTTAGTGGCTGACAATATGTGCATCTTTGATCACAAACAGGAGTTGTGTGTGAGAGCATCATAGCCATGTGTTGAGAGGAATTCTTTGAGGTTTGGATACTTCACTCCTGGAAACATGGATGTTTCTTTCAACAACCTTAAACAACCGTTATTCAGGGACTTTTTGAATGGGACAGGCTACTCAACCTGAAGAAAATTCTAATTGGGTCCCACTTGCAAGATCTTGCACTATTTATCTTGATATGAGATCACCATGTTACACACATATTGTTGTGATGCATGTGCCTGGTGTACTCTTATCAGACAGGTAGTCTTCATGGGTATATTGGGCTTCATATATTTGTACCCCAGTGTCATTTTGATGGTACACACTGTTCTTTCATTCAATAGTAATAATAATAATGATGATGATGATGATGGGTTCAATTTTTGCACAGTACTTTTGGTGGGAAGGAGACAGTCAATTATGTTGACCCCAGTACCTAACTGATACTATTTTTTCAACCCCGAAAGGATGAAAGACAAAGTCGACCTTGGCAAAATTTGAACTAAGAAAATAAACAGCTTGAAGAAATGCCACTAAGCATTTTGTCCAACATGCTAATGGTACTGGTAGCTCACCACCTTCATTGATATAGATGATGATGATGATGATGATGACAGTGAACATACTGATGGATAACAAAGTTTTATTGATCAAGTCTAGGCATAATAGCTATCCTCTATATTCCTTTACAAGATAGTCTGTGAATATTAAATCTATTACTAAGTTTAGTCTAGACAAAAACATCAGAAACAAAATTAAACAGAAGGCTGCTAATTTATTAGTTCTATAACAATGCTCCTACATACTGTGTTATTCAACATTTATAACATTACAATGTTCTCGGCTTTCTTTTTCATATCATTAGCTTTCATGTTTGGCAAAAGTGATTCCGTTGTTTGTGTTGTTATTCTAAATTCTTCTACTCATGAATATTACAGAAAATATTTTGACTGAATATTAATATAGACAGGAGATGTTAATTAGACAAACCTGAGTTTAGAATGTTAACATGTTATTCATGAACTCTAGGCCTTCACTAAATATATAATCAATGTATATATATATATACAGATAGATAGATAGATTGATAGATAGATATACATATATGCACACACACACACACACATATATATATATACACACATATATATATATAAAGACATGTACATACGCAAATATATGCTCACATGCATATACATACATATATATATACACACACACCCATGCACACACACACACACACACACACATATCAGGCACATGCCATGAGTAATTACTCAAGGTAGGCAGTTGGTAATGTTTACGTAGTAAAATGCAAAAAAATAAGCAAAACACAGGTGTGCAACTGAGTTTGAGGCAGATTTACTTCTGCCTTTATAGTATGTTAAGAAAAAAGTGGTTGTAGGAGTGTATACAGCATGTGTACTACAGCAGTACTATGTGTAGCTTTAATACTAAAATTGAAAGGCAGGGGCAAATTATGCCTACCTAATCTACAAAAAAAAATATATATTTTGCATTTTATTCATAATAATCGGAGTAACCTACATAATTTTATTGAACTAGGTGCATATTTTGCCATAAAAGCAAAATGTTACAATCGACCTATTTCATTCAGGGTAGGCACTGCCTACCTTGCCTACCCAGGCAGCACGTCACTGATATATATATATATATATATATATATATATATATATATATATATATATTAGAAGAAATGAGGTATTTAGAAATCTGGATGGTTTTATATTTACAGATATTTATTAGTATGTTACATGTTTTTATAAATCATATATCATACAATAGCGCTTCTGTCCACTCTGTCCATCATCATTGTTTAACGTCCGCTTTCCATGCTAGCATGGGTTGGACGAATGACTGAGGGCTGGCAAACTAGATGGCTTCACCAAGCTTCAATCTTGATCTGGCAGAGTTTCTATAGATGGATGCCCTTCCTAATGCCAACCACTCTGCGAGTGTAGTGGGTACTTTTATGTGCCACCAGCACGGGGCCAGTCAGGAAGTACTGGCAACGACCTCACTCGAATCTTTTACACATGCCACCGGCACAGGTGCCAGTAAGGCGATGCTGGTAATGATCACGCTCGAATGGTGTCTTTTACGTGCCACCGGCACAGAGGTCACATAGCCACTCTGGCAACGATCACGCTCGGATGGTGCTCTTAATACCCTACTAGCACAGGGCTCTAGTGCCAGGAGGGCGACGCTGGTAACGATCACACTCGGTTGGTGCCTTTTAAGTACCACTATACATACACACACATACATGCACATATATATGTACATATACACACGCACATACATATATATACGGTGCAGACATGGCTGTTTGTTTAGTAGTTTGCTTCCCAACCACACAGTTACAGGGTTCAGTACCACTGCATGGTAGCTTGGGCAAAAGTATTTTATGAATGTTCCAGGCCAACTAAAGCTTTGTAAGTGGTTTGATTTGGTTGACAAAAACTATTAGAAGTTCATCGTGTACATGAGTGTGTGTGTGTATGTTTGTTTTATTTTACTGATATATGTTAGTCGTAAATGAGTGTCTTGTCGCACAAGCAGTGTTATTCACTTCCAATAATCTGAAAAAAACATGTCTCGCCATAGATATGTTCTCTTGCTTGGAAAGAGGTGAGGGTTGATGACAGAATGGTGCTGTAGAATAATAGCCTCAACAAATTTTGTCTGACCCATAAAAGCATAGAAAAGAGACATTAAAGCAATGATATATGTATGTGTCTACTTATTTGTTTTAATCTGTCACTTAGGCATTGCAAGATTAATGACTGACTGTAGAACTCAATATACATATGCTTCAGAGTGAAGCGTTAGTTGAGTGCAGTGCAATAATAATGAAATAAGATGTCAAGGGAATAAACAATTATCTGAAGTCCATAAGATAATCATTTATTCTTTGGTCATCTTATCTTATGTATGTACGTATGTTTATCTGAGTACATATATTTGTGTGTGTGTGTGTGTGTGTGTATGTATAAGTATGTATATGTATATATATATATATATATATATATATATATATAATCATTTTAAATACACAACCAAAAGAGCTACTGATAGTTTCATACTTTTATGATACTTGAACAGGCATATTTACAAAGTATGCCATGTATCTTGAAGCAATCTTTCAGGCTCTGTTTATGTGCTATATATATATATATATATATATATATATATATATATATATATAGAATGGTTGTATACTGTCAATCTAATGCGAACGTGACAGTAGGGGGTTACACCACCACTGTTTAGCCCTAGGAAGCATCGATGCTTCCTGCTGGCTTCGACACATTTTTCCTGTGTCCTTATATACATTTACGAAGGGGAGACAAACACCCCCAGCAGCCAGGCCTGCATCTAGAGACACGCATGTTTCAGGATCCTTGTCCATCATCGGTCTAGAGTAGCAGACGCCCGCCAGCTGTTGATATCTGTCCCAATTCGCAAATGTATAGGGTTAAACAGCGGTGGTGTAACCCCCTACTGTCATGTTCACGTTAGATTGACAGTATACAACCATTCTATCGCCCCACCACTGTACATATCTCTATGAGAGATTTAGAAATTTAATATTTCTGATATATATATATATATATATCATCATCATCCTCATCACCGTTTAACGTCCGCTTTCCTTGCTAGCATGTGTTGGACGATTTTGACTGAGGGCTGGCGAACCAGATGGCTGCACCAGGCTCCAGTCTTGATTTGGCAGAGTTTCTACAGCTGGATATATATATATATTAAAAACAAGGATGTTGGGCAGCACCTGTAAGATTACTTTAATATACATGGTGTATTTTATGAATAAGCCTGTACAAGTATCATAAAAGCATGTAACTATTAGAAGCTCTTTCGATTGTGTATTTATATTGATATTTATCTCTCACTGGATGGAGTAAATGTTTTGTTGATTTTATCTCTATTGGATCTTTAAACTATATATATATTTATATATATGTATGTATATACAGACAGACAGACACACACACACAAATATATATATATATATATATATGTACCCAACCATGTTGTCTTGAATTCAGTCCCTCTGTATGGTAATTTGGGCAACCTAGTCAAAGCACCACATGGTTGTTTTTGCTTTAATATCCATTTCTCAATCCTACTTGAATGGGTCGAATGGAATTCAATGACACAGATTTTTTTCCCATGGCTAGATGCCCTTTCTTGTGGCCTACCCTTACTTTTCTCCTGGCAAGGTAATATTCACCTATGGCCTGATATCATGGAAGTTTGAAAATAAATGACAATCTATTCTTACAATATACATGCACAATACACATAACACACACAACACACACACACACACACACACACACACACACACACACAGAGTAGAAGATACTTGCAAGAGTTATCATGCAGTGTAACAGAACCTGAGACCACATTCTTAAGCACACAGCCATTCCTGCTATAAAACCATAGCAAAAATAAATTAAAAGAAATATCTATTTTCATATACTTTTGTAATTGTCACATTCTTTATTTTGTTTTATTTATATTTGTTTTTTCTTAAACATTTCAGATGCAATGTGAGGACAACTTTCGACGGCCCATCTTTCTCCACTCAGTGTCAGGAGAATGGATCGTGGTCACATCCCCCTCCAAAATGCTGGGGTAAGTTTGTTTTTTTCCCTTCTTTTACAATTTTATGCATGGAAATATCAAGTTTTAAATACATCCCATACAGTGTGTATATAAAAATAATATTCAACAAGAAATGTACTTAGAAATGAAATGAATAAGATACAATAACATCATAAGACAGTATGTACTCAACACAAATAGTGTTGATTACCCTTCTCTTTGAAGAGTAGTGGTACGATTGGAGATTTTAGGAGGTAGAAGGGTGTACTATCTTCTGTACAATAGATCATCATCAAAAGCAACAACAGCATGAAGATATAATCCACAGCTATTTCACATTTACAGCACATTGCTTCACTTTAAGAACAGATTATTTTGAATTCTTTGTAATTTTTATTTTACATTCCTCATTAAGTCTTATCAGCAAAGACATTCAACACTTCTATAGCATTTCAGCTATTCAAGGTCTGATCAATAAGTATCCAGAGTGGTGCTATAAAAACAAAACTACAACACGTACCAATTTGGCATGTAATCTCCTTCAAAGCAGTCACCTTCGGAAGCCACACACTTAACCCAGCACTGTTTTCATTGATGGAAGCATTCCTGGAACTTGTTTTCTGGGATAACCAGCAGCTGCCACATCACATTCTCTTTGACTTCCTCGACGTCCTGAAATCTTCTTCCTTTCAAGCGGGATTTGATTTTTGGAAAGAGGAAAAAGTCACAAAGGGCGAGATCTAGGGAATACGGTGGCTGTCAGACATGGGGAATGCTGTGCCTAGCCAAAACTGCTGCACAAGCTGCACTGAATGGGTAGGTGCATTGTCATGGTGCAATTGCCACTCACTGGACACATGCAATTGTGGCCTTTTCCAACAAATAGCATCCCACAAATGCTGCAGAACATCACGATAGTACTCCTTGTTTACTGTTTGACCAAGTGGAGCATACTCATGATGAACAGTCCCCTCATTTGTGCTTTCTTCAGTCTCAGAGAGGTTGGGATCTTCCACTGTGAAGACTGAGCCTTTGTTTCAGGATCACAAGCATCAACCCACGATTCATCACCCATTATAACAATTTTCAAAAAATTTTCATCATTCTCAACACGGTCAAAGAGATCTTGTGCAACTGAAATCTGAGTGTCCTTTTGGTCAGCTGAAAGCAGTTTTGGCACAAACTTGGCTGACACACATCTCATACCTAAATCTTTCATGATCATGGACTGAAATGAACCTTAACTTATCTGCACATCCTCTGATAACTCACAGATGGTGATTTGATGACTTCCCCTCACAGCTGCATGCATATCTGTGATGTTTTCTCAGTTCTACTGGTTGCAGGTCTCTCAGAACGTTTGTCACTATCGACATTTTTTCAGCCATCTTGGAAATGTCTGAACCAGTCGTACACTTGTGTGCAGTTCATACACTTTCTGCAACTTTGCATAGGCCATTGAGCAGGTATCACCAAGCTTTTGGCAAAATTTGATGCAGATTCTCTGCCCAACTTTCTCTGTCATGGTCAATGTGACGATCATATGCTACACATGTTCCTTCCAAGGACTGCTGAAAACTTCTATGACTTCTTCAAAACCCTACATTATCTGCTACTGACACCAACATCTCAAATTTAATATGGATTCTCTGCTGGTGAAAACCTGTAGAGTCATGGATGCAGTCTGACCAGATTGTTTTACCCAATGCCATTGATAACTGAGAGGTTTTCTTCACCTATGACCCAGACATAATATCCAATGTATTCATAATGTTGAACTTTATCCAGAAGTTGACAATAATGTTTATCCTCCCTAATTGCTATAATGAGTTGGTTAAGCCTTTATCAAATAATATGCCATGAAATTAGATATAACATCTTGATTGTGATTGACTTAAAAACTGTGCCAAAACAGACAGTCTTTTGCCTGGCCAGCTCCTGTCAAACCATCCAACCCATGCCAGCATGGAAGGTGGATGTAAAATGATGATAATGATGATGATCCATTTTCTGGAGCAAAAAATTTTTGTTCTTAAGAATATATTTCATTCTCATTCTATCAAAAAGATCAGTTAAGTTTGCTGATTTGTATTGTCTGAAAGGGATAATGCTTTATTGGAAATATTATGTTGGCCAATAATTTTCTGAAGTAGAGCCACAAAATTGACTGTAAACCCATTTTGGAAAAGCGTGATAGTCATCCTAGCCCTCTTATTTGAGCATCAATCCACAGGTAAATTAAACTTAGTATAACTTTTCAAAGTCCTTGGATTTTGAGGAAGCTGCTCACACACACATGCACACACATACACAGGAACTTCCATTTTATATCAGCTGCAGCGTTTGTATCAACAAGAAGCATCAGATGGTTTTTTAAATCTTTAAAAGCTGGTGCTCATTTTTATCGTTACTAAAAAGAACTAATAGACAAGCACTTTCAGAAAAGTTCAATACTGTACATTCACTCGTGTATAGTCACCTTCAGTGATAATTTTCTTCAGTTCATCATCATCATCATCATCTACTATCATCGACATCATCATTGTAACATCTACTTTTCCATGCTTGCATGGGTTAGACAAAATTTACTGAGATGGATTTTTACAGCTAGATACTCTTTCTGTCACCAACACTCACCCGTTTCCAAGTGAGGTAATATTTCCCTTATGACCAGACATATTTCCACAGAAGACTGAAAATGAAAAGCACTGCTTTTATGATAGTGACACTTGTTTACAACTATCATGCAATGTGAAAACAAAAAGACAGTAACACATGCACATACACTCACACACATATATTACACAATGGGCTGCTTTCAGTTTCCTTTAACCAAATCCACTCACAAGGCTTTGGTCAACCTAGGGTTATAGTAGAAGACACTAAGCCAAGGTACTATGCAGTGGGATTGAACTTGAAACTATGTAGTTGGGAAGCAAACTTATTACCACATAGCAATGTCTGTCTACAATAATTTGTTGTGGCCTCTGTATCATTATTAGCAATTTTACCCGTGATTTTAAAGTTGTGTGTGGCTGTGTGTTAAGAAGCTTGTTTCCTAACCACATGGATCTGGGTTCAGTCCTACAGCATGGCACTTTGGGCAATTATCTTCTACTATAGCCTCAGGCCAACCAGAGCCTTGTGAGTGGATTTTGTAGATGGAAACTGAGAGAAGCCCATCATATATATGTGTGTGTGTGTGTGTGTGTGTCTTTGTGTCTGTATTTATCCCCCACCACCACCATGCTCTCTTGGCAAGCAATGCTGGTGTGTTTATGTCCCATAAATTAGCAGTTCAGTGAAATGAAACTGATGGAATAAGTACTAGGCTTACAAAGAATAAGTCCTGGGATCAATTTATCCAACTAAAGGTGGTGCTCCAGCATGTCTGCAGTCAAATGACTGAAACAACTAAATGAATAAAAGAATAAGAAAAATCTTTGTAGCAGATGTTGTACCTTCAAACTCCTTCAAATTATAATGCAAAATTTTAGCTTTCACTTCAGTGACTGTTATGTTTATTAGTACATATTATATGTACACACATCAAGGGCTTATCTGAAGTGATGCTTAACTGCATCACTTCATATTTGTAAAAAAATTAAATAATGTCCAGGTTTTTAATTGAGTAACTACTTTAGCACTTACTCTAAACTTTGAAGATCATCAAGTTTAACCCTTTGGTATATAAACTGGCCATATCTGACCCATAATGTTTTACCTGTCATATGTCCAAACTGTTCTGTCATTCAAATCATAAACAATTACATCATCGAAATCTCAGATCTACTAGTTAGTACATGATTAATTCAAAACAGTGTGAATTGAGTAATCTGAATGCTAATAGGTTAATGTCTACTTTAATCTCTTTTTATAGCTTCTTTATATAATACTGCCTTCACTTCCAAATTTTAGTCTCTTTCCAGCCATCTTGGACAAGTGTAGATAGTAAAATTTGAGGAAATTATTGATGTTCTTTCTTGGCAAATAGTAGTAAACTTATTTAATTTAATTATTTAGAGACAGAAATATAAGAAAATTCTGAAAAAAAAGTGGAGGGATGAAGTAGTGGGGGAAGTATTTTTTGGTTCGAGTTAGTACCAAGTCACAGGTCAGTTGAATTGGTGCACTTATAAACAAGCTCAGTTGAGTGCCAAGAAGACAGCAAGTAGAAACTGACAAGTATGATGAGGTCCATGAGAAAAGCAAGGCCAATTGAAGTGGTACATTCACAAATAAAGTGGAGAGCAGAGGAAGGAATATATTTTCAAACAGCTTGCATATCGTGATATTATTTTACCTGTAATGTATATATTTCTGTAAGACTGGAATTATAGGCTGAAGCTTGAAATAAATGGCATACTTTGCAAATTATTCACACACACACACTCAAAACTTCTTTCAGGTTCTATCTACCAAATCCACTTATAAGCCTTTGTTCAGCTCAGGGCTATAGTGGAAGACACTTGCCCAGGGTACCACACTGTGGGATTGAACTTGAAAGCACATGGTTAAGGTGTACGTAATCTTATAAAGCAAACAGCTATTTGCATATATAAATATATATCTATATATATCCATATCCATCCGTCCATCCATCTATCTATTCTATCCACCCATCCCTCTATATATATGTATGTGTGTATATATATATATATGTATGTATATATATATATATATATATATATATGTATATATATATATATATATATATATATATATATAACTAGCTACTTCACATGTTGCAAGATCAGTGACTGATTGTCACCTATTTTTCTATATATTGCAAGATGGAGTGAACTACTGCTATCTCTAGTGGATGGGTGTCCACCACTGAGTATGAGCACAAATAGCTCGAAACCATACAGTCTCATGGTCCTGTTGTCACTGGAAGATGATAAGGGTTCACTCCCCTGCTTGCAATATATATCAGGTGCAGATCACATTGATAACCAGCTGGAGGAGTTGCCCTCCTGGGGTACAAACGTCTGAACTGCCATGTTGATGTGGCAACAAACATTATTTTTCAGTATAGTTACTACTTTCATTTCTTACAGAGATTTTCTAACTAGCTACTTTGCTTGTTATATATATATAAAGATAAACGTCACCCTTTTCAAGCCTAGCCAGGCTCATGGATCCGGTTTCCCGGTTTCTGTGGCGTATGTGTTCCCCCTAGCTGGACGGCATGCCAGTCCATCGCAGCATTATTCATGAAACAGGAAGAGAGAGTGAGAGAAAGTTGTGGCGAAAGAGTACAACAGGAGTCGCTAGAGCCTCATGGAGCTTTTAGGTGTTTTCGCTCAATAAACACACAAAACACCCAGTCTAGGAATCGAAACTACGATCCTCCAACTGTGAGTCCGCTGCCTTAACCACTGGGCCATTGCACCTCCACACACACACACACACACACACACATATATATATCATCATCATCATTATCATCCTTTAACATCCTTCTTCCATTTTGTTTTTTCTTTCTTGCATGGACCTGAGTGTATCTAGCTCTAATGTCTGCTTTGGTAAGGTTCTGTGGCTGGATATCATTCCTAGAATGGCTTGGTCTACAGATGACTTGTTAATCCCTAATTCTCTCCCGAAGCTAGCTGCTGATGAAGTATTTCTTGAGTGTCATCATAGTTGGTCATTTATTTACTCATTTAAAAGCCTAGAACATTAGCGTTATTATTGTCAAGGTAGGCATGTCAATTGTTTGTATAGCATCACATAAACTGTTTTGTGCCTCTGGGCAGAATTGGCTACAAACTTCCTGTCTAATTAAGAAATCACTAATGATCTTACTAAGTGGGTTAGCTACCTGAATAAGAGAAGATAATAAAATAGTGTCTCAGGTGTGAAGGGTTTAAGATCCTTGATCAGCGAATGTAATCTAGCATAGGACAACAATAGCATTTAACATTACTTGTCCAATAGTTTCAGCTTAACTAAGAAATTAGAAACCCATTTATCAATTATCCTACCCTACTTTCTCTTTCTCTCTCCTTATAAATGTGTGAATGTGTGTGGGGGAGAGAAAGACAGACAGACATACAGAGAGAAAGAAAGAGTAATAAATTGATAAATGACGAAGCAATTTCTGCATACACATACACATATATGTATACGTTTTATGTGTGTATATAATATATATATATATATATATATACACATACACATACATATACACACATATTTTTATATATGCGTATGTATATATATATATATATATATACACACTTACACATACATATATATACACATACACATATTTTTATATATGCGTAGGTATATATATACATACACATATTTTTATATATGCGTGTGTATATATATATATATATATATATATATACATACACATGTGTAATATGTATGTGTGTATATATATATATTTGTATACAGTCCTACATACATTCATTCACACATACACACTCTTACACATACATACATACATACACTCTAGCACATGCACACTCAACTCTATCCACCTAGCTAACTGATTATCCATCAATCTATTTATCTATTAGTTCAGCTATTTATCAGTTGATTACAAAATCAATCAGTAATCCCACAGAATTGATCTAACAATATGGTTGACATTCCTCAACTGATAAACTTTCAAGTTCTTGTTCCTCAAGGAATGGAATCAACCAATAATTCAGCCCTGCCATTACAGAAATTGCATGATTTAGTGGCAAGACAGGATAAAATTCTGTCAACTGTTTAACGGTTTGGGATTCTTAACTAGACAATTTGTTGTGGTCTATCCTTAGGCAAGATATTAATTTTACTTCTTTAGAATGTAATTCCTTAATTCAGTCTCCATTTATTATCTTCTCTGTGTGTGTATGTATACATATATAAATATTTGTGTGTGTGTGCTATATATATATATATATATATGTATGTATGTATGTATGTATGTATGTATATATATTAGAAGTTTTGGAGATGATGTACAGGTATTTTATATTCGAAGAAATGAGGTACTCAGAAATTCGGATGGTTTTATATTTACAGATATTTATTTGTATATTACATGTTTTCATACATCATATAACTTATATCATATATTAGTGCTTTCATCCATTCTAGTGGAGTTTTCAAATTGAACTAATGAACTTAGTTCAATTTGAAAACTCCACTAGAATGGACGAAAGCACTAATATATGATATATGATATATGATGTATGAAAACATGTAATATACAAATAAATATCTGTAAATATAAAACCATCCGAATTTCTGAGTACCTCATTTCTTCTAATATATTTATATATATATACACACACACACACACACACATATGTGTGTGTGTGTTTATATATATCTATATATTTCTAATTCTCGTACAAGAATGTTGTTGACAGTGACTTTGACTTCGAAGTTACTGTCAACAACAAATTGTAAAAATTGTAAATAATAAAATGTGAAAATCAGACTTAGTTGGAATTTCAGTGATTAATATATTCTTCCACACACAGTCATACAAACTTAGATATCTATCTGTCTGTCTGTCTATCTATCTATCTATACATATATATATATAGACAGAGAGATAGACATATAGATATATACATATATATTCTTTTATTCTTTCACTTGCTTTAGTCATATGACTGTCACCTTGAGGGGTTTTAGTCAAACAAATCGACCCCAGGACTTATTTTCTAGGCCTAGTACTTATTCTATCAGTCTCTTTTACTAAACTGCTAATTTATGGGATCATAAACACACCAACACCATTGGACAAACACAGACATAGATATATAGTCATGCATACATAGATACATATATATTTGTATACGATGGGCTTCTTTCAGTTTCTGTCTACCAAATCCACTCATGAGGCTTTCGTCAGCCCAAGGCTATAAGAGACACTTGCCCAAGGTACCACACAATAGGACTGAACCCAAAATCATGTGGTTGAAAAGCAAGCTTCTCACCACACAGCCACTCCTATATATATATATATATATATATAACAAAGAGTAAAATAAATTAATTAAGACATAATCAATAATTTCACCAAGTAGAATTCGGCATGAAAAAAAGGACCATGAGTTTACCATGAAGTATATATATATATCCAACCCATGCTAGCATGGAAAGCGGACGTTAAACGATGATGATGATGATGATGATATACATATATATATTCACATACAGTGGAATTTCAGTTTATAAATTTAATTCACTTCTGAAGGCTGTTCATCACCTGAAATCTCACTATAAATGGGCATTATGTCCGTCTGTGTGTCTGTCTGTCTGTTCCCTCTTGACTGTCAAACGGTAATCAGAAAGGGTTTTAGCAGTAAAAAATAAGAATTTTAGCATTAAAATATCAGAAAGTATGATTATTTCGTGGATATCAATTTTTGGGTAGATAAACCCACCTTTGCATTTTTATCAAAAATTCCAACTCTGGATCTTCATCATATAGTTCATGGCCCATTGTAGATACAAAGGGAGTCGTGAGGATGGTTAACAGTGAAAATATAATGGAAAAAGTTTGTATCAGTATATAGTGTGTGTGATTATTTAGTGGTTATTGAAGTATGTCAGTCTCGGGTAGGATTTGAAATGGCTAATCGAAGCGGCTGTTGTTTACATCTCAGTTTTGTCAATCAAAATAACCCATGGTACCAGAACATCCATATATATATATATGCATACATATATATAGATATGAAATGAGCTTCTTCCAGTTTCTGTGTGCCAGATCCACCTACAAAGCTTTGGTCAGCCTGTGGGTATAGAAGGAAAGACTAATAGGACTGAAACCATATGACTGAGAGGCAAACAACCACACAGCCATGCCTTATATGTGTGTTTGTGCGTGTGTGTGTGTGTGTGTGGTGTGTGTGTGTGTGTGTGTGTGTGTGTGTGTGTGTGTGTGTGTATGTATACACATATACACAAGGGAGTGGTGCTGAAAAGTTCCTGGCTTCGGGTAGAAAAAAATACATGAGGGTCATTTGATTATGATTTTATTAAACATATTCTCCTCTCAGATTCACATGCTTTTTGCACCAGTCCATCATTTTTTTTCTAAGCCTTGTAAAAGAACTTGGAATGTTTGGCCTCCAACCAGGCCTTTCACAATACCCTTAAAGCCAGGAACTTTTCAGCCCCACCCCACTTCACATATATATATATGTACATTGTGAGAGGGAGAGACAGACAGATATGTATGTGTGTATGTACACACAGCCACACACACACGCGTGTTTGTGATACAAAATGGAGAGTAGTTATCTAAGTCATTAACAGTCATGATGCTAACTTAATGAGAAAGTGGTACAGGTGAAATTTAAGGTTTTGGTGGAAGATTGATTGAAATTAATTTTGTAGAATATTTCAATCTATTGAAATAAATGAGATTCTCATCTCCAACGTATCAACTATTGCATGCTAAGTAAGGAAATATTCAAAATGGCAGTGCTTAGCAATGTGACAAGGTTGGGAACAGACAGAGGAGCACACATGTGTAGTAGAAGGTGTTGATAAAGTAATTACGTCTAATTTTCACACAATTGAATATTCCATGGTTAGCAAAATGACACAAGAGGTTTGTTGATGTTACTGTGTTTTCCTTTCAGTGTTAATGTCTTGATTTATGGAATTCTTGTGCAAGATTGACAGAGACCAAATATAAAATTTCTGAGATTAAAGTATGCAGTTTCTAAACTTGTGTTTCATTGCTGAATTATTTATATTTTGTCAGACCTGTTCTCTTCACTTTTTTTTTTCATATTCTAACCTCTCGATTTCCTTCACTGCTATAATTCCACACAGTCAAAGTAGATCTGAGATTTCCAAGCTGCATTATGACCTCACTACTATTGGTGTTATGAAAAAGCCACCCAGTACACGTTGTAAAGTGGTTGGCATTAAGAATGGCCTCTGGCCCTAAAAAAACCATTCCAAAAGAGACAAATGGACTATCATGCTATCCTTGAACTTGTTGAATCTTATCCAGGCCAGCATGGAGATTATATGATGATGTGCATGTGTCTCCTTGTCTTGTTTTAGCATTGCATGCTAATGTAAACAAATATCTCTACCATACAAGTAGTATCATTTATTTTTTAAATCTTGTGAAAGCATGAGTCAGCCACCAGTGCTGCCCCTGTTGACAGGATTAGTGGAAATATCATCTTGCTTGGAAACAGGTGATACTTGGTGACATGAAGAGGAATCTGGCCATAAAAAAATCTGTGTTAACAAATTTCATTTGACCCATTCAGTCATGGAAAACTTGATGTTAAAATAAAAATGATGATGACAATGGCAGTGAAGGTAATGAGGACATCACTGGCAACATGGATATAAACATATCTTTCCTGTTTTACTCTTCCCAGGCAATGCAGTCAGTTTCATTCTAATTCTGATTGGTGAAAAGTAATTAATTCTAGAATAGTGTAACATTTTCAGTAATTAGGTCTTGCTGGTGTTTGTGACTGGTGTTTTGGTGAATAGTTTTCAATGAATATGTTAGACTAACATTCTTTTTGGTTACTTTTCTTTTTCATATATGATAGAACCGCCCAAAGTTAAACAATTACCAACTCCATTAGAATTTATTATACCTTTGAAATTTGTTTAAGAAGCCCAACATGATTGCGCAGTCCAATGACCAAAAAAAAATTTAGAAACTAAAAGTAAAAAGAAGCAATTAAAAGCTAAACCAGTTCTGAGGCCAGTTTGGTAATGTTTTATTAAAACTTTAGTTATAATTATTCACTCTGACATCATTGCCTCAGCAAGATGTAAGATTTACGATTTCTTGCCCCTGGCTTAGCTTCAGTTATGATGGATTGTGTTAAAGAATCGTGATTTTCTAAGATGAAATTCCTTGTGAACTTTCTTCATTCTTTTGTTATCAAATACATCTTTCATTTTTCATACTCATTTATCAATTATTATATTGTATTTTGCATATGTCTTCCGAAACCAATTCTGACTGGGTCTGTGAAAATTTATTGAGCTAAACTTGTTGTTGTTGTCGAGATAGGTAAACTAAAAGCATACTTAATTCTTGCTAGAAAATCAGGAACATCTTAGCATTCTGTCTCAACTCTAAATCTTAGATCCATGCTCATATAAAATGTCATTATGTATGTGTGTATGTATGTGCTGTATGTACACACACAGAGCAAGAGAAGCAGAGAGAGAGAGAAGAGAGAGAGAGAGAGAGAGAGAGAGAGAGAGAGAGAGAGAGAGAGAGAGAGAGAGAGAGAGAGTTAGTGGTGTTATGTTGCCTTATTGAGATCGGCTGTTGTAATCTGTTTGGACACATCATGTATTCGTTTAACTTCATTTCATAGCATTATTGTGCCGAGAAAACTGAGCTCCCGGCATATTTTATTTATCACAACTGATCAATGATAAAATATATTCTGACAATAAATCTATTGATCAGTGCATGCTTCAATGCATTTCCTTGCATAAAGAATGTGACAGGCGTGATAGATGAATGGGTAAAGGGGGGGAGGAGTGTGAATGGTGATGCCAGGTTGATGGTGGTGCTATACGGAGGTGGCATAGGGTGTGGAGACTGTTGCGTTGTGGTAAGTTAGTGATATGCTATGGTGATACTATAGTGTTTTCAAACCATTGGTTATGAAAGGAGTGTCGGTGTTCA
Organism: Octopus sinensis; assembly: GCF_006345805.1. NCBI lineage: Eukaryota > Metazoa > Mollusca > Cephalopoda > Octopoda > Octopodidae > Octopus > Octopus sinensis. The sequence continues at coordinate 38,136,542 of NC_043005.1, forward strand.
TAATGTGTGTGTGTGTGAACATGATTATGTTCATGTATATCTATTTATGTATATATATATATATATAGATATATATATATATATATATATATTATATATATATATATATATATATATATATATATATACACATGTGGTATGGTATAAATATGCACACATACACACAGACATATAGATATATTATACATACACACACATATATGTACACATACATATATAATATATACAACTATACATATATACATATATATATATATATATATATATATTATATATACCTAAACATATACATACATACACATCTATATATCTATACACATATATACACCTATACATACATACATATATACATACATATATATATATATATATATATATATATATATACATATATATATATATATATATACATATATATATATATATATACATATATAATATATATACACACATAACTATATGCACATACATATTTATATGCATGCATGCTTGCATACATGCATGCATATATACATGCATGCATGCATACATACATATATATACATATGTACGTACATACATGCATCCATCCATACATACATACATACATACATATGTGTGTGCATATAAAATACACACACACTCAACCTAAAATGTTTAGATGTTTAGGTTTATTTTTTCATAAACACAGACATATATCATGGATGAGGGATGGTTGAAAAGTCTTGCATACAAATTCATAGCATCCGATTTGTTTGAGATATTAGGATGAAATAAAATGAAATAAAAGGGGAGCTTAGCGTCTTACCATTCAAAATTCACCATTATTTTTCAATGCAATCACTACCTTCATCGATATTTCTCTCCTAATACCTAACAAGGTTGCATATTCCATCATGTTAGAAATCTACTATATTTTTCTGTTCTTTCCCCCTACCAATCATTTACAGCGTTATCTTGTTTGTTAGACTCTATACTCTCTTACACTTAGCTCATGCTTTACTGCTTTGGTTAACTCAAAGTTAGAAGATCTGGGCTATAAAAAGCGAGGCATATGATATTAAATTTATTCTACAACTATATCGGTCTTTTTGAAACATGTATCATTTTCATCTGATCTCTCAGTGACTAATGCAGCAATGTTTCATGATCCTTTGGACATATTTAACATCAAATACATTGTTCTATTGTAAAAACTAGTCTATCTTTCACTGTATAACTGTCACAGTATCTTTATCTCTAAACCTGTGACCAACGTATACCAGTAACTATATATCAATAACTCTCTTATTGTACCCAATGCCCCCTATACCGACTGAACATTTCTGTTCATTTTTAACATTGCTTCTAACTCCATCTCACCTACCAGCAATGATGTAGACACCATTTATTTAAAACTTGCAACAAGCTAAACTTGCATAGGCCATTATTCACTTTTCCATCTGTTTTTCCATGCTAGCATGGGTTAGACAAGTATATTATATTATATTGAGGCATTGTTTTATAGCGGGATGTTCTTTCTCTCATAACCCTTTTCAAGCAGAAGATCCTTTATTCTGCATGCCTTCAATTGGCTGATATGGAGAATAGCAACAATATCATTACTTGTAACTCAGCCATTTTTGCAGAAGAACAAATGTTAATATATAGATACACACAAAAAACATGCACGCCACACATGTACACACACACAGACACACACACACACACACACACACACCACACACACACACACACACACACACACACACACTCACACTCACACGCACACACACACACTCGCACACACATTCACCACATCATTAGAGATGTATTTATTGAATAAAAAACTGATATAGCAGTGTGACTGAACCCTAAGTTATTTGGTTGGAAAGTGTTATTCTCAGCCACACAACTTTGCCAGCATCATCATCATTATCATTTACGCATCAACATTCCATGCTAGCATGAATTGGATGGTTTTGAGAGGATCTGACAAGTCTGACAGAGGCCTTAATTATGCTTCAATATTTATATAGTTTTATAATATTAGGCAAGACATAGAGATCATTCTTGTCTATTTTTCTCATTGCTTTGTCATACTTATTAAGATACCATTGTCTTCATTTGTCATAAATATCACTGCAATAGGGTGAGATGAATCAAATTTATGATCCAGATTCAACTTCCTGTGAGTGAAATTTTACTTTCATACTGAATATCAGTGAGAAACATAAATATCCTACCTTCGTTTTCCTTCCTGTCTATAATTTCCCTGTAATTATTTTATCTGTTGTTTAGTTTTTTTCAATTGATGGAAAACAGATATATATCTCCAAAAACACATCAAAATTCAATTTCACATTTTCTCTGAGAAAAAAAAATGCAAACATTGATATTTTTCATTTAGTTGACATTTATAGATAATGTCTGTCCATATACAGCTTTGTTTATCATTTGTGTATTCTTATTTTTCATGATGTATAATGCTTTTCTGCCCCTTCATTCCTATTTCATTGTATATAGTATGTTTGTTTATAACCATTCTGTTTGTATACAATTGTTTATCATGTACCAAAATTTTGTATAAAATATAAAGACTGTTTAAAATATAAAGACATTTTTATAATATAGGAATTATTATTATTATTATTATTATTATTATTATTTTATTATTATTATTATTATTATTATTATTATTAAGGGAGCGAGCTGGCAGAATTGTTAGCATGCCAGGCAAAATGCTTAGCGGTATTTTGCCTGTCGCTATATTCTGAGTTCAAATTCCACTGAGGTTGGCTTTACCTTTCACCCTTTCACCCTTTTGGGGTCAATAAATTAAGTACCATTGAAACTGTAATCGACTAGTTCCCCCAAAAAAATTTCAGGCCTTGTGCCTTTAGTAGAAAGGATTATTATTATTATTATTATTATTATTATTATTATTATTATTATTAAGACACTGAAAAATGGCAAGCTGGTGGAATCATTTGCACATCAGACAAAATGTTTAGCAGCATTTTGTCTGTCTTATGTTCCAAGTCCAAATTCTGCTATGGTTGGCTTTGCCTTACATCTTTTTCAGGTTGATAAAATAAGTAACAGTCATGTACTGGGATCAATGTAATTGACTAGCCCTTGCCCTCCACCCCACCCCCCAAATTTCAGACCTCATGCTTATGATAGAAAGGATTATTATTATTATCATTATTATTATTATCATTATTATAATTATTATTATTATTATTATTATTATTATTATTATTATTATTATCATCATTATTATTATTATAATTATTATTATAATAATAAGCTGGCAGAATCATTAGAATATTAGCTGGAAGGTATATCAGCCAAAACATGTTAACAACAAACAAGATGAGGACAAATATCCATCAATTGTAAATAATGTACACGTCTCCTCATATCTCAAGAATCTTTCTTAGGATGTTTGTAGATTCAAAATGTCACTTTTCTGCAGGCCAACAATGCAAACCTCAATTCCAGTATTATTCAGGTTCTTAAGTAGCAGTTTAAGTGTTGTGCCAAGTTTCTGATATTTCTCAATTTCTATGGCATCCACTCTGTTATCACATGGTATTGCAAAGTTTATGATCTTACACTGTTTGCTTTGTTTTTGTCCTTTGTAATCATATCTAATCTCATTGCTTCAATGGTATGGTCAGTCTTTAAGGAATAATCTCATCTAATCCCCTAAAAATTATTCTCTATCACATTTCTGATTGTATTCATACCACTTTTCTTTTCTTTCAAAGCCACACTCTCAACTAACATCCAAAATGCACTCTTTTACCTACTCTGTAATGTTTGTGTTTATACTCTTTTTCTGCTAATATACTGCATTCACTTTAGAAATGGTTAATCTTTTGTCTACTTTTTGCACAGACTCTGCATTTGCTCTCTGAGTTGTGTCAGTCTTTGCCTTTATCAAATTCATTTTAATGGCTTTTTCCAGAGTGGCCAATAATTATCAATTTAGTTTCTCATTTCAGGGGTCTATCTGTCAGCCACTACAAGCATTCTTTACTTCCAGTACCCTCAGTTATTGCATGAATTGATCATGCAATACCCTCTCTTTCTAGCCATATTCCCAATCATTCTCCCTTCTGCTCATGAAATCATTTACTGTTTCAGTATCTTTTGGGATATTTCTAGCCACCAATAATATTATTTCTTCACTATGTATGCTCCCTTTCTTAGTAGGTAGAACCTGCCAATATTGTTTTTAGGGTGGTGTGTGTTATAATTATAAGCAGATTCTTAGTTCTTCTATCCATTTCATGTAGCTCAGACTTTGTCTATTTTTGAAAAGGAGCAGAGTATATATACCTATATATACACTGCTTTGATAATGTTCCCTCAATTTAAGTTTGTTTCAAGCACTTTTCTCACTCTTCTCTTGAGATTTTCTCTCTCATTTCACTTTCCATTAACTTATTGTCTTGCAGCACACTTAGGTACCTGTATCCCTCTTTATATCTCAGCTGCCAGAATTATTGTTAGCATGCCAGATGAATTACTTAGCATCTTTACATTCTGAGTCCAAATTCTGCCTGTCACCTTTTTGTAGTCAATAAAATAAGTACCTGTTGAATACTGGATTCAGTGTAATTAACTAGTCTCCTCCTCCAAAATTGCTAGCTTTGTGCCAAAAATTGAAACATCATTATTCTAACCTTGTGCCAAAATCAGAAAGCATAATTATCATCATTGTTGTTGTTTTTGAGGTGATGAGCTGATATAATCATTAGCAGGTTGGGCAAAATTCTTAGCAGTATTTTGTCCCTCTTTACATTCTGAGTTCAAATTCCGCCAAGGTTGACTTTGCCTTCCATTCTTTCAGGGTTGATAAATTAAGTACCAGTGAAACACTAGGGTTGATGTAATTGACTAGTCCCTCCTACCAAATTTCAGGCCTTGTGCCTTTAGTAGAAAGGATTATTATTATTATTATTATTATTATTATCATCATCATCATCATCATCATTATTATGTACTTTTAATCTGCATGTTTGTTGCAATCACTTGCCGAGATACACCCAGCATCATAGGGCGAGTGAAGGATAAGAGCTGATAAAGTATGACTGAAAGCTTGGGGAGGGAGTAGTAAGGGCAGTAGCAAAATATCTTCATGTAATACAACAGAGACATTTAAATGGATAGGATTTTACTAAGGATGTGGACAGTACACGTCAGCACAATCTTTTGGATTTCTCTGTGACATGGTTCTCCTGGGATGTTATTTAGATGTTTCTGATATTCCATTTTTAACGTACCTAGGGCACCTACAATAACAGGAACAGTTCTCACTTTAGGATGCCACATCTTTTGTATTTCAATTTTCAGGTCCTTATGTTTACTTAATTTGTAAAATTCCTTTACAGACATATTTTTATCAGTGGGAACACTTACATCTATTAGTCTACAAGTATTTTATTGTTATAATTCTTCTTCTTCTTCTTCTTCTTATTATTATTATTATTATTATTACTATTATTATTATTATTATTATTATCATTATTATTGTTGTTGTTATTGACAACTTGACAGTTTTATTCAAGTTTTTGGAAAATTAATTTGAAAATTAGTTATATATTTTCAGTTTTTGAAATAATTTTAAAATATGTTGATTGGAATATGGTGGTCATAAAAAGCTTAATTATATTTTTCTGATTGAATTCTCAACACAACTTATTGTTTGAGTTATTAATAAAAAAAAAATAGCTACAAGAAATTCTGTTGCCTGCAAATTAAAATGCAAAAATTCTTGAAGTATTTTCATCGTTTGCAATGATTGGCATATATATTAAGGAAATACTTTTAGACATATCTTAATGAAAATTGTATAGAGTACAAAAATATAGTGTATGTGTATGTATTGGTATATATATACATGTGAGTTTATGTATTTGCTTGTGTAGATACATGAGTATGTGTGAGTGTGTATACATTTATGCACATTTGGGGAGAATGGCTGTCAGGACAGATTTACGTTATATAAAACCATTATTGAATGCCTTAGATTAAATATCTGCTTTATACTACATAGAGTGTATCAATAGATTTAATAAGCATACTTGGGGTATACAAGATTTTTCTGGACTTTATAGAAAAATCTGTGATATGATGTTTAATGCAATATGGAGTTTATGAAGCTTCTGCAAAACACTACGGCAGCTATTTATGTGAACATTTGAAGAAAAAAAAAAAGAAAAAGAGAAATGCCACTGAGAGATTTGTATTCAGAAAGCAATTTTGTATCTTTTGTGAGGAATATGCAGTATAATATCATACATGTTTAGTGTATAGATTATTTCTTTATCGATACTCTGTGTCACATTATATCATCACCATCATTCTTATCATCATTTTATATTCAGTCTTTAGTACTAGAATGTGTTGTATTAGTTCCTATGCAATAGTACATTTCCATATGCTATGGCTGCATTTCTGTATTTTTTATATAACCACAATCTACTACCTACATCGGAAATTTGTCTCTACCTTCCACCCTCTCTCTAAGTGTATTTGTGTGTGTGTGTATTTATAGCTTTTAACTTGTTACTCGTTTTAGTCATTGGACTGCAGTCATACAGGGGCACCACCTTGCAAGATTTGACTCTAAAACTTATTTTTAAGCCTGACACTCATTTTATCAGTCTCTTTTTGCTGAGTCACTAAGTTATGGAGACATAAACAATCCATCGCCCATTATTGGTGGTGGGACAAACTCAAAGACACACACACAGCAGAGCCTGATTAAGACCCATAGAGGCCCTAAGCACTTAAAAGATTTTGGTGCCCTCAAGTATACATGAATGGTTCAAAATGTAAACAAAAATAGTTAGTTTCTCCTTATCTTAACTTTGCATGCAAGTTGTAAATGAGTGTCACAGCCATGCAAGATCTTGTCCTTCATTTCCAATCTTCTGGGGGAAACATGTTTGGTCATGGGGAAATATTACTTTGCTTGGCAAAAGTGTGGGCTGACAACAGGGAGGACACCCTACCATAAAAATTCTGTCACAACGAATTCCGTTTCAGCCATGCAAACATGGAAAAGTGGATGCTAAAACAATGATATGAAAATGATATATGTCTTTCAGAATTTGAACCCTTGCAGTTTGTTTTTGTGCATTAAGTTCTAGTTAATAGTTCTTTATGCCTAGTTGTTATCAGATTGCCTTTCACAGCTTATAAACCTACTGTCGTATGGAATTGGATTAGTAAATCAAGCACAAATTCAACATAGTAGACGTGATATGATTTTTGACACCTAATCTCTTTTCATTTTTATTCCTTATGTTATTATTCTTTAGTTGTTGCCAAGATTTAGTCTCTAAATTCAGACTCTATATTAATAAAGACTCTAGCAGCTCATTAATTATGTAATGACAGCCAGGCAGTTTTCATCATACTACTATGATTATACCAGTTTAAATAACCTCGATGTGTTGTTAGCCTTTGAGTCATTGTCATCTCTTTAGTATTTGAGCCTGTTTTCTGCAAACTTCAAAACTATGAATATATAGTTCCAGCATTGAGGACATGGAACAATCATGTAGAAACAAGATCTGATTGTGTTTTATCAATTATAAATCATACATGGAAGACACCCACATTAGCTCTTTAAGAAATCAAGCTCAAAGATTTGCAGCATTTTAAGTTTAACAAAATTGGATTTACCTTCATGTTTTTTAACAAAAAAATTATATCATTCTGTCCTTCCCTAAAGAATGGGTCCCCTCGGGCGACAGTACTGTTGTCATAGAATATGGGCATATGAAGCTGTTGCCCATGGATCCAAAAGGTCTGGAGGTTTAATGCTAATCCATGTATGCTGTAGTTTTCTGTCAATAAATAAATATAATTGGCTAAAGTGGCTTGCTTTATCCAGGAGTTATGAAATGCTGTTGAGGGGGCCCTGGCCCTGTTGATCCACTGTCAAAAATCATTAAAAGTTAAAAATCATAGAAGAAATTTTTACTTAGTTTATCAACCCACTTTAGGTAGCAGCCAAATCCCCTTTAAATCCCTTTCCACCATCTTTAAGGAAAGTCACACCAAACAGATACTTAAAAGCTCTATGTTGAAAAAAAAAGTATATTGTAGGGCCATGGTTGGAACAAACTTGACCACTAGCTTGCGTGTACAAGAATGCCTTAGGGTAGAGGGAGAGATATCACTTCCATTTTATATAATTTTCTAGTCTGATGTC
>NC_043005.1:38149738-38164738 GCF_006345805.1 Octopus sinensis
AGAAGCTATGGTCCCAATGATGTGATTTCTGGTGGTTTTTGGTACATGAGGAAGTCTGAAGGTGGTGAAAATGGCTTTTCTTGTTTGTCTGGGTTTCCCATATAACTTGGGGCCTTAAATCTTTAGCTGTCACAGTCTTGGAGGTCCCACAATCAGATTGTTTCTTCTTTAGTGCTCATGTGGCTAAATAATTCATTATGTCAATAAATGTCATAATATTTTTATGGTTTTCTGTTAAATATATATGGAATGTGACAAAGGTAGGCCTTTAAAAATATAGGTACTACTCATTCTTATCAGCTGAGCAGACTGTAGCAATTAGCAATATGAAATAAAGTGTCTTACTCAAGGACACAATACACTGTTGGATATCGAATTCACTACCTTACAATCATAAGCCAATATTGTAAACCACTTAGCCTCATATTTTCACAGATAAATAGACACACACATACATGCGTATTCACACACACATACACACACACATGCACACAATCATGATATTTTAGCATCCGTTTTTCCATGCTCACATGAGTCACATAGAATTTGTTTTCTGGCAAATGTTTTTAGACTTGATAAACCCTCAACTTGTTTCTAACTCAAGTAATGTTTTCCCATGGTTGGACATGATTTTTGCAGAATAATGGAAATGAAGGTTGTTGTTTGTATGACACAGTGACACTCCTTTTACAACCATTGTGTAAGGTCAAGACAAGGAAACACAAACACACACATATCCATGCACATACATAGAGACATTCACATACATACAAACACACATACATCATCATCATCATCATTTAGCATCCATTGTCCATGATGGCATGGGTTGGATGATTTGACTGGGCTGGCACACTGGAAGGCTGCCCCAGGTTCAAGTTTGATTTGGCATGGTTTTCTATGGATGGATGCTCTTCCTAATGCCAACGTGTCTGAGAGTGTAATGTGTGCTTTTATGTGCCTTCAGGTGGGTGTCATTTGCATGACACCAGTATCTGCCATGTCTGTAATTTTGCTCAGCTTGATGGCTCTTTTTCTCAAGCATGACATAATGCTAAAGGTATTGGTCGTTACCTTCATGAGGCCCAATACTCAAAAGGAACTCAACCACCTCACTTCCATGATGGCTGTGTTCCTTTCGAGCATTGGGTTTCATGGAAGCAAAGTGGCCAAGTTCCTTTCAAGAGTTGGGTCTCAGGGAGGCAATGACCAAGACCTTTGATATTATGTCATGCTTGAGAAGAAGAGCCATCAAGCCACGCCTTATCACAGTCATGGCAGATACTGGAGTTGCACATATTTATAAACATATACAAAGGAACATACATATAATCTTCTTTCAGTTCTTGTATACCAAATCCACTCACAAGGCTTTTAGCTGGCCCACAACTGTAATAGAAGATAGTTGCCCTAGTAGCTACACAGGATGGAGTGTGTGCATGTGTATGCATTATATATACATGTATATATACTCACTCACACGTGTGTGTGTGTATATATATATGTATATATGTATTCATATACACACAAATATCCATATAAGTGTATCTGCCTGTATACATTACATACATATATATATGTATATTACATATATATATATATACATACATGTGTGTGTGTACATGCATGTATATTCACACTCAATAGGTAGAAATAAATGAATGGAAAATTCCTTTTCTCTAATCTATAATTGTTGTATTTCATTATTATTTTCTATATAATTTTAATTAATTTCAAAAAAAATGTTTCTCCTCTTTTTGATTAGTGCATCAATTCTGTTAATTTTGAAAATTGGAAAAAATTTTCGTTAAGTTTTCTTCTTTGCTTTAATTTTCACATCTTTACCATTTTTATAGCTCTTTTTTTTTTTTTTTCAAATCTGTCATTTTATAATTTTCTTAAGAAATGTTTTTAAATAACTATGTTGAGATTTTTCTATTTTACTCATGGACAATAGAATTTCATTGGTTTTGTTGTGCTTATTAGATTGTCGGTTCAATTCTCTATCCCACAATTTCAGGAACAAAAACACAACAAAGCAGAACTTTTTTTTTAAAATTTTCTTTTGGATATTTCATAACCATACACTGATGCAGACCTCTGGATCATTACTGGATTGAATTGATATTATCAGTTTACTATGCTTTTGTCATGATTATAAGCATGCTAATTTGTCATACCTGTCATGGTTCTAACCCTTTCGTGACCATATTTCTGATGAAATACACAGCATATGTGTTTCAATTAATTTGGAAGTAATCAGAAATTTTAAAGATTTAGGAAAATGAATAACTTTTTCATTAATAAGCTGGTGTTTCGGAACATAATTTAACAAAAGGTTGTAACATAGATTGATGATGGAAGGTTTTAATTTGAATATGAACACTTTAAAATACGAAGTATTGCATCATGGAGTCAGAGACTGTCTGAAAAAAGTTGGTGTCAAAAGAATTAGATTGTTTTCAATTCAGGAGCAAGGCCAGCAAGTGAGAAAGAGAGGGTTTAGCTGATACGCTCAACCCAATGCTTGACTGTTACTTTTTTTTATCCATCCTAGACAGGATAAAAGATGAAGCTGACCTCACAGATATTTAAGAAGAGCAGGAACAAATACCATAAGATACTCTAACAATCTTCCATTCCACTGCCTTTCCAAATGGATTACTAATGAACATAACTTTTTCATAATTTCGCCACACTTGTTAAACTTGTCAATTTACTAATTGCCCTCCTGTTCATCATTTATGTCAAAGTTTCAATTCCTGACAATTTTGACACATAGTGATAACTTTATTGGCTATCTTGATTTTTCCTAGCTTCTTTGAGTTGGGGTAGATTGATAAATCTTTACTAACTTTCACAATATGATTTTTTGCTTCTTTTTGTATTTTGTTTCTCTGTTACACACACAATATATGTATGTACGATGGATTTTCTCATCATGAATGACAAATGAGGATTTAGTAAAATAAAGCAGTAATCAATGTTCTATGGACACTAGTGTGTCTCTTGAGGCCTGCTAGTGCCTTAACTTTCTGGCAAATAGAACAAATCACACTGTCAGTCAGGTTCCAGTAAAGCCTCTGTTTAACACTTTTAACACTTTTAACACTCCAAACCACCCTGTTTCAAAGTGACTTCTATTAAAATTTCCCATCAAAGTATCATGTTGATTTATATTCCAAAAATCTGTCTAATAATAACAGAGTTATTCTAATAAATTTTTCATTATTTTCAAAATTAATTGAAACAGATGCAGCATATTTTAACAGAAACATGATAACAAAAGTGCTTTGTTTTTACTCTAAAAGAAGACTTTGCACATAATCACATCATTTTAGAGCTAGAGGTTTATCTTCTGTTCTACCATAATTCCTGTAAACATAGATATTGAACTTTAAGGGCTATAGGTATTTAGGTTATCAATTATAGTAAACAACCGAAGCACTTATAGCTGACCTGATAATTTTTTTCTGTTATACTTGGGAAGTTTACAGCACACAAATATATTTAGAATAAAAAAATAACAGTTTGTTTTTCTTTCAAAACAAAATAAAGGTGAATTGTTTCCAACTCCTTTGAGGTAGCCATGTTACTATAATGGACTGATTACCACTGATGAGTGAAGTTGAAAGGGGTTGGAAGTGGGGGAGATACGATGTAAAAGGCAAGCCTGAAATGAAGATGTTTGCATTCCCACATCACAGCTGTATGAGATGTAGACATCGTATATCAGATTGTAGAGTAATGCAAGGACTTTTAACTCTGTCAATTTTTACACACTTGTTATCAAGTTATCTACTATCGCACATAACCGACAGCAGGACTTATCATAAAGCATGATAACGGATTGTAACGTTAGAGTATAAGTGACGTTTATGGACACCTTATATGTATTTAGAGTTTGGTATGTTTCCTTTACATATAGATATCTATACACAGACACACACACACATTTACGCACACATGTATATGTACATGTGTAAGTGTGTATGTGTGTATATATATGTATGTATGTATGTATGTATGTATGAAATGGAATGAAAGAAAGTGAAATAAAATGAAATATAATAAAATATTTACATCATTACATCAAATGTATCTAGCATTTGAGAAGGATTGTGCTTCTACTAAAGGGAGGAAATCCAACAGTTATAGTTACAGTGGAGTGAAGGCCATGGTTGGATTGGAAGAAGCAGCTAAGAGATATCACTGCTAAGATATTGGGTGGCATTATCTCTGAGGTGATTGTAGATTTGTTGTTGTTGATTGAAATTGAAAAAGGGGCTTAAAAGAATAGGCTGCATTGTTAGTGTAAATCTCTAGATACCATTCATCTTTGTATTTTGTGTTTTTGTCTGTAAATCCATTCCTTTCCTTTTTCTACAAAGATCTCTGTCTCTCAGATCCATTAGATAAAACTGGACTACATACATGATTAAAGGCAAAGCTATGCAATTTTAATTCTTTAAATTCAGTAATGAATTCATATCCTTTTTGTTCTTTTGTTCTGTTTTGGGGGGTTTTGTTTTGGTGGTGGGGTTAATGCCATTTCATTTAAGAAACATTCAGTTTCCTTCAGGTAATTACAAAGTATCATTTGGAGATGATCCTTTCAAATCAGTAAAACAAAACATGTAATTCCTCTGTTAAGATGGCTTTAATAACCAATGGCCAACCTCATGAATTCATAATGAAACCTATGATTATAATTAGCATTAGAATAATTAAAAAAGCAAAAAATTTATGACAGATAAAAAAATAAACTAAGATACAGAACAAAACAGCCTCAGCAACAAACAGTTGATGTAACGAAAACGTCATTTGTAACCCAAAATGATAAACAAAAATAATATGAGATCAGATATAATAAAATTAATACCAGAAGGAATTTTTCATCATGGGGATACATATACATATACATATTTATATATATATATATATATATATATATATATATAGGGTATGAGAGGTATTGATGTCAAGAAGATCCAAAGGAGTCAGGTAATGCTGAGTAAATGCTATGGACTGACTATACCTAAGCTCCAGGTTTGATAATGATATGAATGAGGAGTCCAACGTATGTTGTGTATTAATATGCATATATATAAAAAAATTATCAGAATGAGATAAAAAATCCAAGGTTGTGAATAGTTTTCAGAACATTTATAAAGAGAAGGTCTTACAGCTGTTTCCATGATATTTTATATATCCCTTCATCAGAGATGGTGTGAGAAGTGTTTAAGTGATAGTTATTATAGAGAAGATATGAAATACAGAGTGAAGTGGAGGAATGAAAACAGGTGTGAGATACGTAAGGATATTGTATCTGCAGTTCCATCATTTAAGCAAAATGATGTATATACAAGTTTCCAGTACCTTGTGTATGAGTTCCAATGATGTTTATAGTTGGTCATTCCAAGCATAGAGTCTTGTAAATGGTGTTCAGCAAAATGTACTTGATTTAGTCAAGGTTAAACATTAATGAATACAGGAGTTGTATGGGAGCTACTTCAAATTTTATGCTTAGATACAACAATAATCAGACAGGCTTGTATAGTGTACCGTGCACTTTAATCTTGAGAGAAAAAAATAAAAGTAAAACATAAAAGGAAAAAGGAGATGTGTGTGTGTGTGGGGGGGGGGGGTAAGTGTGCATGTGTGTGTATGTAAGAATGTGTGTATCATGGCTAGATTGGCACGTTTTTATACAGAAATTATTGCATCTCTAGTGACTTTAAAATGTTCACCTTTCCACAAGTGGTTACGTCTTCTTTAAGAATACAACAACATTAAATGTTATCATGCTAATATAATATTATAATTCTTATTTTCATGTATGGATAATCATAAATACAATTATATCTTTCACTTTCGTACATGAATAATCATAACATTTATATAATCATTGGTAGGTTGCTTTTATTTATTTTATTTATTTTTTTATGCTTTTATTTATTTATTTTGGGATGTGGAGGCAGGTAATCCATATTTGTTGGTGTAATCTTCATTCTTCTGTTTTTTGTAGAGGTAAAATTTAGTCATAGTCTGTTGAAACTTTTAGAGATTTTGCTATAGTATTTTCAGGTAATGTTTAATGTGTCTTTGTAGGTATCAGTATATTCTTCATGGAGCAATGTACAGAGTGTTGCTGCCTCTTGTTTACAATTCATGTTAGGAAAGCACTCACATTGGAGTAGAGCTAATTATAATTAATGTTTGTTTTTATGTCAAATTTCTGTATTTTAACTTCAAAGTAAAAGTTTACTCATCGTTCTTTACTTGAGAACATATTCGTTTTTTTTTTGTTTTGTTTTTGTATTTTTGCAGTAGCGTTTATATTTACACTAGTCATATTTAACTGGTGTGTTTATGTCAAGTCTCTTTATACCCTCTGACTAAGTGACTCAACAAATAAGAGATAACTGAAATAAGTAATGGAGAGAGTAAGTTCAACTAAACCAGTAAAAGTATTGCCCCAGCATGGACACAATGCAATATCAGAAACCAATAAAAGCTTTAAAGAAAATTAAAGAATACAAAACGTGGTCCATCCTTATGGTAGTTTTAGACATAAATCATCCTTCTCTATTTTTATTTTTTGAATAAACTTGGAACTTATTTTGTAAATTACATTAGAATGAAAGACAAATCCAACCTAGATGGTGTTTAAGTTATTTAACTGTAGGTTTCTACTATGTGACTAGCTACTAAAAGTTTCAGCTTTATCTGTAGCTCATGTGCTTCTGTTAGCAGCAGCTGTACGCAGATAAAATTTAGTGTTCGGATTTTAAAGTCTGCATTATTGATCAAGTTTCAGAAGCTTGCTATAATAAATTTAATTAAAAATATAGCTAAACCCACTTATTTAACCCATAACACAGAATAATAGTGATTTTTATCGTGAAAACATTTTCACTTTATTGTCTTTTGAATTTCCTCAAGATATTAACGAACATCTACTTTTTAAAATATTTCAAGCACAACTTCAAATAACAAGTTGATTCCGAAAATGGTTTCCGCATTGACGAATTATTTTGGCATCTTATGCTTTCTATTACTTTCCATAATTGACTTGTTTCAACAAACATTAAATTGACTGGCAGTCATGTTTTATTGGGGATGTTATAATTTCTCTAAGCTTTTAACCTATGACATTTCACAGAATGTGGCAATCAGGTGTGGGGCAAGAATTTAATGAAAATATCATACTCATAGAAGCAAAATGTTTTATACTCTTGAGTAAGTCTAAACTGAGTACTTACCAATTTCTTTTTTTTTTAGTGAAACAAAAAGTGTTTTTAACTAATCAGATTAGTTACTTAATTAATTTGCTTGTTTGTCATTATGATTTTTAAATCAAGTATTTCTATTTCTAACAAACTTGAAAAATTTAAACAAGATAGAATCTTTTTCTTTATATCTTATGCATTCTAATCATTGAACCGTGACCATGCTGGGGCATCACTTACAAGGCTTTTTTTTAGTAAAACAAATTCATCCCAGTACTTGTTTTTAAGTTTGGTACATATTCTATCAGTCACTTTTGCCAAACCACTAAGTTATGGGAATGAAAACAAACTAACACTAATTGTGAAGAGTGTTAGGGGTAAAACACACATACACAAACACACACACACATAAGATGAAATCCTTTCAGTCCGTCAATCAAATCCACTCTCAAGGATTTGGTCAACCTAGAGCTATAGTTAGAACTTACCCAAAGTGCCATACTGTGGGATTGAACCTGAGACCACATGGTCAGGAAGCAATCTTTCCAATGATACCATCACATTTATGTTTTTTTCTGTGAATAAAAATTAATCACTGAAATATTAAGTTTGAGGTTCTTGTTTGACATTTGTTTGCTTAATTTGATTTGTCTATAATACAGACTGGAATTGAAGATTTTGGAAAAGTTCTTATGCTCATTTTCTATCACCATTTCCTTTTTTTCAAATGCTGCTAGAGCATTATGATCACCAATTTTTGTTTTGGAATATTGTCATATAAATCAACCAGTTTAAACTTTTTATACATCTTTGAACATTCTTACATTATTTTCCATAAAACCGCTCATTATCTTTTATCAATTCATGTTATAACTTCATAATTTTATACATTACAAACTGTTTCTTTCTACACCTGACTACCAGTAATAAGAGTTGGTGCCTATTTGCCCTGAAACATGCTCTGCAATTTGCTAAACTCCAAATAAAAACAAACGGCTAAAACATACCCTATACATTGCATAATGGTCATTTGTAATAACACATCAGTGCTGAGTACGTTTAAGAATTTCTCTTGCAACCAAGTGGTTTTAGGGTTTAGCCCTGCTGCTTGGCACCTTAAGGAAGTATTTTCTGCTGCAGCCCCAAGCTATGGAAGCCTTATGAGTAAATTTGATAGATGGAAACTGTGTGGAAGCTCATTTTATATATATGTATATCCTTGTCTTGACTTTATCCGATGAATGTAAATGAGTGTCATCATCATACAAGAAAAGTCGCGCATTTCCAATCTTTCATGAAAAATATGAATGGCCATGAGAAATAGTAACTTGCCTGGAAATAGGTGCAAGTTGGTGACAGAAAGGACATCCAGCTATAGAAAATGAGCCTAACAAACTCTGATTGACCTATCAATCATAAAAAAGTGGATATTAAATATGATGACCATGATGAGCCACAACAAAATCGTTCCATATTAAATTTAGTTTGACTGGGGAAACTGCGTATACACAATGATCATTCAAGAATGTCTTATAATAATTAAGTAGTAACTACAAGGGACTTCACAGGATTGATAAACTCTATGAGGAAAATCATATTCAGTGGAAGAGAATCATATATGAAAACATTCAGAAAAGGAACAGTGATGTACACAAACAAAATTATTTTTGATAATAAATATGAGCTGGGGCTAGAGAGGTCACACGACTCAGAGTACAAGTTAAAACATCTTCAAGTTTATTACAAAAACACTGCCTCTTTACTTTTTCTTTCCTCATACGAATACATTAGTTGAAACTAAACATTATAACATATTTACAAAGGCTTTATATTTTTCTTAAACTCCTATACCTTGTTTCGAAGAAACACAAACGATGCCAGTGATTGAATGCACTATTCGTTCACAGAATAATAATTTACTCCTTAATTAACTACAAAAATTCATCAATTCACTATCGATATTTCTTAAAATGCTATAATTTTCCCATCCAGATGTAGTAACCCTATGAAAAAACATTATTCAAAGCCATCAGTAACAAGTATTACACATTGTATGAAGGTACATTGATTACACAGCAAAACTCAATTATGAATCTACAATGTTATCTCTTTGGTGATTTATATATTAAAGTGACTTCTTGATTTCATCCCAATACTCACTCATGATTCAAAATAAGTTACATCATGTTAACAAAATCTTTTATACACATCTGACATTTTAGCTTTCTTCTTTAGCTAAGGATATTGACTGAGTTTTTCTTAATTTTGATTAAAATCAAGTAATGTAATTGCTTTTAGGTTCATGGATAGCACTTACATCTGTGCAGTGGAAAAATTGAACATAATGGTGTGCTTAATAGAAATTTTAAGGTTAAAAGTTACCGTTTTAAAAGAATATATTGTCAGAAAAACTACAATCAGGCAAATTTTAAACAAAAACTTTTGTATACATTATGTGATAAATGTTTGCAAAGAAACCTTTGAACAATTCCAAGAGAAGCCAAACAACATAAGATGTTGTCAATGACAGAAAAGTGAAAAGATACTGTATTACTCTACATAGTCTATTTAATGATTCTATAATATTTCAGGTAAAGATTTCCCTTTTACAAATAGAATGAAAATAGTAAAAAATTTTGGAGAAATGTATTGTCGTCTTCATCTTATTTTTGTTATTGTTTAGCCCAAGGTCAGCTCTATTAAAATAGACCTGTGATCAAAGATGCTCCAGCATGATTATCACATAGCATATCTAAGACTATCTAATGAGCTGTTCGTTTTTGTTTAAGATTTTGGATTGTGGTGTGAGGGAGACTCAACTGTTCTTTCTGGCGGGTTCAGCAGTTATATAGAGGTTCCATAATTTGTTCATATTGGTCTTGCTATTGTTGGTGCTGATGGTATGAATGGTATGGCAGTGGCGGTGGTGGCAGCGGTGGCGGTGGCGGTGGTGGTAGTGGTGGTGGTGGTGGTGGAAGACAGCCTACATTGCATTAGGATATTATCTAAAACCAAATCATTGATATGAAATCAATATAACATTCATAATATTGTCCAATAAATGTCTCTCAATAGAGTGAGGAATATAGTTCTAGAGACCTCTATAGAATCTACCCTTACACATGGTTGTATGACCTGGGACATCAACAAACAAATCGGAAATCCTATCAGTGCTGCAGAGATTAATTTCTTATAAGAATACTGAAGGTAGCCTATGTAGATAGTGTGATAGACATTGATGCCCTTAGATGGACAACGACCACCAGAAAGCTTCTCAGCAACATAGAGAGACAACAGGCTCAGTTCATTAGTCATCATAAGAGGAAAAAAACCTTGAATGTTTAGTCACTTCTTAACTACAAAGAAGAAGCCAGGGAAGAGAAAGAAAAGATAATCGTGATACAAGTTGGTTACAGAATGGTTGACCCACAAAGTTGTTAATGTGAGAGGAGGGGAATCTAGATCTATGATCACCAGCATCTGTAAATATGAATTGGTAAAGATTAATATATAGTAATCCTTAACCATATCGTGGTTCACCTATCATGGTTTATTATTTAAGCTTATATCAACTACTCCATAGTGTTGTTTTGCATTTATAATAAAGTAAATATATATACAAATTATAAAAATAATTTTAAAAATATGCAGTACAGTACTGTTTCTACTTCATGGATTTTCACCTATCACAGAGGGTTTTGGAACATAACACCCACAATAGTTGAGGAATTACTGTATATGTTTTCTGGAAAATAATGTAAAATATTCAAGGATGTAACAGATAAAAATGGTTAATTTATATGACAATATTCCAAAACAAAAATTGGGGATCATAATGCTCTAAGAGCATTTGATAAAAGGAAACAGTGATAGAAGTAGAGTATGAGAAATTTATTCCAAAATCTGCAATTCCAGTCTGTATTATGAATGTTAGACAATTCCAGGTTAAACAAAATAATGGAGAACAAGAACCTCAAACTGAATATTTCAATATTTAATTTTCATTCACAGAAAAAAGTACAGATGTGGCTAAGTGATTGAGAAGCCTGTTTTGTAAGCATGTGGTCTCAGTTTCAGTCCCACTTTGGGCCAGTTCTACTATAGCTCTAGGCCAACCAAATTCTTTTGAGTGGCTTTTGAAAGAAGGGATAACATTGATGAATATACTGTTAGTACAACAAATGAACTATAGAAAAACAAAATATTTTAAGACTATATACAAATACAAAGATTATATATATATATATACTGTTTTTATTTGCAGGTCAGTGCCAGGTACCTTCAATTCTCAATGGAAGTGTGACGCATGGTCGTGAAGGTGCATGGGTAGACCATGAAACATTTATCAACTTTCGCTGCAGGGAAGGCCTCGTACTTAATGACACCTCACATGTCAAGTGTGACAATGGAACATGGAGTTTAACCCCTAGATGTATTCCTGGTAAGTAATTCCACTAATCTTCTACTACATTTTCTTCTTTGGTCACTCAAACAACCAGAAGACTATCTTTGGTTTCAGAAATTTTTTTATTTTTATATTTTAAATCTGATATAGGATTGGATCAGTTCAGATATTTTCTCTGACTCATTGTATTCTCATGTAATATTCCTGCTTCAATTATAGGGGCATATACGTCTCCAGTTGTCTTATTCAATTTGCTTCTCTAATAATGTTACAAAATGCACAATCATGCATGCACAGTCAAACATACATATCATGCATATGCTATTTATCATCGAGTCTTTATTCATATTAATATTTCAATATGTAATTATATTGTTTTTCTTTTATCTATTTACATTTTTACATTATTATATTTCATCAACAAGTCATAATTAATTTTGTCATGTTTTAATTTTATATTAGCCATATATATATATATGTATTTATGTGTGTGTGTATATATATATATATATATATATATATATATATATATATATGTGTGTGTGTGTGTGTATGTGTATATATATGTATATATGTGTATATATGTATATATATATATATATATGTATATATATATATATGTATATATATATATGCATATATATATATGCATATATATATATATATATGCATGCACATGTGTACATACATGTATATCTAATGTATAAATATATATATATGTATATATATATATAGATGTTGTGTGTCTACAATAAGACAAATACATTCATGCATACGTGACATTTCCATCTTCACCTCCATATTCATGCATATATTTTAACATTTTCAATGCTCTTTCTATTCGTTTCAACCTTATATGAGCATTCAATATGCAGTCATTCATTTACATGTTTGTTTCAATTAATATTTTAAACCATTTGTGAACATCTCTAATATTGCCTATTCATACTTTAAACATATACAACCAGCCTTGGATTTCCTGCTTTTATTTATTTATGTTTTTGACCACACATACTATATATTGTTATACATACACATCTTTGATTTATTTACACATGTGTACAAATTCATACATATAAAAATAAATGTATGTATGTATATATATTTTTATAAATGTAAACATAAATATGTCTTTAGAGAGAGAAAAAGTGTGTGTGTGTGTGTGTGATAATGTGAGTGAGAGAGAGAGAGTGTGTGTGCATGTGATAGTGTGTGTGTGAGAGAGAGAGAGAGAGAGAGCAAGAGAGAATCAATCAGATATTTATATCATTTTATGTATGTATTTAGAAGAAACAGTATCACCTTAGTGTAACATCTTATGACTAACCTCTTTTTCATAATTATACCTGTAGCAAATAAAAAATTAAGAACGACCATTATACCAACTATACGAAACAATTCAAATAAGAAAGTGACAATAAGTAGAGACAGCGATTAAAGAATGAAAAGTACACTTATATAACTGGGTAATTCCCATCATCAGCTACCAATCAGTTATGCTCATGGTTTTGACAACTTAAGGCAGAATAATTTTCTCTAATGCTGTCAAACAACATTAAAAAATATAGTGCAGTTTTGTTGAAAAAGGGAAAGCATACTTTTATCTAGATTTTAAAACACAAACACAAAAACTGAAAACATGACATGTAGAATAAAAATTACGACCAATAAATTATAATACTTGCACTGAAATTATGAGAAACATACTTTGACTAAAACAACAAAACACTAGTGAAGTAAAAGTAAAACAGGAAGGTAAATAATAATTTATTATGAATATATTTATCATAAAATTCATATAGACTATGATTCTAAGTTTTACCTGACAACTTTTACAACTAGCCGTAGCTTATTTGCAGAAGACATAACTTTTATGATAAATTTGACTCTGCTCACTCTTAAATTTGAGTACTATTCCATTTGTGACTTGTTCTGCAACTAGCTTTAAAATAATAACCGCCATGTAAAATTTATACATAAATATGCATGTATTTATATTGTTATATTAGTACATATGCACATTTATAAGTACATGTATGTATGTATTCATAAATGCATGTAAGCATGCACACACATATACATACTTATATATGTGTGTGTATATGTATATATATATATATATGTGTGTATGTATATGTATATATATGTACATCTATCTATCTATCTATATATATATATATATGCATGTGTGTGTGTGTATATATATATATAGAGAGAGAGAGAGATCTTGTACACACAATAGAATCAAAGATACTTAAAGATATCAAAATATTAGACAGTCTTTAGCTGTGACTAAGAACTATGTTAGAATGCAAATAATTCTTCTATACTTTTAATGTGTAGCAAAAAAGTGGAGGTTCTACTTACAGACCATTTCCTGAGTTCTTTATTACTCATTAGAGAAGGCACATCCAATCTTCTTCCCAGAAGTGGTCACAGTGTTCAGCTGTTATATATATATATATATATATATATCAATAAGCTAAAAATATCAACCTTGGTTCTTGGAATGTGTGCACTCTCCGAGACAGTCACTCATCTCCAGAGTGAAAAACAGCACCGGTTGCCCTTGAACTACAGTTAGAAGAACGTAAAGGGGGATACATATCTTTCTGGTGTGGAAGAAATGAAGATATGCCATGCCACCTAGGTGTTGGTTTTGCCATTAAAACAGAAATAGCTAGATCCCTTTCTTTCTCTACCCTAAAGTATTTCTGACATGTTGGAACTTGATCGCAATATTCATGCTATAATTGTCAGATGGTATGCCCCAACCATGGCCAGCACTGAGCAGGAAAAGGTTGAATTTTATCATAGGTATAACTTATCCTTATTGGCAACTTTAACACTCATGTTGGTACTGACTACCAGGCATGGGAGGGTGTTATTAGTTGCCACGTTGTAGGTTGAATGAACTCCAGGGAATTCAGTCTAAGCATCACAAATATCTTTTTTCAATAGCGGAATTGTTGCAAGATGCCCTGAGTGCATTCTAGATCTAAGGATTGGCATCTTATAAACTACAATATCACTCAGAAATGAGATATTAGGAACTTTAGCATTACACATTCCTTTCATAACACCTGCTGTCTCTCTGACCATTTTCTTCTCTCTAGTAAGGCTATGTTCCATTTGAAATACACAAGACTACAAAAGTCATCAGTGCCTAAGTGCATTAATGTTCTGCGTTTGAAAACTTTTGGAAGCAGACTGAGCTTTCTATCAAGTTGGACACTGCACTCGGCTCTGCATGATGCAATGCACTGTGCATCTGTAAAGGTTCTTGAACTTCCTATTCATAAACATCAAGATTGCTTCAACAATAACAACACAGATGTCCAAAAGTTGATAGATAAAATGCAC
>NC_043005.1:38172238-38217238 GCF_006345805.1 Octopus sinensis
AATATGAATTAGAACAGAAGAAAAATTGGAGCATTTTTCATTCTTTGACTATTGCCTATATATGTATTGATAAATAGACAGACAGACAGATAGATAGATAGACACACGTATATATTATACACATGTATATCCATGTATGTTCATATATATTAACACACACATATATATAGAGAGAGAAGGGAGAGAGAGAAAGAGAGAGAGGGGAGAGAGAGAAGGAGAAAGAGTTAGGTAGATAGATAGAGAAACACACGTATATATATTCACATATGTATATCTATGTTATTTTATTTAAATTAACATGCACACACAGATAGATAGAGAAATAGATAGACAGACAGACAAATAGATAGATATATAGATAGATAGACACACACACACACACACACACAATCAAATACATATACCTATGCAAATCTATATATTTATACATAATCTTAGACATATGTACACACATACACAAACACATATACACACATGAATGCAATACACATATATACCTCACCACATTAATGTATATTTTATGCGCACTGAAAACATATACTCACTTCAGATGCAGCTGTTATAGACAAACATATTTTGGCAACACAGGTGATAAATCCAAAAGTTTCTTTGTGTTTTGCCTTATGCGACAAATAGCAGACTTGTACAGTCATGAACTATTTCTTTGATTACACAAATGGAATTACTATTTTAAGTTAAGATAATGTAGTGTTAATTGATACAGAGACAATGTATTGCAACTGTCATTGTATTCTGATATGACCAATGACTTCAAAGTTAAGAGAAAATAATGATAATGTTAAGGAGATAGGAAACGTTATGAATTCTACAGCTATGTGGTTTAAGAAGTGTATTTCACAACGTTCTGGCTTTGGGTTCAGTCCCACTATGTGGTATCCTCAGCATGTGTCTTTTTCTTTAGATCCAAGCCAGCCAAAGTCTTATGAGTGCATATGGTAAATAGAAAAGGAAAGATGATTTTTATAGGTATATGTGTATGTATATCATCATCGTCGCTAGGCATCCGCTTTCCATGCTGGCATAGGTTGGACGGTTTGACTGAGGACAAGCAGGTCGGGAGGCTGCAGCAGGTTCCAATCTGATTTGGCAAGATTTCTACAGCTGGATGCCCTTCCCAATGCCAACCATTTCGTAGAGAGTTGTGGGTACTTTTTAAATGCCACCAGCATCAGAGCCAGTCAGGCAATGCTGGCATTGACCATGCTCGAATGGTGCTTTTTACATGCCACCAGCATGTGTGCCAGTCAGGCAGCACTAGCATTGGTCACACTTGAATGGTGCTTTTATGTGCCACTGGCATGATATACATATATTTTTGTATATACATATACACAATATATATATTTGTGTGTGTGTGTATATATATATATATACACACACACAAATGCACATGAGTTGTTGAGGTTAAATTTGACAGTTTGCATAAAAGGAAAAGAAAACACAATATACCATCCAAAAACTAAAGTATTTAAAAAATTCAAAATATTTCAAATAGATTATGGCCTGAATATAAAAGTCTACTCCGCATCCATCACATCTTCAAGATGGCTCTAGAACCTACTGCAGGCATTCTCAGCCACCAGCTCAGCCTTGGTGTTGCAGGCAAAGCAACTCAAATGTACCCCATGCTTAGTAATCCATGGAATTACAAATAAACGAAATTAGAAGACCAGAAATTGAGGCTGATGAAGAAATAAAGACAATGTTCCTTACATGAAACTTAGTAGAAGGATCACCAGCAAACAATCTTATTGAAATGAGCTTAAACTCAGCCACAGACCCTCATGATTTTCCAGTCAAGAAAGAATGGCCATTAAAAAGGTGATAACACTAATGGTGCCCCAGCATGGCTGCAGCTTTTGGATTGAAATGCATAAAAGAATAAAACAGTAAACATACATAAGTGTGTGTACATATATATATATATTTATGTTGTGTCTTTTTGTTGAATTATAATAAGTATAATTTAACATTAAACTGAAGAATTACTTAATACCTTTTGTAGAGTATATACTAGCTATATGAGACGATGGGGGAGTGACTTCAAAATTTCAGTGAGGGCTGAAACTTCAAACAGTCACCCATCAATATATCTGATTGAGAAGTTAGCTTCCCAACCATATCGTTTTAGATTCAGTCCCAGTATGTAGTACTTTGGACATGTGTCTGCTGCCATAGCCCTGGGCTGACCAAAGCTTTATGAATGGATTTGCGATACAGAAACTGAGGAGAAACCCATTGTATATTTGTACTTGTATCACCTTGTCTTGCCATCATGTGGTTTGTAAATGAGTTGCAGTCTCATAGGAGTAGTGTCATTCATTTCTAATGTTCTGCATAGGCATGTCTGGCCATGGAAGAATATTACCTTGCTTAGAAACAGGTGAGGGTTAATGAAGGGCATCATCCGTCATATAGAAAATCTGCTGCAGTAAAATTCATCATCATCAACATTTAGTGTCCATTTTCCATGCTGGCATGGGTTAGATGGCTTGACTGGGACTTGTAAGCCAGAGAGCTGTACCAAGCTCCAGTCTGATTTGGCTTGGTTTCAACAGCTTGATGCCTTTCTTAACGCCAGCCACTTTATGTAGTGAGTGCCTTTTACATGTCAATGGTACAGATGCCTTTTACATGTCCCTGGAACAGGTGCTTTTTATGTGTCACCAGCAGAGGCCACAAATACGATTTCACTTAGCTTCACATGTCTTCTCAAGCACAGCAAATCACCAAGAGTTTTGGTCACTTTTCATAACTTCCATGAGACTGAACATTCAAAGATCATGCTTCATGGCCTCATCTCATGTTTTCCTGGGTCTACCTCTTCTACACGTTTGTTTCCCAGTTAGAAACTGGCACTTCTTTACACAGTTGTCCTCATTCATATGCATCACGTAACCATACAAGTGCAGTGTTCTCTCTTACACACCACACCTGTTGCTTGGATGTTAAAGCAATGATGATATGAATAGATCTGTGTATGTGTGTGTGTGTGTGTGTGAGTGTCCTTGTCTTGACATCACACCACAGCTGTAAACAAGTATCACTATCATAAAAGTGGTGTTGCTTCCATTCTCCCATGGAAACATCCAGCCATGAGGAAATGAGGAAATATGCTTCAGGAAAAGGAGAGCGATGGCAATAAGAATGTTGTCTAGAGAAAATTTGCTTCAGTGAATTCTGACTGATTCAGCAAGCATGAAAACATGTAGATTAAAATTATGATGATGATAATGTGTGTTGGTTGCCATATGTGTTTCCATTGACATAGCATGGGTAGTGACAAAATTGTTTATAGCCCACAGCGCAATAATTTAACATTAAACTTTACTTGAAAGCCAGTAAGGGTTGGTGGCAGAAAGCAAATGCAGTCATAGAATACAACTTTAATAAGTCCCATCCATTCCATACTAGCATGGAAAAAGTAGATGTAAAAATGATAATCGCACACACACACACACACACACTAGTTATATGTGCAAAATTATGTATTTTTCTATATAGGCTACATACGTGTCTTTGTACTTTTCTATTTATAAACATTTATAAAAGACACACACACTCTATATTTGTGTGTATGTATTTATGTAAATGTATGTAATTAAAATGCTTATGTGTCTCTTAGAATGTGTATGTGGGAAAGTGTGTGCACATATATATATATATACATGTGCACATATACACACACAGTGCATATGTATGTATACATATATATATATATATATATATATATATATACACACCCATGTATTTACATTTTCACATACATATGTGGGTGTGTGTGTATGTGGTATGTATATATATATATATATATATATATATATATATATATATATATATATACATATATATATATATCTATCTATATACATATAT
This sequence comes from Octopus sinensis, assembly GCF_006345805.1. Lineage (NCBI taxonomy): Eukaryota > Metazoa > Mollusca > Cephalopoda > Octopoda > Octopodidae > Octopus > Octopus sinensis. Next base: position 38,176,136 of record NC_043005.1, read on the forward strand.
ATATATATATACATATGTATACACACACACACACATATATATATAGCCATACATACATACACAAGTGTATGAATAATTTTCTAAATATACATTGTGGCAAAAATTAAGCAATTTAATCAAGTAATTCCATTTAAAGACACACAGCAATGTCTTTATTATTTACTAATCTGTTTAGAAAAACTTGCCTAAGCTATTTTTGCACAAACATTGCATAATCCTATTAAAAAGTAGCAATCTAAACGAAATAAAAACACCACCAAAAGAATGAAAGAAAAAATAACTAAAATGTTACTTTTTTCCTGTGATAATAATTAATAGAGAAGGTTACAGAATTAGATAATTTTGTTAGCATTTAAGATCATAGTGCACAGTAGCGGGTGATGTTTTATGTGTGATTGTGGTGGGCAGCTATGGTTGTTTATTATATTATTAGTACATTATATTATTAGTAGATGGTGATGGAAGTGTAAAGGTTTTGTTGGTGCCTGGTTAGGAAGCTTGCATCCCAATTATGCGATCGTGGGTTCAGTCCCACTGTGGAACCTCAGGCAAGTGTCTTTTACTACAGCTTGAAGCTGACCCAATCCTATGAGAAGTGGATTGTGAGGGGCACGTTACAGAAAGAAGCCTTGTTTATTATATTATTAGTACATTATATTATTAGTACATTATATTATTAGTAGATGGTGATGGAAGTGTAAAGGTTTTGTTGCTGCATGGTTAGGAAGCTTGCATCCCAATTATGCGATCGTGGGTTCAGTCCCACTGTGGAACCTCGAGCAAGTGTATTTTACTACAGCTTGAAGCTGACCCAATCCTATGAGAAGTGGATTGTGAGGGGCACATTTCAGAAAGAGGCCTTGTTTATTATATTATTAGTAGATTGTGATGGAGGTGTAAAGGTTTTGTTGCTGCATGGTTAGGAAGCTTGCATCCCAATTATGCAATTGTGGGTTCAGTCCCACTGTGGAACCTCAGGCAAGTGTCTTTTACTACAGCTTGAAGCTGACCCAATCCTATGAGAAGTGGATTGTGAGGAACATTTTACAGAAAGAGGCCTGGTTCATTAACCTATTGAATGTTCCAGATTTGTATCTTTTTTGTCATTGTTTTCTTGTCCTGGAATTCTTTCACACTTGAACCCTCATGATACCAAACCACCTAAAACCACCTTTTTCTCTATGACAAACTTTCTGCTTAACCCTTCAGCATTTAGATTGCTCTATCAAAAGTGTAATTCTTATACAATCAAATTGTTTTGAATTAATCATGTGTTATCGTGTATCTTTGAAATTTGTAGGGTGTAGCCAAGTGGAGGAGGTGTGTAGCATAGTGATTGGGGTGTGGGACTAATGATCATAAGATTGTGGTTTCAATTCCTGGACCAGGTGACATGCTGTGTTCTTGAGCAAAATACTTCATTTCACTTTGTTCCAGTCCACTCAGCTGTTATGAGTCAGCATGACTTGAGAAAGTAACTATACCTTAGCCAGACCTGACCGATTTGAACATAAAACTGGTACAGTATTTGGGCCTGACATGGTCAGTTTAGATTTTAAAGACTTCCCATAAAAATTTCATGTTAATATATTTTTAAGCCTCAATTTTCCAATTACAAATCTGTTTTACTAAATTCTTCAATATTTTTGAAATTTATTGAATCAGAATTATTGTCTCAACAGAAATACAATAACAAAATGGTTAATCTGTTGCTGTTTTTATATGTGGATGAGTAGTGATGTTAACACTGCTTAAGCAATGCCATGGATCACTAGTAGATGATTAATCAACATTAATAATTTGCATTAGGTCATCATATCTTTAGCCCATGTTTTACTATATTTCTGTTGAAACACCTTGTCTTTGTTCCAATTAATTTTTAAAATGATGAATTTATTAAAATAATTGTTGTCATTAATTTGAAGGCAGCAAGCTGATAGAAGTGTCATAGCATTGGAAAAATATCCAATATTTCATCTGACACATTGCACTCTGAGTTCAAATTCTATCAGGGTCAAGTTTACCTTTTATCCCTCTGGGATCAATAAAATAAAGTATCATTCAAGTACATGGGTTAACATAATTTTCTAACCCCAGTTTTCTAAAGATTGCTGGCCTTGTGCTAAATTTTTGAAGCAATTATTAAGCTGAATTTTAATTCATAAATTAACATGAAATTTTACAGCAAGGTTTAAAAATAAATCACTCTAAAAGTGGAAGTTTATAAGCAGAGGTGGTCTGATGCAGGTTAATATCAAAGGGATCAAGGAGAGGTTTAAATCCAAACATTTCAAACTTCACAAATGTGATCCCCATTTTACAGACAATAAAATCTTTGTTGCATGAAATTTATGGCCTTGCATTGCACAAATCAAGATCAAGTTATAGTGTAGAAGCTCCAGTGATTGGCTTAGACTAAATTTCCTGTTGCTGCTTGTTCTGCAGCACCACCATTGTTGTCATTGTCATCACCATTTAATGTCCATGTTCCGTGATTGGATGGTTTGGCACAAAATAATGGGTCCAAGAACTGCATCATGCTCTGATGGCTGCTTTGGTATGGTTTCTACAATTGGATGCCCTTCCTAATGTCAACCGTTTTACAGCATGGGTGGGATCTTCGTGCCACCATCACTAGTGAGGTTGTGATGCAGCTTGTAAGACTATAACATCCAAAGGAAGAGATAGCTTTATGCTAGAAGATGATGGGTAAAAGTATGAGAGAAGGTGAGAACAGAGTAGATTCAGGAGAAGAAACTGCATGGTTACTCACATTTAGTAAGCGAGGGAGATAATATGAGTTGTGAAGAGGTAAGGTGACGAGCTGGCAGAAGAGTTAGCATGCCGGGCGAAATGCGTAGCCGTATTTCGTCTGCCGTTACATTCTGAGTTAAAATTCTGCCGAGGTCGACTTTGCCTTTCATCTTTTCGGGGTCGATAAATTAAGTACCAGTTACACACTGGGGTCGATGTAATCAACTTAATCCGTTTGTCTGTCCTTGTTTTTACCCTCTGTGTTTAGCCCCTTGTGGGTAGTAAAGAAATAAATATGAGCTGTGAAGAAATAAATAGTGGAGATGAGGTACCCAGATCTCCTCTCAAAGCATGGGATGAGCAGAAGTTGTATGTGGGGTGTACAAGATTGCATCAGGAGCAGGAGATGAGTAGATGGGGAGTCAAGCTACAACTGTCATTGTTTTATAAAGAAAATATAATTTATTAAAATTTTTTTTTAGCTGTTCATCTCAGTGTACCTGACAAGAATTATTATTACAGGATCAGACAACTAAACATCATCTTCTGTGTTTTTATCGATAACCTCTACAGTCACTTTCAGGCTCCAGTCATCATACTCTCAGACTACAAATAAACTGAAAAAGCTTAATTTGTAACATATACAGAACATATATGTGTCAACATTAATGGAACATAAACCTATCTCAGTAAGAGCATTCATATTCAGCTGAACTTTATGTGAGACTTAACTGATTTGATTCCCAATATTAGCAGTATTCTATAAACTGAACTGCTTCTGACATCTTTTCACTTACCATTATGATTCTTTTTTTTCTTTTTTTTTTTTGGAAGGATGGTTGTCTTTTATGACCCATAATAACATATGATTTCTATTTTCATACAAAAAAATTTTTCTATTTTCATATAAAAAGAATAAAATTCCATGACAATTTTCTATTTTTCCTATAAATATTCTATTTTCTGCTGTTTCTCAGTTTATTGTTTCTTTTGTAAACCAAAACTATCTGATTCTGATGTTCATCAGTTCTGATCTTTATACATATTTCTCTGTCACCTTTTCAAGTCCTTTCATAAATTCATGGAATGTTATGAATCTAATTCGGTTATTCTTCTCACTGATTTGCTGCATTAAAATCTGGTGAGCCATTTGCAAATTGTTCTATGAATTTTAGATGGTACTCTCTCATTTTCAATTTTTGTGTATAACTTTTAAAATAGATACTTCTGTTTATTCTTCTACTACGTGTATTTACCAAGCATTAACTTGAAATCACTGTATGCATGTATATATGTACACATATATGGCCATGCAGTATATGGCCACAGTCGATGTAAGGAATAAACAATATGTGTATGCATATATACATATGCATGTCTGTGGATATATATATATATATATATATATATATATATAAGAGATATACTTAGTTTGGAATGTAAATGGTTATTTTTGTAATAGAGGGCTACCCTATCTTAAATTTTCTTATTGTGGCATGTATAAACATGTGTGGATATTGATATTTTGTTACTTGTCATCACTTAAGCATTATAACTTGACATTATAACTGGCAGCTCTGCACTTTTGAAGACCTCTGGAATATAAATTCCTTTACTTGAAGAACAAAAAAAAACAATAGATTGGTGACAGAATGAGTATCTTATAATAAAGTCCTGCTTCAAATAATTCCTTACCGAAACCTGTATAAGCATGAGGAAAATGGATATCTAACAAATGTATAAATGAACAAACTGAACCAGGAGGTACTTTTTTTATGGTTGCTTAACTTGTTTAAAATTGCAACGTAATTTTCATCAAATTAAACCTTAGTGTTTGTTTAAAAATGTAGTGGGTTCATTGTATACTACAGACTTTAATGTGCTGGTTGGATAAAAGACTAGGTGGTCATAGCTGGAATAACTTTGATTATTGCTTACCTGGGAGACCAACAACCTAACTATTTGAGGTTTTAAAATACGAAGAACTCAAGAGATGAGTGCTGAAACAAGTATTTACTGCTTGCTGGGTGAGTTTAATAGTTATCTGTATGCTAAAACCTAGCCTTCCATTGCTAAAACTAAATTACAAATGTCTCTCAGCTAACATTATGAACTGTCACATTAGTTGCAGCTATCACATATTTTATTTGGAATTTTTCTGTAACTTAAGTCCATAGAATTAATTTTGTTTGTCTATTGTCTAACATAGCACTATATCTCAAAACAATTTGGTGAACAGGCAAGAATTAACACCAGAAAACATGAATCTATAGATGCAGGCATGGATGTGTGGTTAAGAAGTATGCTTTGCAGCACTGAGGTTTCAGGTTCAGTACTAGTGCATGACACGTTAGGCAAGTGTCTTCTACTATAGCTCCAGGTTGACCAATGTCTTGTAAATGGATTTAGTAGATGTAAACTATGTGGAAACCCATAATGGAAGTCTGATGGTGCAACTCAGTTAATGTTATTGATTGTGTTTCAGTTAAAAAGCTATGGCTTTTATTTAGTCTGTCCAGAGTTGCCTGTCTTCAGTATTGCCTATTGATAATGGCTAAAGAGCGAGAAACATGTCTGGGAATCTGACAAGAGGTGGCACTCAACAGATATGGTGTTTTTACACCATTTTACCATAAGAGAAAAATTTTCTTTCGACTGTAACTGCATTGAATTTGCCTTGAGAAGTTGAAATATGTTACAAACATTTTAACTAACCTAAAGTTTGTTATATACAGAGTGCAGTGAAAAAATTGTCATCTAAATTATGCAACAATGAAGATAAAGCTGACATCTTATTTTAACAGATACATTTACCAAAATTACATAAAAATATCTTGAAATGTTAAAGAGTAAATATATTCACTATTGGCCATAAAATCACCATTGGCTTCAACCATGACCTCCAGGAGACTTCAGAATCTCCTTCAAATCTTCTGGACAGTCTCCCTGTTTAAGTTGGTGAATGCTGCCATAATCCTTGCATTCAGTTCATCTTTGGTATTACAAGGAGTTTTGCTGGTCTCTTGCTCAACTGTGCCCCACACATAATAATCAAGAGGGTTGCAGTCTGTGGAGTTAGGTGGTCAGATGTTATGAGCGATATGGTCACAGAAATTATCTGACAGCCATGACTGGGTACTCTTGCTTGTGTGCCATAGTGCAGAGTGCTGTTGCCAGACACAGTCTTCCAGCAGCCACTCTCTTGACACAATGAGGCACTACCTCCTCAAGGCACTTGATGTAGGCCTCCCTGTTGAGTAGGAGGCATAACATTGTCATCATGATGCTGTTTTTCTCACAGACGGTGCCCAACAGACCCTAATATATATGTATAGTCAACAAAATTGAAAACAAGCAATGCAGAGGCACGAAATTAAAATTAACAAATGGCAACAATTTACCCATCGTATCTGTAAATATATATATATGTATGCATGCATATATATCTATGTGTATCTATCTATCTATCTATATATATATATGTATATATATATATATGCATATATATACTCAGCTGGTAGTCAGAAATAAGGTAAAGGATGACACGTCTGAGAAAATAACATTCTTCCACTGCTTTAGAGACCAATTCTGTAGGTTTTTACTCCACTCTAAAAGCTTTGCAATGTTTGTTTTTGAAAGTAGTGGTTTTCTGATTGCAACCCTCCTGTGAAATCCAGCTTTGTGCTGCTCTCAGTGAACAGTTTTTGTGGAAACTGGGTTCTCAAGGTGGTTATTAAGCTCTGCAGTAATTTTAGGAGCTGTATTTTTGAGATCTTTCCTAACAATTCACGTAAGAGTCCACTGGTCCCCATCTGAAAGTTTTGGTTTACTTCCAGAGTTTTGTTTCAACCAGGAGGTTTTTGCTTCTTTCTCAAAGGCTATCATTACTTTCGATACACCAAATATTTCGGTTTTATTGTTACACCAGTCCTGTCACATGAACAGCAACAATTTGACCTCTTTGAAAGTGTGATTGATCTGTCATTTTAATGAAGTTTAATTACCTTTTTACTGATGATATCTGAAAAGAAACAGCAATTTTAGCAAAACATATTAAGTAACACAAACTATAAATCAAAAAAACATAAAAATAAACACGCTTTTGATGGTTTTATAGATATTTTCAAATTATGATGCTAGTTGTTTCCATTATTTTGTCCAACCCCAGTATATATATATATATATATATATATATATATATATATGTGTATATATATATGTATATATTTATGTATGTTTAGATATTTGGATATATATATATGTATATATATTATATATATCAGTAGATCAATACTAGTCTAATGCTCTGGCTGCTAGGAGATGGTAGGGGTTCGCTCCCTTGCTCAGAATGTCATTGGATGTAGCTGTGCATATTTAACCAGCAGTGCATCGTTAAAAAGCAGTGGAGTCTGATTGAACATACAGTCATGTTAAAGTGGTTACGAATATTACTTGTCACTACAACTATCGTGTTGATCTTTTAGAGAGATTTTAGATCTAGAATTTTTGCTTGTTGCAAAATCAGTGACTGTGTGTTCTCTTGAAATTTATATGTTGCTTGCAGAAGCGAATGACCCGTCCTTGTTTTCTTTGTATTGTCTATCTGGATGTTTTGTTGTCCCATTTTTATATCACCTAACTGTCCAGATGTTTTGCGTTCTTGACCCATTTTGAGAGAACCTAGAACCATGTGGTTTGGAAGCAACCTTCTTACCACACAGCCGCTTTTTTCTTTATTTTTTAAGTATCGTTTATCTTTTACTTGTTTCAGTCATTGTGTTCAAGCCATGCTAGAACATGGTCTTGAAGGGTTTAGTCAAACAAATTCATGTGGTACTTATTGTTTAAGATTGCTGAACAGCTAAGTTATGGGGAAACAGAACCAAACCAACACCTGTTATCAAACAGTTGGATGCACACATACACACACTCACACACACTCATACACACACACACACACACATATATATGTATAAATGATAGGCTTTCACACAGTTCTACACACACAAGGCATTAGCTGGCTGGGGACTATAATAGATGCTTGCCCAAGGTGCCATGCTGTAGGATTAAACCCAAAACCATCTTTTAGTTGCAAAAGGTTGCAAAGTCAGCTTCTTAACCATGCAGCCATGGTTACTCATAATGTAAATATCTGATATTGCTCATGTTGATAATTCTTAAAATTCTATTTCCTGCTATATAAAATAATGTAAATAATATATATTATATATAAATATATGCATATATACATACATGTGTGTTTGTATATATGCATATATTTATATATTATTTATATTATTATATGATCAAATGCCACGCATCCTTTTCCAAGTAAGTTTTATCTATCTATATATATATATATACACACACACACACATATATGCATGCATGTGTATGTGTGTATGTATCTTCTTTATTCTGTCCTCTGTATATCACTTGTTTATTGCTTCGATACTATTGAGAATTTTACACTTAGTTTTTCTAACATTATCAAGAATCTGTATTTCATGTTAGTTGTCTATCACTTCATAGTAATTGTGATATAATGTGCAGATATGTGATCTACTTCTGATAGCATATTCAATTACTACTATTTTCAATTCTTGTTTAATTGGTTAGATGGTACAAACAGAAAACTGTCACGCAAACACACTCACATGTAGACACACTTACATACATCTCTGCACACACTTTCATGGAGGCATTGGAAATCAAAACAAATTGCCTAAAATTTCTATTTTTAAAGTGTTTATTTTTACTAACTACCAAAGTCCAGCTGTATGATTTAGAAGTTTACTTCTTAACAAGATGTTCTAGTGTCTGCTACTATTGCCCCACAAAGGAATTTGTAAACAGACACTGATGGAAGCTTTGTTTTACACAGGCATACACACACATGTGTGAACATATGTATGTATGTGAATTGGTGTCTGCTTGTCTTCACATCACATGAGTGTTGTAAATGCATGTCAATGTCAGTCAAGCAGTGACATTCGTTTCAAATATTATTCTGCAAGAACATATCTGGTCATGGTGGAACTGTTATCTTGCTTGGAGAGAGGTGAGGAGTGGGCAACAGGACAAGCAACTGACCATAATAAAACCCATCCTACCCATGCAAACAAGAGAAAAGTGAACATTAAAACATTGATGATGATGATGATGATGAAGAAGAAGAACTATGCAGTTTTATAAATATGAAGTCTATACATGAAGATCAAAATCGATTTATCCAGATTCCATGAAACCTTATTTAAACAGTATTTTAATATAGTGTTCAAATTACTGATGAATATCTACAAACAATTTGACTTTTCTTCATTAAAGTTAAGGAAGTTCATTGGAGGGGACATTAACCCGAGAATTATTGATTTTTGATTACTGGTGTATATTTCTTTGATTTGGATACAGGAATAGGTAAAATGCTGCAATTTCAGCTCAGAAATTACAGGAAAAAGAAAAATATATTTTATAAATCTTCTTGTTTAGTGCTTAAGCATTACAGCAGTTTTACTCATGTTTTTCTGCTATTTACATTAAAATATATGTATAGTTGTCATTTATGTGCATTAATAAATAAACCATTGAGGAAATCAACATATTTTTCATTAAAAAAAGTTGAAAATATTAACAGTAAAAAATTTTGTCATTTCTAATCATTGAACATTTTCTATGCAGATTCTACCTTCAGTGTTTAAATTTCGTGTTTATATTTTAGTGAGGAACTAATTACAGAATTTGTGAGAAAAATCTTCATTTGATTTTTTCATTTTCTGTTACAGTTCAAAACAAAATCTTTAACAAGTATCAAACTAATTATTTTAGAGATCCAATTAGGCTTCTTTCACATATTTATGTATATATATATTAGTTGCTCAAAAGAGAACTGTTTTAAGATTCATTAAATCAATGTCAGAGGCATTAATTTAAATATTAATAACCAAATAATATTATTGAATATTATATTAATGGATATTAATTTAGTTAAATTTTTCAAAAGTTATTAGTTGTATCCATTTATGTTTCAGAGAATATGAAACAATAAAGAAAATATATTGAAATTAAATGAGAAGAGAATGAATAGAACTGATGTTATGTCAACAGTCATATAAAACGAATAATAATTATCTAATTTAAATATTCTCCTGTCATTTGCATACTAGAACCAAAACACATGCGCACACACACACACATGAAAGTGTATATATCATCATTGTTTTACCATCCACTTTTCCATGCTTGCATGGGTTGGAAGAAGATTTTCAACATGTGAGTAGCCATGTGGCCCCTCTACTTTAAGAAACCTACCCTACTCTCATAATTTAACCCCTTACCTCTTACTATAAAACCGTCTTTCTCATGGTAATCTCACTAGTTCTAGTGTGCAAGCTGAAAAGTGGTTGGCATTAGGAAGGGCATCCAGCCATAGAGACCATGGTAAGCGGACAGTGAAGCATGATGCAGTCTTTGGATTTGCTGGATCATGTTAAACAATCAAAACCATATCATCATTAAATATTAAATGAGATACATGCACACACTCACACACACACACACACACACACACACACACACACACACACACACACACACACACATCTATATCTTCCCGAGTGTTCCTAAATACTCCTCTATCACAGATACCATCCATGTCAAGTGCTTGGCATTCCTTTATCTTACGTAACTTCAAATGCATGCCTGTACCACCCTAGTCTTCTCTATTGCATTCTACATCTGATTACTCTTACATCCAGCTTTTTGCACAGCTCATTTTGCTCTAGAATTAATGCACACCGACATTACATATCCAGCAGAGAACACTCACTTCATTTCTTTCTAGCCAATGCAAATCTTAAACATTCAAAATCTATATAACACTACCATGCAACAGAACAGTTCATACATGGCTGTGCTCCTTTACATTTTCCCAAACATTTACTCCAGAATTCGAATATCTCTTGTTCTGTGAGGACTTCTATTTTGACGGTCCTCTTCTAATGTATCTATAGAATTTCTTTGGGTTATTTTTGAACATGCTGTCATCTTTGAAGAACTTAGATCGTTTTCCAAAGCAATGTATGTGCACAGATTTGCCCTGCACTTTTTGTCTTATCTTCTCCATTATTTCAGCATACTGGTGTTCAATATTTTACATAATACTTTCTCGTAGGTGGTTTTTATATTATGACTATTGCTCAAGATATTTAGTGTTTCTTTATTAGATCAAAGAGCATCAATTTGTTTCTCAGTTTTTTCTTGCCACATTGGTCTTTTATGAAGATTTCCCACTATATATTATTATTATTATTATTATTATTATTATTGAAATCATATTGTTATCTACATCTTTATTATCAGCAGTTATTAGTATTTACTTTCAGTTTCAATTTGTATTAAAAAGCCTTTATAAAATGTTCTTTTGCCTTCTGCAATTGTTTGTCACAACTTATTTTTTAAGTGGAAATATTCAAAAATCTTTCAATTGCACAATTGTTATGAGGTTCACTACTTGGAGTTTTGTTAAGAGATGGAGATGCATCCATGATCCATTGTGGATGTGCCCTGTCTCAGCCCATTATGTATAGTTCTCGTTGCATTACTGGAATGTAATGTGGTAACTTAAATTTTTTGATTTGCAATTCATATTTGCATTAACTTTGAACTCCTTTCCATTTTTCCAATTTTATAATTTCACTGCATTCAGTAATAGGAAATGTCCAACAATGAGGTTTTTCACATTTTATTACTTGCATAATTTATTCCAATGTAAATCTGACATTTCTTTAAGAGTCTTTTAAGATTAGATGGTTATTTCTAACTGTTAATAATCTATGACTTTTTAATAATTTCATTCAGATTTGATGACAGGAGTAGGATCTCAGAAAATATTATTTTGCAGAATCTAATATAACTGATTACAGTATTAAATGGAATATTTCATTTTGTATGGGATGGATGGCAAGATCTAAAGTCTAAGTACTGGAGTGTATCCATTTCTTTACAGTGGAGATAAGGCATAATAATTTCAGCTTCCTTAAATAAAGGCATTTCCAAAAATAAGAGTTGCCTTTCACTCAGTGGAATTGATTTTATCGAACACAATGAAATTCTAAAATTCAAGAATAAAGCTGAACTCAAAGTTAATGCAAATACGAAGAGCAAATCAAAAAATTTAATTCATTGCATTACATTCCGGCAATGCAATGAGAAATATAGAAATCTGGCAAGGACAAAATTAATGAATTGGGTCTCAGTACATCAACAGCAAATCGGGGATCCAGCAGTTAGGTATAGAGAACATCTTGACATTTGAAGAAACAAGAGAATGTATACTTCTTATTCAAAATAACAGAACAGAAACATTTTGTAATGATTTTCAATCTGGAACTAAATCTGAAATAAACAGTAAGATTCATCATTATCAAATAAAGTTACTATGACATTAACATCGTAGATAACTGTCATTAACATACCACGTGACTATTAGAAAAGGCACTGACCATTTTCCTCATACCATGATCATCAGGACTGTGCCAAGCAGCTTCAATAACTTTTCTCATTTTTAAATATTTTTACATTTTTAAATATATCATGACTCTGTTCCCCTGCTTGTGTAGCATGGTGCCAGACATAGTCTTCCAGCAATTACTCTCTTGACCTAGGGAAGCACTACCTCCTCCAACCATTTGATGTAGTTTCTGTGTTGAGTCTGGGGCCATGTAGGAAGATGAATTGAGGTATAACATTGCCATCACTAGTGATCACTCGAAATACCATGATGTTGACTGGATGTTTGATTTTTATCACTCTTGGTACATGTTCTCAGATTGCACTACCTTGAAATTGATACCCAAACACTCTGAAATGTTCATAATGGAGTTTCTGGCACAAATGCCAAGCAGTACAGCATGCCGTTTCCAAATTTCTGGCAGAGTGAATTGCATCATGGTGATGTTTTTCTCACAGACAATGCTTCTATATTGTGTAGTCAACAAAATCAGAAACAATTTGCATACATGAAATTAAAAGTTTTAAATGATGACAATTTACTCATCTCACCCTGTGTGTGTGTGGGGGTATATATATATATATATATATATATATATATATGCATGCATGTAATTATAGATGCATACATATAAATACATGCGCACACACACACACACACATATATATCAACATACAATACAGACATATATATATGTATTTATACATATATAAATACATATACATGCATAAAAATATACACACACAGAGTCATATATATATGCGTATTTTTATACACACATGCATACTTGGCACAAAGCCACCTCAATCAATACTGTATGCCATTCATTCAAGAGATCTTTTGTGAGTTATTTGGTAACCTCACTGATAATGGTTTCTTGGTAAAAGCACCCAATGACTAGTGTTAGTAAGGGCGTCCAGCTGTAGAAACTATGCTTAAGCTCTCAATGGGACCCAACACAATCATCTGGCTTGTCAGATTCTGTTGAACCATCTAACCAATGTCAGCATCAAAGACAGACATTGAATGATGACAATGGTATATCTATAGGAGAGAGTGCTAGGATCTGTGGGGAATGGATTATGCATATTGGGCTAAAATAAAAAAAAAGCTTCCAGTAGATTATGGAGACCAAACATGATAGAGGTACGTCTCAAATGAAAACTGAAATGAAATAGAGATGAAATAGTAAACCTGTGCATTATTGTCTGTTCGGATGAGATGAAAAGGAGTGGGTAGTGTTGAGATGAATATAATAATTTGTTATTGTAGGTCTATGCAAACCAGAACAGCAAGGGAAATGAAACATTCATATGGTAATGATGATGATGGTGAAAGTGAGAATAATAATGAATGTGTGTGTATGCATGTGTATGTGTGTGCATTTGTACACCTACATATATATATGTCTGTATTGTATGATCACACATAGCTTTCACTGTACTTTACTAACATAACTATGTACAGCTGCTTCATTTCCATTCGCATATATTGTTTAGCAAACAATGAATTGCAACAGAGCAGCATTGGATAAACGCTTCTTTGCTAAAATGTTATAAAAGATAATATCTTTACCACACAACAACTTAATTCTATTATATTTCTAACTGGTTCCTGATATTTATCATACATTTGCATTTTTATTTTAGTTATCTATTTGTTTGTTTATTTATTTTGTATTTCTTTTTAGATTATAACGATAAGATATTCAACCATAGAAAATTATTTTTAATTCCTTGTTTGAAAGTATATATTTATACATATATATATATATATATATATATATATATATATATATATAGTCATACACACACACACCCACACACCCACATTCATACTTATTCATACGTATATATATATATCCACTCTTATACACATACATGAACGTGCATATGTATGTATGTATGTATGTATGTATGTATGTATGTATGTATAAATAGATATATAGATAGACAGATAGATAGCGATATAAAAACACATAAATATGCAAGTGCTTGTGTGGGTCTGTAATGTATACTTTATGCTTGCATTAATCTTTGTGTGTAAGACAGTATGTTTCATACATAAATATATGAATATGTGAGTGTGTGTGTGTGTGTATGTGTCTACACATAATTTACATGACCGTTACCGTATAAATTTGTATATCGTATTCTGCATATTTACATGTTTTTGTGCACATTTGTGCATCTCAACTTATAGCTCCTTATGTACCAGTGTGTCCAACATATGCATATACATACATACATACATAAATACATATATATATATATATATATATATATATATATATATATATATATAGTCATACACACACACACCCACACACCCACATTCATACTTATTCATACGTATATATATATATCCACTCTTATACACATACATGAACGTGCATATGTATGTATGTATGTATGTATGTATGTATGTATGTATGTATAAATAGATATATAGATAGACAGATAGATAGCGATATAAAAACACATAAATATGCAAGTGCTTGTGTGGGTCTGTAATGTATACTTTATGCTTGCATTAATCTTTGTGTGTAAGACAGTATGTTTCATACATAAATATATGAATATGTGAGTGTGTGTGTGTGTGTATGTGTCTACACATAATTTACATGACCGTTACCGTATAAATTTGTATATCGTATTCTGCATATTTACATGTTTTTGTGCACATTTGTGCATCTCAACTTATAGCTCCTTATGTACCAGTGTGTCCAACATATGCATATACATACATACATACATAAATACATATATATATATATATATATATATATATATAAAAGTAATGGCTGTATGGTTAAGAAGATTACTTTCCAATTTCCTGAGTTTTGTTTCAGTCTCACTGCATGGTACCTTATGCAAGTATCTTCTTTTTTAATGCCAGACAGACCAAAGCATTGTAGATTTGGTGGATGGAAACAGAAAGGGTATATGTGTGCATTGTGCTTGTAAGTGGGTGTATATTTGTATCTTTGTGTCTGGTGATGGCTTTCTTTGAAACAGGTGAAGACGGTTGGTGACACGAAAGGCATGGTGGTATAACAATTCTTCAATAATATATGCTTGTAAGCCATGCAATTAATAATGAAAAGAAAGACACAAAATGAATGAATGAATGAATGGAAGCTCTCGTGATGAAAGCTTCCTCAAAAATAAGTAAATTTGCTGAGTCATAACTCAGTCCTCAACAGCATAGAAAATAGGCATTAAAAAATAAAAAATAAATGACTTTCTACTAGAAGTAAATTCAGAAATATATAAAGAAAAGCTAAAAAAATTTTAAAGAAAGAAAATTTTTTTGTCTTCTTTTCCAGAAAATGTTAATGTAAATGAGAGGCATCATGTGTGAATTACTTGTATGATGGTTCTTGATTTCCTATAATAAATATTTTAGAAGGAAACATATTAGTCTAGACTTCCCATTTGAAGAAAAGTTGGAGAAAGTTTGGAAGCAAAAAACACGTTTGTGGAATTAGATATATGATGTGTGAGTTAATTGTGTATCGTGATGTTGTTTAGAGAACACATTAGTTTGGTATATTAGTTTGAAATTTTCACTGATATTACTTTTTCTTAACTGACAACATGGTTATTAAAATGTCTTTAACTACTTATGTGACGACACATAACACTTCTTTACCAACAGCACCGACCAAATTAATGTCATCAGCCTAGTCTGGTAAAAGAGGCAGTTCAGCAAATTAGATAGAATATCCCAGACTAATACACTGCATGCTGGAATACAGCACAGTGAACTACATGTAATCAAACATATGAATGATAGTGTATGCAGCAGCATGTTATAATTAGCTTGATAACACAGTAATTCATTCACAAGCTGTTGATTCGTTACCTTTTGTAACATAATTCTACATGACTAAACAGATTTCTCAGCAACAAAATCTTCCACTCATTACTGATTTCAAATTTTAACACAAGGCCTGTAATTTCGAGGGAGGGGTAACTCAATTACCTCAACCCCAGTGCTCAACTGGTACATATTTTATTGACCCCACAAAATGATGAAAAAAGTAAAGTTGATCTCTGTGAAATTTGAACTCAGAATGTAAAGATGGACGAAATGCCGCTAAGCATTTTGCCCAGCAAGCTAACAATTCTGCCAGCTCTTTGCCTTATAATCCCCCAGTCATTTATTAACAACAGAAATATGTTGAATACTGGTAAAGATATCAACATTGATAGCAACAATGTTCATATTGGTTGTCATCATCATCATCATTACTGTTTTAATTACCACTTTTCCATGCTTGCATGGGTTGGATGGGATTTCTTGAGGCAGATTTTTTTGCAGCCAGATGTACTTCCTGTTCAACCCTCATTTACTTCCAAGCAAGGTAATACTTCTTTATGGCTGGGCATAGCATGTTTAAAGGGAAGATTATATGTCAAATAGCATCACTTGTTTGAGAGTGACATTCATTTACTACTATCATGTGATGTAAAGACAGAGAAACATTCACACACACATACATGCACACTGATATATATATATACATACACAAATATAAATACATGCACAGATATATATATATATATCACCGTGATCACCGTAACTGACCAGGCTATCAGATGTTGCTACACGTCGCTGGTCACAATGCACTTCACATTGTTTTAGCCTTCAAATGATGCCACTCTGCTGGCTAAGTGACCAGGCCAACATACATACATATATATATATATATATATATATATTAAAAACATATAAGTATATACAGACACAGACACCACACACAATGAGTTTCTTTAAATTTCCCTCTATCAAATACTACTCACAACGTTTGAAGCTATATTAGAAAACACTTGCCCAAGGTGCTGCTCTGTGGGACTGAACTTGAAGCTACATGACTAGGAAGTGAACCTCTTAACCACAAAGTCATAATAGAAATGATGATCAAACTAACAGAAGTGACTGGTAGAGTCATTATTTGAGTGTTGGATAGAATGCCTTAATGTATTTGTTTTGATTCTCTATGCTCTGAGTTCAAATCACACCTAGGCCAACTTAGTAAAATATTGCAAAATATGAATGTTCATGGTGAGAACATCTTTGATCACAGGCTTGTTCATCAGAGCTGACCTAGGGTTAAACAACAACCACAACATAGATATCATCAACAAGACAGTAATACTATCATAATAATGGTTTCTGGTTTGGGCAAAAAGAGAATAGTTTCAAGGGGAGGGGGTTAGTCAGTGCCATCAACCACAGTACTAGTAGACTCCTAATTTGTTTTATCGACCCCCACCTAAGTTGACTTTAGAAGGATTTGAACTCAGAACATAAAGAGGTGGAATATCAGAAAGCATTTTGTCGTTGTTCTAATGATTTGCCAACTTGCTTCCTTGTAAATATTATTGTAATAACAATATTCATCAACAGAAAAATTAATTACTACAATCTTTGCTACCACCACCACAACCACTACCATCATAATTATTACAGTCACCACAACTATCATCATATCTATCATCCCCCACAACCACTACCATCATATCTATCACCACCACCACAACTACCACAACCACTACTATCATAAATATCACCACCACTACAACCACAACTACCACCACAACCACTATCATCATAACTATCACCACCACCACAACTACCACCAACCACCACTACCACTACAACTATCACCACAACCACAACCCCCACTATAACCACTACCATCATGACTATTATTACCACCACCACAACCATTACCATTATAACTATCGCCATCACCACCAGAACCTCTACCATCATAACTATCACCACCACCATCACCACTACAATCATCCTCACCTCCACCACACTACTACAACACTAGCCACCATTATCATCTCATATAAAATAGCCCACATCGACAGAGAGAGAGAGAGAGAGAGAGAGACTACAGACAGACAGACAGACAGATAGATAGACGGCATAGCCCATCATCTCACCACAACTGCCATTATGAACCGAGAATCTGCTACCATTATCATAACAGATACAACTACAGTCAGCACTACCATTACCGACTCCTGACTTACAACTTACAAATAGAGAAGAAAAAGAAAACATTTTTTTCTTCACTATTTTATAATACAAATTACCTTGCTAAATTTCCAGGTGAACACTTGTTAGTAAGTAATTTGCGTCATTATCTCAGGCACATCATTTCATCAGGCAATTTTTCATGTAAACCTCCTTGTTAATGCAGGTATATTTTTTTATATTTTACATAGATAAATATGCAGTCATAGTTTATTTGCGTGGTTGTTTTGTTTTGTTTTGTTTGTTTGTTGCTGTTGCTTTTATTTTTTTTTGTGTGTTTTGTGGTAGCACTATGATGGTGCATAGGTGTCGGGCATGTTGCTTCCTGTTATTAAGGTGTCGTATGTCCTATAATTACAGGGAACTAAACAGGTATTACTGATGAAATTAGAGATAGGCTTTCTTTTGGGTATGTGCGCTAGCGATTTCTACTTTTAGCAACTGCATATAGCACACAAAAACACTTGTGCAAGCATCTCTGTGTGTGTCTATGTGTAACACAGCACAGCTAAAAGTACAAATTGTAGTAATATTATGCACACACATAAACACACACACACACACACGTATGTATGTATGTATGTATATGTGTAAATATGTATATCTGTACTCATATACATATATATATATATACACATATATATGAATGTATTTATATATATATATGTGTATGTATATTTGTACACATGTACATACATATATGAATACACATATGTAAACACACGTATATATATATATATATATATATGCACATATGTATGTACATACACACACATATATATCATATATATATATATATATATATATATATTATATATATATATATATATATATACATATATATGTACATACACACACATATATATGTATATGTGTGTGTGTCTAAGAATGTATGAATATATGTGTGTATGTATGAATAAATGGACAGATGAACAGAAGATTGTTCAACTCAGAAAAAAAGATTACTCTTATTGCTATTAGTTTATATGAACAATCTTGATGCTGGAATTTTTTTTCTCTTTTGGCTTAAATCACAAACAATTTGACCTAACCTATATTATACTCTTGCATGAAAACTGATAACATAATAATAAAAAAAAAGATAGTTATAGAATGCCCCTAATATGTAATATCAAACAAACTAGATACTCCAATGGCAATCAACTGATTCCAGTTCTTAGAATCTTTCTGGACCTTATAGGTAATGTTAACACTAACACCTCAACTATGAAAAGATATTTTGCTCTGAAACTTCCAAAAGTAAAAACTATTTCTATCAAAAGCAGTTTGCTTCTACTTTTATTTGTAAAAAATTGGAACTTTATCGGTTACGCTGATGAAGGTTCCAGTTGATCTGATCAACAGAACAACCTCCTCATAAATTAATGTACAAGTGGCTGAGCATTCCACAGACATGCATACCTTAAACATAGTTCTCAGGGTAATTCAGCATGACACAGTATGTGACAAGGCTGGCCCTTTGAAATACAGATACTACTCATTTTCGCCAGCTAAGTGGACTGGAGCGATGTGCAATAATGTCTTGAAGGATGCAATACATCACTGGAAATTGAACTCACGACTTTATGATTGTGAGCCAAATACCACTCACCACTTAGCCAATGCCCCTTCACTTTTACTTGTAGATCTATTGTAAATCAATCATAGACTTCTGTAGTGAACTTGGCAATCATTCTCTTTTCTTTCTTCTTGGAATTATATCTTTCAGAGGAACTCTTTACTCTCTCTTTTACTATTTTACGTGTTTCAGTCATTTTACTGCGGCCATGCTGGAGCACCGCCTTTTAGTTGAGCAAATCGACCCCAGGACTTATTCTTTGTAAGCCTAGTACTTATTTTATCTATTGCTTTTGCCGAACTGCTAAGTTACAGGGACGTAAACACACCAGCATCGGTTGTCAAGCGATGTCGGGTGGGGGAAGACAAACAGACACAAACACACACATTTATATATATACATATTTATGATGGGCTTCTTTCAGTTTCCATCTACCAAATCCACTCACAAAGCTTTGGTTGGCCCGAGGCTATAGTAGAAGACACTTGCCCAAGGTGCCATGCAGTGGGACTGAATCTGGAACCATGTGGTTCGTAAGCAAGCTACTTACCACACAGCTACTCCTGCGCCTTCAACTTTGAAATACCTACCATAGTTAATGGCATATATGACTCACAATTTTTCAGAAAATGTCTCAAAAATATCACTGAGAGTCCTAATTGTGAATTTGGGTTCTATTCCATGCTTTAATGCACTAAAATTTTATATCCTCATTATGTGCATCTACTATGCCCATGTGTGTGTATTATACCATCAAATATTGTAATTTGAAACAATTACAATTAAACATTGGGCTATCATGTTCAAACTGTTAATTATTAAAATTTGATTGACATTCATTTAAAAAACTATCATATAAACATTGTTGCAATTCTTCTGATGAGCAAATATATATTAAAACAAATAATATCTACTGAGTCAAGTATTTAAACATGCATCAGTTTACATTGGTTATTCATAGAGTAACTGATTTGAATTCACTCTCCCTCTCTCTCTCTCTCTCTCTCTCTCTCTTACACATGCACACATACACATGCATACACACAATATATTGTTGCAGGGTTTGATATATACACAATATAATTTATAGTATTTAAACATTGAAATATTCTGCTACAAAGATTAACAAATTCACCCAAATACAGAGACATATAAATGGAGGTAAAAAACAGAGAGAGAGAGAGAGAGAGAGAGATCATATTCGTATGTTGTATTGTGTTGTAACTGTTTGATATCACATAAGATTAGAAGATACATTAAATGCAAAGAAAGTAAAACAGCATAGAAACAACTTAAGGGAGAGAAAAAAAAAGTCACCAACAATATCAGATTTAAATTCATTCATGTCAAACTACATTCCCAAAGATTATTTTCTGGTTTTTACTGGAATGGAAAGGAGTCAGATATTTTTTTTCTTTTTATTTTTCTTTTACTTCTTTCTTTTTTCTGCAACGTCTTTGAGTTTTTGAAATTCTTTTCAAGATGTGCCAAACTCAAATGACAATGAACTGTAATCCAAACGAAGAAGAAAGTTGAAATAAATCTCCAGCTACTGTATTTCTAATTCTTTTCTTCTTCAGACATAATATTGTTCTAGTACCTGGATATATTTCAATAGCACACATTCAATAGCTTGTAAACAAGTGTGTGTATGTGTGTATGTGTGTGTGTCTGCGAGTGTGTGTGTGTACTCAAAAAATTTCAGCGTGAACTGGTATGAAAATATGCATATATATTCTTCAATATATACAGACACACAAGATGCACACACATGTACACACACATGTATATATGCATACATACATGTACACACACATACATCTACATATATATTTTATTATCATCATCTTCATCGTTTTGTGCCTGCTTTCCATGCTGGCATGGATTGGACAGGTTGCCAAAATCTGAGTCAGCTGATATCTAGAGATATGACTCACCAAGAAAGATCAGAAAATTTCATCTTACTGATGTATTTTGTTCTACAGCTGGACACTCATATATTCGTAGATATATGTACATATCACCAACATCATCACTTAATATCCATGTTCCGTGCTGTTTTAATTTTGATAGGTGTGGACATGTTAGTAAGGTTAAGATCACTTTACAATTATTTGGTTTCAGGTTTAGTCCTACTCAATGATACCTTGGACAAGTGTTTTCTATTATAGCTCCATGTGAATAAATTTGGTAAATGGAAATGGTGTGGAAGCTCCTTGTATATATGTGTGTTTCTTTATGCTTGTGTTTGTCCCACCACTAACTGACAGCTGTTGTTGCCTCGATAACTTTGCAGTTAGTCTGATAGAATAAGTACAAGGCTTAAAACCCAAATTAAGCACTGGGGTTAATTCCTTGAAGATGGTGCCCCAATATAGCCACAATCCAATGAATAAAACAAGTGAAGTGATAAAATGAAAAAAAAATGTCTTTTATAAGGATCAATGGTATTTAATTTGACTGCTTTCTGATTTAAGCAACCCATATAACCTCTCATAACTTTTCTAACTTTTGGAATTTTCAGAAAATTTTTGTGAATCTATGTTTTACACGGGAATCTACACGATTATATAAAAAAAATTTTTTTATTTTTTAAAACCAATCCCCCCCCCCCCCCCCACACACAAAAATCCTAAAAGTTCCACTCCTTTTCAATTTCCTTTTTTTTTTTGTCAGTTTAAAATACAAAGAATTTGAATTTTTTGCTTAAATCCCAGCAATGGACTACCTTTGAGGGCATCATCATTCCATTAAATGTGTGTATGGGGAGAAAAATATGGAAAAATATCAATACATGTCAAACAAAGAAACAAGGAAGGTATCAGGTGGTCATTAGATGTGCTAAAAACAACAGCTAAATTCCCCTTAAGTCACACAAAAGTTTTATTTTTTTGCATAATTGTATGAATTCTGGTGTGTAGAGTGCAAATTAACAAGATGCTTTTGAAAATTCAAAAAAAATATAAAAGGTCATGGGGGTTTATATGATGTATTTAAACCAGAATTCTGCCTATAATTTGGTAGAATTCTTAACATTTTAGATTACAGATGAATGGTTACAGACTTTAAAACAGTAAACTGTTATCAAACATATAGTGATCTGTTTGGTAATTAATCACCCACTGAAAGAGGTGAGCTGTGGGAAAGTTGGAAGGGATGATACTCAGAATGATGGCTGAATTAATGGAAATTGTTCAAGAAGATAAGATAATTAGTGGCACGAAAGGGAAGAAATATGGGCATATTCTGCTGCCATATGATTTCAGTAACAGAACAATGCTGTTGGTAGAAGAGTGATGGTGAGATGGATGTTAGGAAGATGAGAGGTGGAGAAACTTGACAGGGACAGAATGAGTGCAGAGGTGAGACCCAGTGAACGTAAAAACTGAAGCATAATGTTTTTATGACATCACTCTCACTGTGATGGACACGGCATCTCTGGCACAATGCAGAAACCAATCATCTCAGTCCTTTGTCATTGCTACCCTGTGGCTCAACCATTGAGATCAGCCTTTGTGAGCCTTCCACAAGCTCCATTTTTATGCATCTGTCCTCATCCATACTCACATGTCCACAGCAGAAGAGTTTTCTCTCCTTCACACTACATTTGATTACTTTTATGTGTAATTTTTCCATCAACATATTCACACTTTGTTCTGCATGCACACTGATGTTGCATATCCATTGGAGCATACTGACTCCATTCCCTTTTAGTCTTCACATGGTTTCTGCATTCAGGGCCCATGTGTACTAGTTGACTAATGTTTAATGAGTAATGAGAAAAAAAAATAAAATAAAATAAAAAGCAGATACTTGTATATTAATTTACAAAGTTAGTATATCATTATTATCTATATAATGTTATTGTCCTCTGATAGCTGATTTATGTTACTGTTTGGTATCAACATAATTTGTCTGTCAGGAGACTGCAGTATTATGATAATGATAATAATAATTATAATAATAAAAATAATAATAATAATAATAATAATAATAATAATAATAATAATAATAATAATAATGGTAATGGTAATAATTACTTTAACAGAAGTACGTGGAACAAATAGGGGCTGCAGTAAGGGTGGAGCACTTGCAGAAAACAGCACTATTTGGAACTGCTCGAATACTCTGGATGGTGCTTAAAAAATATGGTGTGTTACCTTAGCTCACAGGTAGTGAACAGCTGACACCATAGTACATCTCCAGTGTTAGAAGATGTGCAAAGACAATAAAATTATAATAATAAAGCCAATTATTCTTGGTTCCTTGGGGACAATATCAGAAGGCATCAAGAGGAATATAAAGGAAACTGAAATAGAGTACCCGGTAGAACTGTTACAAAAGGTTTGCCTCCTTGACTCAGACACAATAATCAGGAAAGTATTGGATAGTTGATAAGATGATAGCATGGTACCATAGACTGCAGGCAGCAAGCTTACTATGTATGTAAAACTCCAGGAGTTACAAAACCTGAGATAAAAAGAAATACCCCAGTAGTCAAAGGGACACTGAGTAACTGTCATTGCAGTTGTTTTAGGAGCACTAAGAGAGTAACTGTCATCCCAGTAGTTGTAGGGGCACTCAAACCACTAACATCCAAGTTCAAGAAATATGTCAAAGAAATTGGAATTGACATGAGGGCAGAGCATGCCCCCAAAACTACTCTATTGGGGATAAATAAGATTTTGAGATTGGTACTTGAGTGTTGAGTATCTTCTACAATACTTCACACCTAAATACCAAGTTTTATAATTTGTGGAAAGAGACACTGTGAGACCCTTGACTACAGGATGGTGTCTGTTCTCATAGAATTAACCAGAGCAAGTAAGATTGAGAGCTCTGAGAAGTAAATTATTCAAAATGGCTGACGACAAGCATCACACTTGAAACTCAAGAGTACCAATGAATTTCAATAAAACTGTTTTGAGCCATATATATATATATATATATATATAAGGTGCAGGCATGGCTGTGTGGTAAGAAGCTTGCTTCCTAACCACAAAGTTCCAGGTTCAGTCCCACTGTGTGAGGCCAACCAAAACCTTGTGAGTGGATTTGGTAGACAAAAATTGGAAGAAGCCCATCGTATATGTGTGTTTTGTGATGTGTTTGTCCCTCATCACTGCTTGACAACCAGTGTTGGTGTGTTTATATCCCCATAACTTAGCAGTTCAGTAAAAGAGATTGATAGAATAAGTACCAGGCTTAGCAAAATAGCAAAAAATACTAAGTACTAGGGTCAATTCATTAGACTAAAAATTCTTCAAGGCAGTGCCCTAGCATGGCCATACTCTAATGACTGAAACAAGTAAAAGATAAATGATAAATAAATGAATACACACACACACATACACACATATAGTGAAAGAGAGAAAGAGAGAGAGGTTATCTATGTATACCTGTATATGTTATTTATGAATGGTTCTGATTCCCAGTACAGCCAACAATTCTCCCCTACAGCCACCAATATCTTAATGTTCCACTGAAATATTCCACATACTGTATGACCAGTGCAGATCAGTCTTCTTTCTTTCTTTCTTGCTTTCTTTCTGTCTTTTCATTATTATATTCCTTATTCCTACCTACTTGTTCTCATGTGAGGAGAAATCTAAATAACTAAAGTACAGACCACCAGAATTACTTGTCTCAGTCTTGTACTTCACTCAGTACTTTTGTCACAAAATCATCCAACCTCTCTCTCTCTCTCTCTTCTCTCTCTCTCTCTCTCTCTCTCTCTCTCTCTCTCTCTCTCACACACACCTTATACATTATAGCAAAGATATTCCTTCAGCGTAAATTCATTAGCTGTGTCAGGACTCCTCATACTACCAGTGAATGCGTGTCCTTAACTCACCCAACTCTTGTTAAATGAGAGAGAGAGAGAGGACAACTGCTTTACACCAGGTCATTTTTTGACACCTCCTCCTCCTCCTTCCTTTTTCTCCTCTACCTCCTCCTCTTCCTCAGTTGCCTTAAAGAGTTACAGAGCATCTCCTTCAGAGACAAACTTATCAAAATCAATTTATACTGAAACTAATTGAAAAAGTGAATTTGTGGCATGAAATACAAGAGAGATTATCAAGAATCAATAAAACAATGATAGATTTGGTATTATTATGCAGTAGACTGTCGTGGATTTTCCTTTCTTCTTATTTCCATTTGTTAGTTTTCTTCTTGCTGCTCTAGTTCTTCCTTCTTTTCGTCCTTCTCTTACACACTTCTTAACATGCTATAGTAATTAGGTGTTCTGTTCTTAATTAATCTTATAAAATCTGATTTTTACCTTGCCATCAAGGGAATTGACAAAAATCTTTCCTCCAGACCTTTTTTCTCCTACTGGTGGCATGGTGAAAGTGTGGAGAAGAGTTAGAGTGCTGTGTATTTGTGTGTGGAGGGATATCATCTGAAAATTGCTGTTGAGAAGGACAGATGGTTGCTACATTGGAGAAGAAGAGAGAGAGCAAGCTGTACAGAGAGAAGGAAAAAGGGAGGAGGAGGGAAGGAGGGAAGAAAGGAAGTAATTAAACTTTAGTTTATAATTTGATGGACTAATTAGCTGATGGCATTAAATTTCTGTGCACAGATTGTGTGGTCTCTTCTTTTATTGAAATAATAGAGAGTATACACATGTTATAGCAAAACTAAGTGCTTTTCAGTTGTGATATGGAAGAAAAAAAACAATCATAAACATCACCATTAGCATCATCATCATCATCAACTTTATTGTTATAATCGTCATTATTTTTTGTTTTTGAAGGGAGTGGGGAGGAGAAAGGACCATAAAAGAGCTGACACAGATGGGAAGCACTTAAAATTCTTTGTGGTATTTAGTTACACACATATATGTTCTAAGAAACAATTATATATAATAATAATCCTTTCTACTATAGGCACAAAGCCTGAAATTTTAGGGATCACATCAAAAATTTGGGATTACATTGACCTCATTGTTTCACTGGTACTTAATTTATTGACCCCTAAGAGATGAATGGCAAAGTCTGCCTCAGCAGAATTTGGACTTAGAACGTAACAACAGGTAAAATACTGCTAAGCATTTCATCCAGTGTGCTAATGATTCTGCCAGCTCACTGCCTAAATAATAATGACCCTTTCTACT
Source organism: Octopus sinensis (assembly GCF_006345805.1). Taxonomy (NCBI): domain Eukaryota; kingdom Metazoa; phylum Mollusca; class Cephalopoda; order Octopoda; family Octopodidae; genus Octopus; species Octopus sinensis. The sequence goes on from NC_043005.1 coordinate 38,203,151, forward strand.
AAAGGCACAAGGCCTGAGATTTAGAGGGTGAGGCTAGTCGATTACATCGAATCCAGTGTGTAACAGGTACTTATTTCATCAACTCTGAAAGGATGAAAGGCAAAGTTTACCTCAGTGGAATTCAAACTCAGAACATGAAAATGATAATCATTTAATGTCTGTTCGTCCTGCTGGCATGGGGTGGATGGTTTGTCAAGAGCTGGCAAGTCAGAGGGCTATGCCTGTTTTCTGTTTTGGTATGGTTTCTATTGTTGGATGTCCTTCCTAATACCAACCATTTTACAGAGTGTACTTGGTGCTCTTTTCATGGCACCAGCACTGGCAGGATCACCAAATAACTTGTAGGACAAAACAAAGTCCTTTTACTCAAGGGGAGCAGTATTGAATGAGATGGCTTTATTGGTTTTATGCTAGTTGATTAGAGGTTAGAATAATAATAGCAGGATAGAGCTTGGTATCTTGCTGTAGAAGTGACTCAAGGTTATCCCAGGTAGAGGAGAAGGGAGGAGGAGATTTATAGAGAGTGGTAGATATAGGAGTGGCTCAAGAGGGGTGGTTATGTTTGATATGTCAGAGCATTAGGAGAGATAGGGAATGAAAGAGATGATAATGATCAAGCATAGCTGAAAGGAGAAGAGCATGACTGGAGGAAGATAAAGAATGGATGCAGTTCTAAAGATGGTCTAACAGAGAGGTGAGGGCAAGGCTAAAGATAGGTAATGAGGAATGGAAATGTTTCTGGAGAGGGTGAGAAAAGGGGAAGGAAACATAAGTATGGCATGTACGTAGTATGTACCTGTTCTGCTTTCAGGTGATTATCATAGCTCAGTAATATCAAAGATAATGAAGTGGTGAGTGTAGAGAATTAGATGTGGGAGAACATCACAGGGCAGTAAGAATGGAGGTGGAGCATGGTTTTGCACATTCAAGCTTTTACTAAGGTGGTTTTAAGATATCAATTCTGTTGTGGTGCATGGGTTTTCTCAAGCACAGCAAAGTGCCAGATATTTAGGTCCTTTGTCATCGCCTCCTTAAGGCTCGGCATCTTGAGATTGACCCTAATACTTCATCCCATGTCTTCCTGAGTCACCCCCTTTCACAAGATCCATCCACTTTAAGTGATCAGCACTTCTTTACACAACTGTCCTTGTCCATATGCTTCGCATGACTGATCCAGCACAGTTTCCTCTCTTTCACACTACATTTAATTCCTCTTATACCTAACTTTTCTCTCAGTGAACTTATTGTGTACAAATTTTATGGACACTACAACTTGTTGGAAATAATTAAGAGAGTGAATAAGGAGCAGGTATATAAGTCAAATAAAGAAAGACAGCAATGAAAGCTAATACATACACAGCACACAGAATGAAACACAAAAATAGGGAGATAAATGAGGATATTAAAAGAATCTTAAAGAATAAGGGCTTATAGGCACACCAGAGTAGTGTCAGCAAATGTCAGGAAGCATGAAATTTTTGAAGAATGTATGTTTCTGCAGTTAACAATGGATGTTAGTTCACTCTATGTTTTGATAACTCTGTGTGTGAATAATGGTTTCTGAAAGTCTTGGATGCTCAGCTGTCTTGATTTTATAAGCATGTACACAAGTGAACTTGCTTATAAAATATGCATCATTAGGTCTCAGAGCTTTCTAGTTTGGTATCTTTCTAAGTATCTATGGTTTTTCACTTCTGTGATATTTATATTCACTTCATCATCAACATTATCATTTTAAAGTCCACTTTCCATGCTTGCATTTGTTAAGGTAGATTTTCTCTTGCCAGATGTCCCTCCTGTCACCAACCTTGATTTACTTCCAAGTAAGGTAATATATCCCCCATAACCAGACATATTTTCATAAAAGATTAGAAATGGAAGAAACTACTTGCATGGCGGTGACACTTGTTTACAATCACCACATAAAGTCAAGGCAAAGTGGCAATAGAATACACACACATGCACACATATGCACACACACACACACACATATATACAATGAGTTACTTATTTCTTTAGTGCCCACAAGGAGCTAAACATAGAGGGGACAAACAAGGACAGACAAAAGGATTAAGTCGATTACATCGACCCCAGTGCATAACTGGTGCTTAATTTATCGACCCCGAAAGGATGAAAGGCAAAGTCGACCTCGGTGGAATTTTAACTCAGAATGCAAGGACAGACAAAATACCGCTAAGCATTTCACCCAACGTGCTAACGTTTCTTCCAGCTCACCGCTTTTCTATAGTTTCTTATAATTTCTGCCTAGTAAGTCTATTCACAAAGTTTTGGTTGGGTGTGATATTGATTTTTATCTGACATTGCACTTGCTGTGGTGATAAGGTAATACATACAAAGGTGTTTTTTTAATCATAACATCATCTTTTGGAGATGGAGCAACAAAACAAGCCTAAGGAGCTTCCCAGCTCAATAAGACAGAGTGAAACCTACTGAAAGTCAACCTAGCATTTTGTGGTCTCAACCTATTGTTGTTGTTGTTGTCGTCATCGTCATCGTCACCTCTGTTGTTGTTTTGAAATAATAGTGAAGACACATGACTGGTTAGGGTGTTATACTCATGATCACAAGATGATGGTTTCAATTCCTAGATTGGGTGGTGCGTTGTGTTCTTGAGCAAAACACTTCATCTCTTCAAGGTGATCACTTCAACACCTGGCACATGGTACGCCATGCACCTGTTTGGGCAATGTTGATTTGATGGAGGGAGGGAGTTAATGTATGGCACATACATTTGTTCACTATAAATAAAATATTTCTGCAAGTCATTTGGAAAAAGCTGCATACTAAGGCGTTGTCTTCAATGGAAGAGTCCATCATTATTATTACTAAGAGTAGTGCATGCAGTCAAAGTGCCACTAGAGTACATATAGGCAAAGCCTGATATACCAATCATAACTTCCCATCTGATAAAGGCACACCAGGTACATGCATCATAACCATATGTGCATGACAGGGAGACAACATATCAAGATATATAGTGCATGACCTTGCAGATAGGTCCTAGTTAGAATTTTTTTCAGTAGCCCATCCCACTCAAAAGGATGCTGAATAAGGGTTGTTTAAGGGTGATGAACAAAACACCTATCTTTCTGGGGTGAATCATTCTCAACACATGGCTATGATGCTGTCCCACTACTCTTGCTCATGATCAGAGATGCATGTACCAACAACTAAGGGACATACTCAACTAGTTAAGGTCAAGCAACTGACAAGCAAATATGCAGTATTGAGCAGAATATTTTCTGTAACCTATCAAGACAAAATGTACACAATAACACTTGCTATCATTTAAAGCCCAAAGCCTTGAGAGCCATTGCCTGCTATTACATTAGGGTATTTGTTGTTATAAATTTTTTGCATTTCATCTCTATGATGGGATTTACATGGGTTTATTTTGTGACACCATGTCACCCCTGTGACCTCAGCCATTCAACAGCTTTCAAATGATCTTTGCTCTTCCTAACAAGCAGACCAGTTGCATGATTTCTATTTTCATCTGCAAGCCAATCTTTTCAGTTCAATCCTTATTCCTAAGTCTCTACTGACAATTAGCATTACCTCTCTTTTTCTGCAACTCCATAATTTGCTGTCTCTTTCTTCATTTCATTTTCTTTTATCCTTGTCAAATGGATGGGCCACGTTAATTATGTAGCAAGACCCTCTTTTCAAACACCAAAATATATCTGATTTGTTATGCTCTAAGACTTGATCCATTTGGATAAGGAAGTCTCAAAGAGGTTTAACCTCATCGTTCTCAGCTACTTTTTCAGATGCATGTTCATACCACTGATGTCCTGATGGAAGTCCATACTTCTTACACATTTCCCAGTGGATGACCTTTGAAAAATCATCACATCTCTGAGATTCATACTGGAACATCCTGTCCTGTATAAATTGTTCTGTATGTCTGTCACATTTTACTAGCTTTCTGATTCTGCAATGATTCATTATCTGACCTCTTCAATAGCAACTTCAATTTCTCTTCTACATATTTTGTATTTTCTTTCCAGTTGATCTTTAATTCCAATGTTCTGCAGTTCATTGCTTCTCCAACTATTTAATCTGCTCATATCATCATCATCATTATTATTATTATTATTATTATTATTATTATTATTATTATTATTATTATTATTATTGAGTCTTTCTTCTTCCTTCAATTTTGTTTCCATTTCTTGCTGAGTGTCTTCTCAACACCAAAAGCAAATAAAATTACTGTATACATTGATAGGCCATTAAAATAAACACACCAGATTGTTTATTTACAAAAACAAAATAAAATTCTGTAAAAAACAATAAACATTTACAAGGAATGTTATCAATCTCACAGCAACAATATTCTTCTCAATACATACACTGTACCAGATAAAACAATCTTTTGCCTTTCTTGCACAGACGTTAAGCCAGGGATCATTCTCAAATAATTCTTAGTTCCTTTTTTTGATCATTTTTAGAGCTCCTACAATTACTAGAATTGTAACTGCCTTGAAATGTGACATTGTTTCAATTTCAATGTGCGAATCTTTATTTATTCTTAGCTTGTCAATCAATAAACAGAAGAAAATGCTTCGCAGAATTTGTCCCAACTCTCTACTTTTACAGTTCAAATCCTGTCATAATCAAATTTGCCTTTCATCCTTTTGGAGTCAATAGAATAAGGTACCAGTCGAGTACTTGGATTGGGAGTATCAATTTATCCACACCTCCTTCAAATTGCTAGCTTTGAGCCTGAAACCAGAAATCATCCTAATCACAATAATGATGATGATGATGATGAAGAAGCATACTTTGGTATACCAGATGTGTGTTGCAGGGAGATGTCACAATAATTGAGGGTCACAGAAATTTGTTGCAATACCAGTTGGTAGTTTACACACTGTAAACATATATGATAAAGCCCCTTAAGGATGACTGCCACATATGTTGTAGGAGCAGTCAACAAGTTACCCCACACATCCATGATCGGTCTAACTACCTGAGGGTAAGTGCCCTCTCCTAGCTGTTTCTCCAAGGCCTACTGATACATTTTGAAAGTAAACCCATTAATGTTTAACACTTTTAAAATTAATGCTTAGAAAATTTACTGGAAAGCAGTACCACCCTTTCCACTCTCTTCAAGGGGTGCTAAAATAATGATAAAGGATTTCACCAAAGATGTGTCTGCTTTTAGTCATTTCAACTGTGTTCATGCAATTTCTTTCTTGATAACTACCAAACACTTCAGGAAGAAAACCTTCTTGTCTTTTCTGACCAAAGTAATGCAGTGAAGCAATCTTCAGCATGGACTTGACCAATTACCAGTTCCCTTTTACATGTCATGACAGCTCTTTGATATCACCCGACAAATCATTAGTGTTCAGACAGTGAAAGACTGCATGCAGATTGGTTTGTATTAGTCTGTACACGAATCCATCTACCCTGATTAATAGCACTTACATGCCTATAGAATTAATATCTAACCAGCAATATTCACTTGGATTCGGAATAATTTCCAGAAATTCTTACCAGTCAAAATTTCTAGAAATTATCTAGTCTCAAGTTGAAAGCCCTCAGGAAAACTAAAAGAAGATATTGGTTATATTTGTGATACATTTGCAATAACATTGTGTGTGTGCGCGTGTGTGACAGGTTTGTACTTGCCATCAAATGTATCATCTCTAGTTTCTGATGAATTAAAGATAAGTACTGACAAGATGAATTCCAATCTCTCTTTTTTATCTTATTCATATACTTATTTAATTATTTACATTCTCCCCGCCACACCTCTCATTTTTTGCTTTTCATTTTTCCTTTCTGTTAACTTCCCTTTCTTCTCTCTTCTGTTTTCTATCCTATTCTGTACGGTGTTGTCTCAAAGGAAAGAGGAAAGGATGAAAAAAAAAAAAAAAGGTAAACAGGTGTAGTTGAGAGAGTGAGAGAGTGAGTAAGTGAGTGAAAGAGATGGCCATGTTACTTTGATATGATATTGTAGTAGTGTGGCATATCAATAATGCAAAAATGTTATATTTGATCTTTATACTAATCTGAATCATCTTAATGAAATGTTAACACTCTTCCCAAGATATATCACATAAAAGAAACCACTTGGTATCATCATCATCATCATCACCTGTATATATATAATAATAATATATATATAATAATAATGATAATCAACATCGCAGCAGCTTCAATTTCATTATCATCTTCAGCATTGTCATTGCAATTATTATCTAGTCACCAATACTATTTCTAAGGTTTCCATGCTAGTGTAGAAATAGATATTCATTATCATCATCATCACATCTCAACAGCAGCAGCAGCCTTTTCATCATTATCATTATTGACCTCATTATCATCATTGTGATTATCAGCTTTCAAGCACTATTTTTTAGGTTTCCATGCTTGTGTAAAAATATTATTATTATTATTATAGCTAAATCTTCTCGGTTCAGTTCAGATGTAATATTCTATCACTGTTGCACTACTACTACTACTACTACTATTATTATTATTATTATATTAATCAATTAATGTCCATTATCCATGGATTAGACGGCTTGACTGGAGCTAATGAGCCAGTGAGCTGTACCAGGTTCCAGTCTGATTTGGCATGGTTTCTACAGTTGGATGCACTTCTCAATGCCAGCCACTCCAGAAGTGTAATGAGTGCGTTTACGTGCCTCTGGCACAGGTGCCATTTACATGACACTGACAACAACTGCAACTATGATACATGAGTGCCATGTACATGGCACCAGCAACAACTATAATTATGATGCACAGGTGCTTTTTACATAGCACTGGCAGTAACCACAACTATGATTCATGGGTGCCATTTACATGGCACTACCAATGACCATGATTTCTAGGTGTCATTTACAAGGCACCATTATTATTATTATTATTATTATTATTATTATTATTATTATTATTAAGGCAGTGAACTGGCAGAATCATTAACACATGGGGAAAATTGCTTAGCACCATTCCACCCATCATTTCATTCTGAGTTCAAATTCCACCAGGGTCAACTTTACCTTCTATTCTTTCAGGATCTACAAAATAAGTATCAGTTGAGCAGTGAGGTCGATGTAATCGACTAGGCCCCTCCCCCAGAATTGCTGGCCTTACACCAAAATTTGAAACCATTATTATTATCATTATCATTGAGGTAGTGAGCTGGCAAAATTGTTAGCACACTGGGCGAAATGCTTAGTGATATTTGTTTGGCACTACGTTCTGGGTTCAAATTCTGCTATGGTCGAATTTGCCTTTCATCCTTTCAGAGTCAATGAATTAAGTACCAGAGAAACATTGAGGCTGATGTAATTGACTCATCCCCTCCCCCAAAATGGTTGTCCTTGTGGCGAAATTTAAAACCATTATTATTATTAGTAGAAGTAGTGGTAGTAGTAGTAGTAGTTACCTATATAAGACATTATTATTATTACTGTTATAATTGGAGGAAGATGTACCTGCACTCTTTGACACAATAGCAGCCATATCAATAATATTGTTTTTATTTTTATTATCATTATTATTATTATTTTGCATCACTTCCGTATGTGAATATAATAGCATTAGATGCCATTTTGTCCTCCCCACCCACCATTATATCGAGGAAGGGGAATATCCATAATTAAAGATAACAAGTAAAAAAAAAAAATTAAATCAAGCACACAACACACACATATTCTGTTCACAATAGGGATGGAAACCTTCCTAAAATGTTTGCCCACAGGTGGCTTTCTTCTATTCCATGTGATGGAATTTCAAATCTTAGGAAGTACTCTGACATTGATTCACATTCTGGAAAATATAATTAGCTTATTCTGAAAAACATATATATATGTTTATATACTTATACACACACACATATTATGTATACATATTTATATTTATATGTTTTATATATGTGTATATATATATATATATATATATATATATATATATACGTACAGATGCAAATTTTATATAGGGAGTAAAGTATCAACAGACATATGTACATATACTTTATATGGATATAAAGAGAATTGTATAGGGCTATACAATGGCTTGTTATCATTAGGCTTATATAGAAAATAGTTTATAGTATGTAACAGAAGTTCTTTGAGTAGCCTCCAACAAGTCTTCTTAAAGGAGCCAATAAGATACTTAGCAACAACCTTTAACTCTTGCATCTTGATCATTCTGTATTTAAGTTTAGTTTGATTTTTGTCTTGGAGACTTTGCTGCAGAATCAGTGCTTTTCTATCTAGAACAGAATGTAGTTTCACTATCAGAATGTTCAAATTTACTTACAGTCCCTTCTGTTTCAGCATCTTGAGATTTTGCAATCATTTGAAGATTGGGTCTTTACAGCTGGGTTAGTAGAACTGACATTTTCATATGTAATGGAAATGTTTGACTGCCAAGCAAACAAAAGAAACTCCAACGTATTCCAAAATTTTTTAAGGTCTAAAAAAGCAGGAACCAAATTTCTAGGACTTGTAAACCACAGAAAAAAAAAAATGTTCTAATATTCATTATTTTTGGTACATAAAGAACAAAAACAGGGAGTATAAAAATAATATAAAATAAAAATCACATTAAATAGATAAGAGAAAAGAAAGATTGGTTTCAAATTTTGGCACAAGGCCAGCAATTTTAGGGAAGGGGCTAAATTGATTACATTAACCCCAGTATTCAACTGATGCTTATTTCATCAATCCCAAAAGGATGAAACTTCAGTGGAATTTGAACTCAGAACATAAAGTCGGATGAAATGCTGCTAAGCATTTTGCCCAGTATGCTAATAATTTTGCCATCTTACCACCTTAGAGAAAACAAAAATGGACAGAAATCAGATGTAAAATAATGATGACAAGAAATGAAAAACAACAAAGGGACTAAAGAGTATTGATGTGATGGAGGTGAAAGTCAATGTATATTGATCGAGATAACAAAATATTCAAAAAATGAAAAACAAGAAAATAAAAGCCTAAAAACAGACTTTCAAACAGCTGCAGAGGAATTGTTGTCAGTGACTAAGTCACAGTTGTGTAACAAAAATATTGACACTTCTTCTTTTAATCTTTATTATATTTCAGTCATTTGACTGTGGCCATGCTGGAACATTGCCTTTAGTTGAAGAAATCGACTCCAGGATTTATTCTTTGTAAGCCTAGTACTTAATCTATCGGTTACTTTTGCTGAACTGCTAAGTTTTGAGTATATAAACATGCCAACATCAGTTCTCAAGTGATGGTGGAGGTGGGACAAGCACAGACACAAATATATATATATATATATATATATATACACGATGGGCTTCTTTCAGTTTCTGTCTACCAAATCCACTCACAAGGCTTTGGTCAGCCTAAAGCTATAGTAGGAGACATTTGCCCAATGTTTCACATCATCGGATTGGTCCCAGAACCATGTGGTTGGTAAGCAAGCTTCTTACCACACAGCCATGCTTGCACCTTCATGAAATAAATTTAAATTTCAAGTAAATTTAACATCTTTGTATGTCTTTGAATAGATTTCCTGTGATTTAATTGCTTAGCATACTCCTCACTAGCTCTCGGCTGATCAAAGCCTTGTGCATGGATTTGACCAATGGAAACTGAAAGAAGCCTGTCGAATGTGTGTGTATATATATATATATATATATATATATATATATATATATATACATATGTGTGTGTGTTGGTGTGTGTATGTGTTTGTGCATTCTCTCTTTGCTTTGATGTCACATGATAACTGTGAACAAGCACCATTGTCATGGTAACAGTGTTGTTCATTTCCAAGTCTTCTTTGAAAATATGTCTAGCTATGGGGAAATATTATCTTGCTTGGAAACAAGTAAGAGTTAGGGCATCTGGGTATAGAAAATCTACCTTAACAAATTCCATCTGACCCTAGCAAGTAAGGAAAAGTGGGACGTTGTTGCTTACCTTTCAGCTCAGATTTAACTGAACAAAAGAGAGTAAGATCTGATTACGGGAAATAATTGGCTGCTATTTCTAGCAGACTAAGAGATCACATACTGGTATCTTCATTCTTAAATGTTATGAAAATCAAGAAAAACCCGAGTCATGTGGTTACCAGAAAATTGTAAAGACATTCGTTGGAGTGCCATACACTTTCTTGTAGAAGTTTGATATAGAAGTTTTATTGGAAACAGACTTAGAGGATAGCTGTTATCAATTGATATGAATCATCATCAAGAAAACACCATCTCAAATAAAATCCAAAGAGAGCCAACCACTGGATATTGTTAAAATGGAATGATGAAATCTGGTTAAAGTGATGTACAACTGTTATGCAGGTACCTGCTTGCCTACATAGCAAGTCAAACCTGCCTGTTTCCACAATTTAAATGGTGCTGATGAGCCCCAACTGAAAGAATTAAGATCACGCTAATCACTTAATCCAGTAGGCAGGGTCCCTCATCAGTGAGTGGGGGCTGGTGTGTTGTAAAGCTGTTGAGAGGAAGGCTCTAAAACGATGGGCATTCTTATCTGATGACCCCCTGAAACCTGGTGGTACCCTGTATGCAGAGCTTGCAAGTGACAGTACTTGCATAAGCAAGCTGTTACAATGTGAATAATTAGAAATCTTGTTAACTGGCAAGTTTATTATCATATCTAATTGTCCATGCTGTGTATCTACTCACAAATAACTGCTTTGTAAGAACACAGTAGAAATAGGAATTGATAATAAACCAAATAGTAAGTAGAGAAACAAAAATAAAAATCAAAGAAAATGTTCTGGTTCCAATTTGAGGAAAAGTTTTTACAAGTTAGTATATCATAAGAAGCTCGAAATACTGTTTACAGTCAATTTTCCTGGCTATAATTTTCTGTTCAATAGATTGAGTAAATACATAAGTAATTAATGTTTAAAAAAAATACTCTGGGTCGTGAGATTGAGTTATTCTGAAAATTATTTTAAAACACTTGGATATTTCTAATTAATTTAATATTCAATAAGTTCACTTCAGAACAGTGGTTATAGATTTTTGAAGATTTTCTTAATGAATACAGCAAAATTCTGTCTATTTTTGAAAACTGTGTCTATAATTATAGCTATATTTAACTAATGAAATTTTTTAACACATATTCAATTTGTACATTAGATATTTCACCAGAGTTCTATGATTCTGTATGTATGTATATATTTACACACACATATAGACCCTTCTCTCTATATATATATAGATCCTTCATCCCACTTTACCCTCAGGCAGCATAGCATAGCTGTGTGGTTAAGAGATTTGCTTCTCAACCACACAAATTAGGGTTCAGTTCTCCTCAATGCTTTCCATCGTGGGCAACAGTTTTCTACCGTAGTTCTGAGCTGACTTATGCCTAATGGGTGGATTTGTTGGAAGGAAATTGAAAGGAGACCATTGTATGCATGTGTCCATATGTGTATGTTTGAGTGAAGTGCCCTTGTTTTGACATCACCAAAGTGTTGTAAATGAGGGCCACAACAATGAAAGCAGTGGCTGTCACTTCCAATCTTCCTTGAAAACAAGTCTAGACATGGGTAGATTTTATTTTGCCTGGAAACATGTTAGGATTGGCAACAGAAAAGGCACCCAGTCTCAACAAACTTCCTCTTTACACAAGTATTAGAAACTGGATGCTGAAACAACTGTAGTGATGAATACACAGGTTTATGCATGTCTGTGTGTGTGTGTGTGTATATCATCATCGTTTAACATCCGTTTTCCATGCTAGCATGGGTTGGACGGTTCGACTGGGGTCTGGGAAGCCAGGGGCTGCACCAGGCTCCAGTCTGATCTGGCAGTGTTTCTACAGCTGGATGCCCTTCCTAACACCAACCACTCCGCGAGTGTAGTGGGTGCTTTTTATGTGCAACCGGCACAGGTGGCAGCAGAGTCTGGTATTGGCCACGATCGGTTGGTGTTTTTAACATGCCACCGGCACGGAAGCCAGTCAAGGCGGCGCTGGCATCGGCCACGTTCGGATGGTGCTTTTTATGTGCCACCAGCACAGGTATCACAACTACTATTTCCATTGATATTTATTTCGATGTTCATGTACTTGACTCAATAGGTCTCCTCAAGCACAGCGGGATGTTCTGGAATCCAAGGTACTTTGAATGGCCAGGGGCTATGCGGAATATATATATATATATATATATATATATGTATGTATGTAGAAGGCACATGGCTCAGTGGTTAGGGCATCCTGTTTATGGTCGTAAGTTCATGAGTTCACTTACCTGCTGTGTGTTGTGTCCTTAAGCAAGTCACTTTGTTTCATGTTGCTTGCTCCAATCCACTCAGCTGGAAAAGATGAGTAGTACTTGTATTTCAAAAAACCAGCTTTTTCACATTCTGTGTTACTCTGAATCCCCCTGAGAACTATGTTAAGGGTATGCATGTCTGTGGAGTGCTTAGCCACACACACACACATTTAAAAATACATTCATATCTTAGGAGGCTTTGTAACATTTTTAACCAAGGCTGTGTATTTGCTGGTGGAAATTTTTAAATTAATGTTTTTCATGTTTTACTTTCATTTTAGTTATGGCTTCCCTGGTATGCTATGAGTTAGAAATATTCTACCTTGTTATACATGTATGTATAACATGTATGTATACCATACCTTATTATATATATATATATGTATGTATTCTGAGTCAGATGAAGTGACAATGAATATTTTGGGAAGTGTTGGGAACAAAATCCAGAATTGAAAATAAGTTCTAAGAAAGTATGTGTGTGTGTGTGTTGTGTTTATAAATAGATAGACTTTTACATAAATATATTTGCCTATATATTTCGCCCTTTAAGAAGTAAAAAATTATGTGTGTATGTGTGTGTATATATATATCAATATATACACACACACATATGAAGCAATGCTTGAACATGTGTATATGCAATTGCATGCAAATATACACCGATGTAAAGTTATCTGTATACCTACATACTTACTCCTATATTTTCAAATTCACAGAGTATACACTTTCATAAACACCACTCACATAAGATTTATAATGTAAAACTACTCAGTCTGTTCAGTGAAGTTATTTTTAATTTTTGAAAAAATAAAAACTTTATTAATTTAGTTTGCATTCTATTTTATCTTGAAAAAAAAAATTTTTTTTTTTTTAATTTCTATTTCAGAAATATCCTTGTCATTCTTGTTTTATTTTCAAATTTTTTCTTAAATTCTCTAAATTTGTTTCTTTTGCTACTTTTCTATAAGACTTAGAAATTCTAAATTAGTTTTACATTGTACTCATTTTATTCCAATCATCTTTGAGTGATAGAGATGGTCCAGATAGAAAAGAATCTGTCAAAACACTTAACTGTATCAAATTTTGATGGTTCAAAATTCTGATTTTAAAATTACATTGGCAACACATTAACTTCATCTGTTAACTACTCTCAGACAATTTCAATAAAATAGATACCTGTAACATAACATGGTCCATTAATGCTTTAAAATTTGGCTGGGTGCTTCACTGAAAGAAGACATTTATTCTGAAATGATGATCATAATGATGATCATCATGATATTCTTTATCAATGTGCTCATCATCATCATCGACATCATTATCTAAACATTACAGCAACATTTCTGCAAAATGCCCATGTGTATCTGTGTTTTTTGTATATGGTTTGTGTATGTCAGTGTGTTTGAATGGTGGTGAAAGTTCTCTATGAAGAATTTTTGTGATTCATGCTGTTCTTTAAAGTTATTGAAATTATATTGACTCTAAAGAGTTGGGTATTTTATTGTATCTAGTCCGGTGCCATATATATCCCTTTCAAATATATTCAAATCTTAAATAAATAAATTTATTTATCTCTTATTTAGTCTTTTTTATCCTATTGATCGGAGGATATTCAATAAAAAAATATTACTATTATTATTTTGAAGCTGAATCAATTTATTTTACATTTCTCTCATGGGAAACAAGTAAGATACTTTGCTTTTTCATAACAGTTGATATTTTCTATTATAGTGCAGAGGTAAATCTTTGCACATTTAGACTATAATACAGTTTTGATTCCTCACTGGAATCATTTCTCTGACATCAATAGTGTAGAGTGGGTGG
>NC_043005.1:38222238-38337238 GCF_006345805.1 Octopus sinensis
TGCACCAACATACACACACACACACACACACACACACTCACATATGTGCATACACTTCACTCATTCTCTCTCTTTCTCTTACATATACATATACATCCGCATTATGTAAAATTAGATTCTCTCTTGAAACCAACCTCCAGGGAGAACAAGCGTTGTGAAATAGAATGTAATTTCCCAGCCAGCTGAGTCCAAGACATGGTTTTTATTCCTGGTTCTAACTAATTCACTTCTCTTTCAATCAGCTATGCACTCAGGAGAAGTGTGTGCATGTCACATCTTCTTTCTCCTCCTTAGTTCTCTCTGAAATTCTTCGGCTGCTCCAAGTCTAACTGGATAACACGACAACAAGAATCTACTCCTGTATATCTTCCAGAGACAGAATGAGAAGAAATACTGTTTTTTTTTTATTGTTTTACTTTATTTAAGTAAGTGTGTGAAAACGTATGTGTGTGTGTGTGTGTGCACGTGCATATATATATATATATATATATATGTGTATACATACATGCACACACACATATATGTGCACACTCATACATACACTTATGCCAATATTAATCTATTACATCATCATCGTCAGTGTCTTGTTACAATTATTGGTGCCACCATCATTATCACTACCACCCCCACCATCATCTTCATCATCACTGTCATCATCCTTGATCTTTTGTTGGTTCCATCTTTGTTGTCATTGTCATCATAGCTTCCAAAGTTATCACTTTCTTTGCTCTTCATCATATCAGATATATTATCAGTTCTTTTATCACTATCGTCATCATCATCATCATCACAATCCTTATAATGAGCCTTTTTATCATTTGTCTACATAATCATCTTCATAATCATCCTTTTTGTCATCAAGATTCTTATCACTGTCATTGTTGTTGTCATCAACAGCCTTTATAAATGTCATTGACATCAACGTCCTTAACAGCACTGGCATCATCATCATCATGCACAGTATCAATATGAACATAATCATCAGCCTTATTATTATCATCATCATCATCATAATTGATCATTATGTCAACCTTCTTCTTTGCCTCCTCCTCCTCCTTTGTCTTCATCCTCTAATCAACATTGTCGTTATCTTTGTCATCATCCTGTAACTATCATCATCATCATCATCTGCAATAACAATTATCTGCCAACATAATTTGCTAAGGTTTTCATTCAAATTAGTTTTGCTTCATCGCTGTTTACTACTTTTGAATGTTCTCTTACACACCATTCAGTATACTCTGTACCTGTGTATATGCATACATAGTTATGTATGAATATGCTTGTATGTTTATGCTAATCTGTCTTTTGTTAATTTCTTAGTTTTAACAGAACTACAACATTCATTAATATTTATTATAATTTTCTCATGAATTTTCAACTTCCATCTGTTTTTTTTTCGTTTTTTTCTATTTTCTTTCTTCCCCATCCTTTTCCAATTATCATTATTACAAATGCTATTATAATTATTATTAGAAACAACTGTGGTTGGCTAGAATCAGAGCAATGCCAGATAAAATGAAAAGGCATTATTTATTTACCTTCCTCTACAATCCAAGTTCAAACCTTCTCAGGGTCAGCTTTTGTCTCCCGTTCTTTTGCTTCAATAAAATGAAGAACCACCCAATTACTGAAACAATATGACTGATTATTTGATTTCTTCCTAAATTTATAGTTGGTCACAAAAACAAAAAAACAAAAAAACTCAATAAATTCTAGAAAGTGGATTTCAGTAAGATGGGTGTCAAGCTGTAGCAACCATGCCAAAGTAGAAACTGGGGCATGCTGCAGTCTTTGGAACCACCAGATCTTGTCAAAACCACCCCACCCATGCCAGCATGAAACACTGACATTAAATAATGATGATGGTGGTGATAATGATGATGATGATGATGATGTTATTCTGCTTGACTGATAATGGAAGTTTCAGTGTCATAGTTTAAACAATCTTAACTATGGAAGGATACTTAAGACAAAATTGAAGCCTATAATACAGTATATGAAGTGTAAGTTAAAATGTAACAACATAACCTTGAAACTATGGAACAAAACTGTAGATATAATCAAAGTCTGTCAGCATTCTCAAACAAGTTTGACTGTTATGCCTTAAACAATGTTAACTATGGAGCACAATCAAAGACATAACTGAGACATTTAACTCATTGGAATGTTGCTGTAAGGCTCTTTAAATCTATGAATCAAAATAAAAATATGAAAATTTATAAATCATGGAATTTCAATGAAGTTTATTAGTTATTATTAAGGGTGCTAGAGGGTGATGGTTTCTAATTCAAAGCAGAATTTCCCTATATTTTCTTTTCATACCCTTACATTTCTGAGTCCAATTTACATTTGTGTTAGGTTATTAGTTGTTAATTATATATTAAAATCAGTTCAGTCAAATACATCTTACATCTTCTCAATAGCAGAGGCTGTCTAAATAATTTTATACAACATCAGGCATAGTACAAAACTAGGAAGAGCACATATATATGACCCACAATATACATAGATTCGCATTGGGTCTCCTAGACAAGTCATGCACCTAGGTAACTTAGTGTACCCATGTCTTAACCCTTTAACATTTAGATTATTCAGTCAAATATAATGCTTATCTATTCACAGTTTTGAATTAATCATGCTTTATGTTGTAGCTTCAATATGATGTAATGATGTGATTGTTTACTTTTAGAATAACATTGTAGGTTAGGTGTGAGAGACCAGAACATAAGATGGGTAAAATATTTGTGCCAAATATTGCTGGATTAAATGCCAAAGGGTTAAAATGGTACTCCCCAAAGGGAATTGTTTATAGAGCTATTTTATGGTAGTTTCTTTTTGTTTTTAAACTAAATACCTTATTTTCATATTAAAAATTCTTCGAGAATTAGCTTTTCCATTTGTCCTTCGAAGGATTTTAAATCAAGCAGCAGTAATAGTATTAAGCTAATTTAATCACCAATATTTTCTCACAAAAAAAAAAAAAGGAAATGACTTTATGCCTAATTAAAAAAAAAGTTGATTCAATTAATAGTATTGTAACACTATGATTTCAACAAATGAGGTTTAACACCCAGTTTCAATTCCTTCCAGAACATCACTTCAATTATGTGTAATTTTGTCACTAATGGTGTTTCCAATGCCTTTGAGAGTGGCATGAAAGTCACAATTAGCAACTATACTTCCCTTAAGAATACAAGACAGAAAGTACTTATCAGAATTCTTTAATAATACTTTAGAATTATTACTGTGGCAGATGTTATTATATAGTAAAATTCTTGGCAAAATGAATCTACAATTTGGAATTAAGTTCCTGATTCAAACTCCCTAGCATTATACGATATTTTCTCCCCTCATTATAACTATTTTGGCTGACTTTAGTTCAGGATTATTACTCACTTATTTATTTTTTGCTACCTGGCTGTTAGATCAAAAAGTTTGCTTCCCAGTGTTACAGTTCGGAGTTTGGTCTCATTCTGTGGCAACTTGGGCAAGTGTCTTCTACTAAGTCCCTGGACTGACCAATGCCTTGTGAATGGATTTAGTAGATGAAAACTGAAAGAAGCCTTTCATGTGTATGTCGTAGTTGTTAATGAGTGTCACAGTGTCATTTCTAATATTCTACAAGAACATGTCTAGCCATGAAGAAATACAGGTGAGGGTTGGCAACAGGAAGGGTATCCAGCTGTAGAAAATGTGTCTCAATAAACTCCATCCAACCTATGCAAGCATGGAAAATGAACATTACATTTATGATGATGACAATGATGATGCTCCTTCTTTAACTTCCTTTTTATTTTTGTTTTTGTCTTTCTCTTTTCAGACTCTTTATGATAATGGTAATAAGTAATTAATAATGAAAAATTAATAAAAATGATAATAATAATATTAATAATAATACTGATAATAAATATTTATGATGATGATGATGATGATGTAAATAAAAACAGCTATAATTAATGATAAACTATATTTAAAAAAGAAAAAAAATCAAAACCAGTATTTAACAGTTCCTTTTTGTTTTTTTATACCTTTTTTCGTTATTATTTTATATTTTTCTTCATTTTTATTTTTTCCCCATCTGATAGGAAGTGAACTACCTGTCACCAAAGGTAAATACGATCTGATATATTGAATGAAAAAAAAACTCTTCTACCAGAGTTCATCTTGAGCATGTGTAAAGAAAAAAAAAATTGTCTGACGCACGACAGCAACATTACAAGCAGTATCATGTAGTTTAACACGCCACATTCAGATATTGAGTGCTTCACACCTTCAGTTAACTGGTTTTTTTCTTTTTTGGATTTTGTTTTTGTTTCTTTTCCTTTTTCTTTTTACTTAACTACTTATTTATTTTTGGCCAAAACTTTTGCAAAACGAGGATGTTTCTAATTTATTAGGACTCTATGTGTGTGTATGTGTAGGCATGTATATGTGTGTGTGTGTGTGAGCACACATAGATGCATACATATATGAATATGTATATATATATATATATGTATACATATGCATACATGCACATACATATACCTATGCAAATGCAAGAACTATATGTATGCATATATATATATATATCAACATTCTAACAACTCAGTCTCCTGACCACTGGAGTAGTTTATTAAATAAATTTGGGTTTTTTTTTTTTGTTATTTTGTATTAATAGACTTTAGATGCTGACTGATTAGACTAATAAATAAATGGGAGATAGATATTTGACTAAAATAGAGAAAACACATTGCCCATATATGTCAGATTGATTAAAGAATAATTAGAAACATTGCCTGTTGAGTAAATACAAAGACTGATGCAATGTGGCAGTAGATGACAGACTGACTGAATACAGGAGATATGGACAGTGTTCAGAATATGTTACAGTGGTCGGGACAAGCTATGAATTTTGACTGATTATAGATAGGAAGCTCTGTGGTTGAGAACTTTTCCTTTGAAATTACACATCATGGTTTGGAATTGAAATACACTGCAAGTACCTTTTACTATAGCTTGAAGTCATTTTTTTTTAATGACCAGTGGTTCTCAAGCATGGTCCATGTAAGACTTTTGGGGGTCCACGCAAACAAAACAGTATATTGGGGATCCACAGTGGTTTATTAAGGGTCCGTGAAAACATTTTGCTTCAGATGTATTTAATGCAAGAAACAGCTAGGTTTCTTTCCCTAATGTTTTACACAGTCCAACCTATAGAAATTAATGTGTGAAAAGCAGAATAGGAATTTTGAAGAAATTTTTATAAAACTAGTTTTTAAACATTGAATGGCTTCAGGGGTCCACCAGAATAGAATTGTAATCAAAATGGCTTCATAGATTAAAAAACAATGGTTTTGAACCACTGTTAATGGCATTTGTTTTATTGACTGTTGGTGGGCCCTGGTTTAATACCTCATTATCTAGCTAATGTGTGTTTTTAGTTGACCCTATTCCATTACAAACATTCAGAACAAGTGATTGGTTTCAGAATTAATTCTTCCCTTCCCAGCCACCACCACCACCACCACCAGTTGTGAAAGTCCCAGAAAAATTGTGGGTGCTGCTTTTCCACCTCTGATGAAGAATAAATTTTAAAATGCAATCCCTACAGATACCAGCTGTGTATAGAGGTAGGAATAGAATACATCTTGTGGATATGTACATGATATAAAAATATATTTAAGATTTACAAAATTTTTTTTGTAATGATAATGAACTAATTGTATACAGTGTTCAGATGCTCTATGGTCACCAGAAAAGAATTAAAAATGTGGTGGGGGATTCAGAAAGCAACTGTAAGTCAAGTAAAGTGAGATACAAATGCAAAATAGAAATACATGGACAGTACATGAAATAAAACATAAAAAGACAGAACAGTGAACATTATAAGACCCATGAAAAGGAAAGGGTGTATAGGCACATCAAGAAGTTGCAGATTTCAGGAAGCATAGAATTTTTGAAGAAAATGATACATCTATACAATATATTTGTGGACAGAAAAAGAGGCGAAACAGTTGTACATATGTTTAGTTTCTAGTTGGGCTTGTCATCAGTATTAATCGATTCAGGGTTTTTGCAGTATTGCAGTGTTTGCTTATGCTATGTGTCTAATAATACCAAAGGTGTGATTGCTCTCAAGAACCAGTTTAACCTCTCACATGTTCCACTATGAAAAACTCTTTCAGTAACATTAAATTTTAACATCTACAGCTTGCTACAAAGTTCTCCATTCTTCTTGCATGCAGTCACCTACAACCACAACTACTACACCTACAACTACTACTGCATCTACTACCATTTATCCAACTCTATAACCTCTACTACACCTCATACACATACTATCACTAATATTACTAATACATATGCTATCACTATATCCACTGAAACTATGGTTTCTGCTATATCTGTAAGTAATGTCATTTTTATATTCAGCGTTAAACAGTTCAAAATTTAAGAATTACCATGGCCATGAGATGAAGAAGATTGCTTTGCAGCTATGTGGTTTTAAGTTTAGTCCTACTGTGCAGTACCAAAGTCAGTTGTCTTTTGTTATAATTTGGGCAGATGCTTATTGTATGAATGTATGTGTGTATACATGTGTGAGTTAAGTAATGAGCCAAATGAAGAAGACAAAATGAGAGGGGTAAAACTTATTAATGACATTATTTGTTTAATGCTTAAAGGGAAGAGAAAGAAATGAAAGAGGGAAAAAAGGAAGAGAAGAAGAAAAGGTTATGAGAAAGGAAGGGAACAGAAATGGAAGGTGCAGAGATTGGACATGTTGGGAGGGAGGGATTGAGGCAAACAGAGAGAAGAGGGAGAAGTAGGAAGGAAAAGAAAGAATAAAGATATATGGTGGTCACATGACATCATGTACAGTGAAGAGAGCAGTCAAAAAAGAGAGAATCATTCTGCATAAGTGCTAAGCACTTGTGTGTGTGTGTGTGTGTGTGTGTGTGTCTATGTCAGTGTTTATGTTGGGTCTCTTTATTTACTGAAACAATGTTATCAACTGTGGAGGCGCAATGGCCCAGTGGTTAGGGCAGTGGACTCGCGGTCATAGGATCGTGGTTTCGATTCCCAGACCGGGCGTTGTGAGTGTTTATTGAGCAAAAACACCTAAAGCTCCACGAGTCTCCGGCAGGGGATGGTGGTGATCCCTGCTGTACTCTTTCACCACAACTTTCTCTCACTCTTACATCCTGTTTCTGTTGTACCTGTATTTCAAAGGGCTGGCCTTGTCACTCTCTGTGTCATGCTGAATATCCCCGAGAACTACGTTAAGGGTACACATGTCTGTGGAGTGCTCAGCCACTTACATGTTAATTCCACGAGCAGGCTGTTCCGTTGATTCGGATCAACCGGAACCCTCGTCATCGTAACCAACAGAGTGCTTCCAACAGTTATCAACTAAATGCATCTAGGTGTTGCCCCTTGACCATTTCCAAACAAGTATTTGCTAATTGTTTCAAGTATCCATTTAGTTGCAACTTGACATAAACACCATCTTGGCAGCCTGACACTTTATCTAGAGGACATGATACCTGGAGAGAGAGAGGGCTGAACCAGAATGAGATTGGGACTTACTTTCAGCTGAGTAGATTGGAGCAATAATATTTTATGTGCCTTGTTTGAGGTCACAGTACACCACCTGGTCTAGGAACCTGACCTCACAATCTTCAGATAAACATCATAACCAGTTGGCAATACATGTTCATGGAGATTAATGTAGAAACCCCAGGATTAATCAGTAGAAGTGGACACAAGAACTATGTAGTGTAGGGAAAGTGATCTTACTCAATATATTGCAAATTTTGTTGAATCTTTGGAGGGTCATTAGGCCAATAATAAACACATGCACTGGTTCTATTTCACTTTATTTTTATTTGTCAAGTGGTTAACCATTTAAATAATTATCTAATTGACTGCTTAGTTTAATAAACTGGATTTTGACAAATCTAGTTGATTGATTGAACCAAAGATTTATCAAACAACTGATTATTTAATTTGTGAAATGGTTTACTAGCTGATTGATAATAATAAGTGAAATAGAATCAGTGCATGTGTTTATTATTGGTATTATGACATTCCCAAAGAACATCAAAATATGTTTCAACACACAAGTTCACATCAATAATCTTGCAAACCAATACAAAAATGAAACAGCAAATTTATTTTCAGAAATGCAGTTCTATATAGTCAATGTTAATAATGGCCAGACAAATGCCACATACTTTCTTGGAAACAGAATTTTAGACATACTTGGTACCAGAGTGCGTGGGAGTAGGTGCAGCCATCAAATAAATATAACATCATACAACAGAATAACTGTGTTATCTGACTATGAGATATAATTATGGTTGGAGATAGTATTAATAAAAATATACAAGTGGGAGTAATTTGGAAAAAATAATTCTAATCCCAGTTTTGTCACAAGATGGATGGGCAAACATACTCTCTCCTTAGAACCTGAAATGAATCTAATAACATCATCAACTGGAAACCAGAATAACAAGAGAAGGAAGAAAGTGGTGATATATAGACTCCAGTATGTATACAGCTGACACATATTTTATTCATAACATAAATACGTTAGGTACAGGTATGGTTGTGTTGGTTACTAAGTCTGCTTCTTTAACATGTGATCTTAGATTTAGTCCAATTGTGAGGAACTTTCGAAAAGTAGCTTCTGAAAGCCTTTGTGAGTGGAATTGCAGAAAATGAAAGAAGCCAGTCAAATATACATGTGTGCGTGGGAGAATGTGTGTGCGTGTTTGAGTAAATATATACACACACAACTTATTTTTTATATCATATATACCTCTCTTTTATGTCAAGTTATATAAAAAACAAAAACAAAGGATTGCTCAATACATTTTTGTGGAATACATGTTTATTAAGCTTTTACAAGGAAAAGGCTGACAGTTACTTCAAGGTTTCAGCTTGCTCACCAGTCACTGTCAACCTTTTCTTTGTAAAAATTTGATAAACATATGTATTTGTGTGTGTGTGTGTGTGTGTGTGTGTGTGTGTGTGTGTGTTTGCATTTACACTTCTCTGCAGATTTGTTCAGCTACAATCAGTGACACTGCTATTGTTTCCCCCATTGACAGGCTGACTGCTAGCTTTGTGCCTTTAAAGTTTCGTGGAATAAGATATCACATACAGGAATGGTTAGTGACAAGACAAGAAAGATATCTGGCTGTAAAACAATGCCACAGTGATATGTCCAAGCTGTGCTAGTATGGAAAAATAGACATAAAAATATGTTGCTGAAATACTTTGCAACAGAAAGGGTGCCTGGCTATAAAACAGTGCCTCAATAATATATATATCCAACCCATGCGAGCATGGAAGATGGGTTGATTGATGATGAAGATATGTGTGAATAAGGTGAGGAAAAGAAAACTGCAAGATGAGGTTTGGGATACAAGCAAAACAAAATGGAACAAATCCAGCTAGTAAGTACAACTAAATAATTGGTTTATTCATCTCTTTTGATGTGGTTGAACAACCAATCCAAACCAGTTGGGATTCACAGTGCAGGTTGTACTATTCATTATTTTGATTGCTGAATAAAAAAGCATGGCTCACAAAGGCCCTCTGGGTGAGTTTCCTGAATCACAATCAATCACACCTTTGTATAACAATCTGCCACAAGATTTTACAACTGAGTGGACTGCAGCAATAGGAAATTAACTGTTTTACTCAAGAACACAATCTAGGAATTGAAACTGCGATCTTGCAATCATGGGTGCATCCTAATCGCTAGACCATATGCCCTTGCACATTTTTGGATGGCCATTGATTTTTTGGAGTACCTCTGCCCTTTAATGAGTTTTGATTTCCCTCCCACAGCATGTCCAATAAATCACCCTCCTCAGCAAGCTTGCTTGTTACCAGTTTAGTTGCCAACGATCTGACCAGTAACAAATTGTACTATTGGGTTACAGGTTACCAGTAGCACTTGAGAGACCATTAGTTTCAACAATGAGGACTCAGTCCAATCAAATGAATTATTTGTTCATTTGATCAACATGTAAGAGGCTGAGTATTCCACAGACATGTATACCCTTAACATAATTCTCAGGCAGAATCAGTGTGACAAATGTTTGACAGGGCTGTATCGTTTAAATTACAAGTACAATCCATCTGACTTGCTTCTTTGCAATTTCTGTCGTCCCAGTTTCACTGACAGAGTATAAGTTGACCTGAAGTTAAAAGAAATGACATTTACTCAAGGTGTCTCATAATGAGATCAAACCTGGGACCTTATGGTTGCAAGGCTAACTTCTTTACCACACAGCCATAATGCACCTATAATATTTGGTATGCTATATGTAGGTATTATAATATTCATTATACACAAAACAAGCTGTCAAAATAAAACATACACTCAGGCAGACAATCAAATGTGAGAAATAGATAAACACTTGAGACACACTAGACAAAATGAAACAAAGATTTGAATACAAAGAAAGCAAAACAATTAAAATCTTGTGTTGATAGAAACTGATTTGGTTTTTGTTTATAAAAGACACTGTAAAAGCGATATTTAAGAAGTATGGCACAATATAGAAATCGTTGTTCTTTAAACTGAGGTCACTCTGAATACAACATTAAGGTCATTTTACTCACATTTGCCATTCCCATGTATTGTATATCTAGGACTCCATTATTTAATGTAGTTCTTTTATATTAAGATGGTAAGGGTAACTTAACCATTTTGTCACCACATTCTTTATTTCAATACATTTTTGAAATAATGAAGACTTTGATAAAATAACTTGATCAATATTAAGCAAGTGCTTGGAACTTAAATGAACATGAAAGTTTGATGCTAGATTTTCATTTAGATCAATTTAAGTCAGGAATTTTGTATCATAGGACCAGAGTCTGTTTCAGATGGATTGGTATCAAAAGACTTAATCCTATGTTAGTTTTGATAATGATAACATTACTGTTTAATCTTATTCTTACCATATTTTGGTTAGAATACACAACCCAAGTTTCAATTAATTTAGGATAATGAAAAATTCATAAAAACAGGAAGATTGTATCATAGAATTAGGGTCAGTGCCAGGTAGGTTGATTTCAAGAGTTAAAGAGGATTTAGTTACTATTTCAAGCAGGTTAAGTGGCCACATAGAGTCTTCTGCACTGATTCAGCAACCACCAATAAGATATAAAATATACTGAAAGAATCACTGACCAAAAGAAATTAGACCACATTTGTTGCATGACAATATTATATTTAGAAGGAACTCTGCACACCAGTTATTTGAGAAAGTAGCTTTGTTAGTATTTAGTTGCAGGATCTCACCCCAACAATTCATCTTCTTAATTCACCTGCTACACATGTCCTCCACTCACTGCAATCTCTCCTCTATCTACTGCTCTCCTTTCACATTCTTGCAAACTTACCTACCCACTCAGCCTATCCAATCCTCTCTGCCACTGTTTTCACCTCCCTGTAACTTGAAGGTATGCCCCGATATATTTTTTTTATCACCTCTCTCTCTCCTTTCTCTTTTTCAAATAGGGCAGCTATGTATTTCTGCTACAGCAAGACATCTGTTTCTGTCCTTCTATCATACTTTATTGATTTAACTCCTCATCACTTGGCACAAAGCCACTTCCCTCAATACTACTTC
This sequence comes from Octopus sinensis, assembly GCF_006345805.1. NCBI lineage: Eukaryota > Metazoa > Mollusca > Cephalopoda > Octopoda > Octopodidae > Octopus > Octopus sinensis. The sequence goes on from NC_043005.1 coordinate 38,233,878, forward strand.
ACCACCCTCTTCAGTTGAGAGGTCATGTCTTGCGAGTTACTTGAGGATCTTACTAGAGCTGGAACCATGTAAAAGCATCCAGTACATTCTGTAAAGTGGCTGACATTAGGAAAACCATCCAGGCATGGAAACCATTATGAAGCAAGCAGTGGAGCTTACTGCAGTCCTCTGGCTTTCCAACACCCATAGAACCATCCAGTTCATGCCAACATGGAAAATGGACATTAAAAGGCAATGATAAATGACTGTATTTGGATTGTACGATATATCTTAGCCTATAGACGGCATCTATGCAAGTCTTTAGAATAATATACAGGTGCAAAAACACGACAGTGCAGAAAACTGATGACATATATTAGAGAGACAGCCTGTGGCATAGGAAAGAGGATAAAAGTATACTGGCAAGAACTAAAAGAGGAGAAGAGCTTGTCAGTACTTTAGTAATATGCCAAACTAGAACATGGGGATTCAATAGATAACATAGAAGTTAGGATCCTATCGATACATAGAACCAACACAACATTCAGATTTCAGAAGTCACACACATAATAGGAAGTAGACCAAGTCTCTACAGAAAACAAATGGAAGGGTAACACCACCATCCCATAACCTAATGACTAAAGACAGAATAGGGCACATAAAATGGGGACAGTTACAAACAGTGCTATATACAAACCCATACACACAGGCACAGATGAAAATGCATGCACAGACAGGTATATGTACCACAGAAAGACAATATAGAATGAAGAGAATAAAGCCAGAAAGAAGAGGAGAGATACAGACAAGAAGAAGAAATAGTCATTGGGGAGGTCACAGTATGTGTGATGAAAGAGATTTGACAAAATAACCAATAACTAATAATAGTAATCCTGAAGTGAAAGTCAAAAAGTGTGTGCATTTATTTACAAAATGACCATCCCCAAATATAACAATATTTATTTCAACACAAGATTTCAAATCAAGAAACTAGCAAAGCAAATGCATGAATGAATGAATGAATGTATGCATGCATGTATGTACGGACAGATGGATGGATGGAAGGAAGGATGGAAGGATGGACAGACGGACGGACATTCTTAATTCTTCCACGATTGACCCAGCAGATCATTTTTCATGTGACAGCTGAAGGGAGGACAGAGGGTTACACCAGTATTTGGCTGGTACTCATTTTCAACTGAGTAAATGATAGAACTAACATGAATTGATATGCCTTTGCCCTAGGACATAAAGCACCGTGCATTTAAGGAATTGAACCCACAACCTTATAACAGTGAGCTGAGCACCCTAACCACCAAGCCACACACCTTCACTAGGCTTTTTGTACTATCATGTTAACCAAGTAGTCTTTTAAAGCAACATTAGTATTCTAATTGGCATCATTATTTTTCAAGTCTGCAGTTAATTGAGCTAGATTCATAGAACATTTAAACATAAAGAATCACATTTAAATTGTCTTTATTCAACAAACGGAAATTACTTATAGAATAACCTGATTTTATTAGTATGTCCACTAGTGTTGCTGCTATCTTCATAACTAGTTTCTGCTACTTGTGTTGGCTGTTATAAAATTACTACCACTTAACGAAGTTATTCCAGCTATTACAACATTAATATTAAATATAATGGACAAGAAGTATACCTTCTCAGTTTAATAACCAATAATTTACTCTTTGATCTAAGGATACAGACTGTGTGATGAAGACGTTTGTTCCACAACTATGTGGTTTGAAGGTCAGTCCCACTTGGCCAAGTGTCTTCTACTATACTTGCAGGGACTGACCAAACCCTTGTGAATTAATTTGGCATATAGAAATTGAAAAGCAACTAGTCATATACAAGGGGTGCTGAAAAGTTCCTGGCTTTGGGTGAAAAAAAAATACAGGAGGATCAGTTAATTATAATTTTATTCAACATATTCCCCTCTCAGATTCACACACTAATTACCACATCCCTTCAGTTTTTCTAAGCCCTGTAAATGGATTTAGAAAGTTGGGCCTCCAGCCAGGCCTTTTGTGATTTTCTTAAATCCAGGAAGTTTTTTGCATGCACTCATGTATGTGTGTGTCCTTGTCTTGACATTGCTCACTGATTGTAAACAAACTTTACTGTTATACTCGCAGTAATATTTGCTTGCAATTTTCCATGGAAACATGTATGGACAAGGGGAAACATTACTTTGCTTGGAGATAGGTGAAAGTTAGTGACAGGAAGAGTATTTGGTTGTAGAAACCCTATTGTTATAAATCTTGTTTGTACCATTCAAGCATGGGAAAACAGATATTACAATTTACAGTAATGACAATGGCAATAATGAAATGTGATGATGATAATCATCCACACTATACACCAGTTATGGTTCTATCTCTATATCCACTCACCTACAGACTAACAGAATGTATAGAACAAATAAGGCCAAGAAGCAGACTAATATGAGTGGATGGATGGATGGATGGATGGATTTTCAGTGGTCGGAATATTTTTCTATGTAAATGAATTAATGCTCATTATAACCACCACTAACAATAATACTATAAACAGTAATATTAGTCTCAGATTTTAGCACAACACAAGCAATTTTGGGGAGAGGGTTGTTGATTATATCAACCCCAGTGTTCAATTGGTTCTTATCATATTAACTCTGAAAGGATAAAAAGTAAAGTTGACCTCATCAGAATTTGAACTCAAGACATAAAGATGGACAAAGTGCCACTAAGAATTTTGTCTAGCATGCTAATGATTCTGCTGGCTTACTGCCTTACTATATACACTAATACTATTACAAACAACAGCATCATTACTTCTATTCTGATAACTGCTACGTTATTACTGCTTCAACGATTCATGCAGATACTAATGAAAAATTATGATTTGATGCTGCATGAACATTTTACACAAGGCAATTACATACATTAACATATTCTCCATGTTTACAATGCAATGCTTTGAATACTTAGCTTACTGCAGTAGGTCATGCACCAGCTTTTCAATGTGAAATAGCTGAAGCTAGTAATAAGTATTCTACCATAAAACACTTGCTTCAAATCCATGAAATTTTTTTGATTTTCAAAGTCACTGATTTCAAAGGTAACCATGATATTTTTCTTTTGAGGAACATTTTCAAAGAGGAATGTTATTGCTTTTCCCATTTCTTGTTCTTTTCCTCTCTTGCAACTATTTTGACAACTACACTAGAGTTGGTAGCATGAAAAAAGAGCACTGAGTACACATTGTAAAGTGGTTGGCATTAGAAAGGGCACCCAGCTGTAGAAACCATGCAAAAGCTGACACTATAACACAACTCAAAACCTGTGGTTTACCAAATCCTGTTAAACCATCCAACCCATGCCAGCATGGAAAATGGGCAGTAAATAATGATGGTGATGATGATGATAATGGTGGTGGTGGTGGCAGCGGTTTTGGTGGCACTTTCCAAAAGAAGGGAGAAGGAACAGAGATCCCATGCAGAATCTATTTCATTCAAGGAAAATATATTTGATGCCTTGCAGTTAATTTACCTTCAGGTTTATCATCTTTGTTGGTTGTCATCATCCTCATTCCTTTTATGTCCATTTTACAATGCTCTCATGATTTTGATGGGTCTTCCTTATCACAGCATTTTGGTATTTGCTGCTGTTTCTTGTCATCTCTTTTTAAGAAATTCAGTCAGAGATCATTTTCCATCACTTCTTCCTATCTCTTCCACAAGTTCCTTCTCCCTTAATTGTTTGGCACCTCTTTACTCAACTGCCATTATCTATATATATAACATACATCCATACCAGTACTGTTTACTCTCTCTTGCACACTTCATTCAATTCCTCTTATTTTTTCTCTCAGCATATTTGTTCTTTGGCATATGTGTACACTAGCATTCAAATCCAACAGAATGCTTGATTTCTTTCTAGCCTTTTCACATCCTCCATGTTTCACTATCCTGCAGCTACACATTTTGTACATAAGTGTCATACAATCAGCCTTTCACACAGAAAGAGAATCCCTCTGTTGCCTGCTGAAGTAAAAGCTCCTTGAGTTTTTTTTTTTTCTATCATATTAATATCCTTTTCCAATCACATAATTTCAAATTCAGTCTTGCTGCATGGCGACTTGGGCAAATGTCTTCTACTATAGCCCCAGGCCAACCAAAGCCTTGGGAATGGATTTGGTAGATGGAAACTGAAAGAAACCTATCATATATATCTATGCATGTATATATGCGAGTGTGTGTATTTGTCTCCCTGTCTTGAGACTGTATGATAGTTGTAAATGAGTTTCACTCTCATACAAGCAGTGTCATTCATTTACAATGTTCTGCAGAAACATATCTAGACTTTCTTAGAAACAAGTGAGTGTTGGCAACAGGGAGGGCATCCAGCCATAAAAAATCTGCCTCAATAAACTCCATTTGATCTGTGCAAGCATAGAAAAGTTGAGATTAAAACAATGATGAGGAGGAGGATTCTCCTGTGCATCTGCTACATGCAGTGCCTTCCTTCTGGGTTAGTCTTCCACTGATACAACTTTAATTCTTTCATGCCTAGGTTTACATTGCTGTATCTATATGACTGACTGAGTGATTAGTATATATTCCACGTTACTAGATAGTTTCAACATTTCAATTACTACTCCATTGCCCAGTTACTACTTCTCATTTCATATCTTTAATCAAGCTATTGACTTTAATGCTGTCAACTTCAATGACTAATATTTCTGTTGGATCTGCTTCAAGAGGTCTCCTGCTTTCTCTCTCTCCCACTTATTCTTCTCATTCAGCAACCTCTTGGATTAAAATTTCCATACTTATTTCTTCTCTGTATCATTGAGGGCAAGTTTGCTGTATCATCTATATAATAAGTCTCTCTCTTCTTTCTTATCATATGCATTTCCTGTACTTTTTTTTAACTGGTTGAGGGATCTTTCTGCTTCTATATCTTCTTTCTTCACATTGTCATCTATCCATCAGAGATTCTGGGCCCTGATAGATGGCCAAAATATTGCAGTGTTTACTATCTGACCATCATTACCAACTTTCATTCAGTCTGCTTCAGGTTTGATTTACTCTTTCTACAGGCCAACCGACTGATTCACTGTGCTTGTATGTCATCTCAGATACCCTCAGTTGCTTAGTGATAGCTACCATTACAAGCTGTGGTTCTCACTGTTATACTGCTGTTGTCCAGGTTTAGTAAAACCAAAAATATCTAACATTTAATAACTGACTAACAAATGTTATTGAATATTTCTCATTGGGTTAAACTCAATCAAACAATTTAAGTAACAACTCAAAGCATAGCAATATAAACATGGGTACCAAAATGTTCTTTTATCCTGTGAAAATGTTTCATTGTTCTGTAGAAAAAAATGCTTTTATCAAAATAGCAAAACATTTGAAAAATGATGAGAATTAAAAGATAAGTTTACAAGTTCATAGTTTTGATCATAATCACAACCCTAATGGTGTGTCCACCTATATTAAATTGTGTGACTTTTCACTTTATGGGGTTGCTGTCTTGCATAACTCAGTGATTGGCATAATTGAAAGTAATAAATTATGTATCAAAATGTTTAAATTTGCAGATCTTTTCAACCTATGCTAAAGTTTTGATCATAATCTCAAGCCTAGTGTTCTGTCCACAGATATCAAATTGTGTGGCATTTCACTTTACAGGATTGATGTCTTGTATAACCGAATGATTGCCATTACTGAAAATAGTAAATTATGTATTAAAAATAACAAATGTACAGGCCTTTCCAGCCCATACTAAAAACATTATAAATAAAATAAAAAAACTTAAACATTTAAATATCCACCTTCTATCTCTCTCTCTCTCTCTCTTGATTTTATCTATTTATTCCAAAGGAAGTAATGAATTTTGATAGTTTTGTTGCAAGTAATGAATACCATAGAACAAGAGATTAGAATTTTGGTGGTGGCATAAGACAAAATTGCAATCCAGTATATGAAGCCTACAAATGAATAATTTCTCTTTTAATAAAACATGCATAAATGTCATGTAAGTCTGTTTTCCCTTTCTCTAAAACTATATGACCAAATAAAAGATCTTAATATATGATAGTGTGAAAGAGTGTAGCATTCCTGATAGACATGATAGTTTACAACCAGAACTCATTTACGTTGAAAACATCAAAATATTTTTAATTTCTGCCAATTCAAGACTGTTGCAAAAACCACTCAAAACAGCAGATAATAAATATAAAAATATTATATTAGGTGAGCTGAATGTAGGCTTGCTTCGTAGCCATGTGGTTTCAAGTTTGGTCCCACTGTGTGGCAGTGTTTTCTTATTTCTATATTGCCCACTAGGGGCTAAACACAGAGGGAACAAACAAGGACAGACAAAGAGATTAAGTTAATTACATCGACCCCAGTGCATAACTGGTACTTAATTTATCGACCCCGAAAGGATGAAAGGCAAAGTTGACCTTGGCAGAATTTGAACTCAGAATGTAACAGCAGATGAAATACCGCTAAGCATTTTGCCCAGCATGCTAAAATTTCTGCCAGCTTGCTACCTTTAATAGTGTTTTCTATATAAAACTTTAATAGTATTTTCCATAGTGTTTTCTACTATAAGTCCTGCACTAACCAGTGACTTGTGAGGAAATTTCATGGATGGAAGTTGTATAAAACTGCACCACGTGAATGTGCGTGTATTTGTGTTTTCAAGATGTCATTTCAGTTTCTTTATTTGAGCAAGAAACAGTGTTGACAGGTTTAAATTCAAGGTAAATATTACATTCTGTATCTTTGAGGTTTTGAAATTAAGTGGGATAACCAAAAATCTCTAACTTGGAAAACAAGTACAAGTTTGTGACAGGAAGAGCATCTAGCCCCAAAATTTGCTTCAAATAAGAAGTCATCCAACCTTTCCAGTACAGAAATACAAGCATAATATGAACAAATTGTGTGTGTGTGACAGACTCTCCTGTCAAAGATGATGTATGAGCATTCAGCTTTTTCTGAATGACCTGCACAAATGATTTGTTTATAGTGATCACTTTCTCCATCAAATCAGCGTTTTCTGAACATGTGCACTGTGTACCACACATCAGGTGCTGAAATGATTACAGAGCGATGTGAGATGAAGTGTTTTGCTCAAAAACACAACACACCACCCAGTCTAGGAATTGAAATCACAATCTTGCAATTGTAAATGCAACACCGTAACCACTAATCCATGCGGCCTCACACACACATATATACACACATCCACTCCCCATACTTGCATGGACCAGATGAAATCCATTGAAACATGAGGCAGATTTTCCCACCAGTTTCTCAGAAAGGTAATATTTCCCCATAATCAGTTTTACTTTTTACAGAAGATTGGAAACAACATCGCTTGTATGATAGTGATGTTTGTTTACAACAATGACATGATGTCGACCAGGATACCAAAATACACACACACAAATGATAGACTTCTTTCAGTTTCTATATATGAAATCTGCTCATAAGGCTTCATCCAGCCCTGGGCTATAGTAATAGATGCTTGCCCAAAACACTGAGCAATGAGATTGAACACAAAACCGCAAAACAACATGCTCAGAAAGGAAGCTTCTCAACCATATCGGGCTGTGTTATCAAACAGATATACAATGTATGTATCTGTGTTTACCACCCCCATCACCACTTTTCAACCAGTGTTGGTGTGTTTACATCCTCGTAGCTTAGCAGTTCGGCTAAAGAGACTGATAGAATAATTACTAGGCTTAAGAAATAATTCCTGAGGTCGATTTGTTCAACTAAAATCCTTCAAGGTGGTGCTCCAGTATGACTGTAGTTAAATGTCTGAAACAGGTAAAAGCACAAAAGAATACATGCACACACACACACACACACACACACACACACCACACACACACACATATATATATATATATATATATATATTATATATATATACACATATATACACACATACATATTCATTCCATTAATTCGTGCTTTTTGTCCATGAAATTTCCTGCCCAAGGTATTGATTGATATAAGTTTAAATTCCAGGGAAGTTTTTCACTATGGCACTGTTGGTAAAAATATTAAGGCAAAGATCTGAATGTTCAACTGTAAGCTTAAGCTCTGAAGATGATTAGAGAAGATACTGATTAAAATGTATGAGGCCAGGAGATGAATGCATAATGTTGTAGTTATTAAGTCATCTAAGAAGCATAGGCTTGTAAATAGATTTGTAATATGTTGCAAAACTATTTTTAAGAAGGATAAACTGCATTAGATGCCATTTTGCGATTTTACAAGGTAAAAAGAAAAGCAAGAAAGTGGCCATCATATTATCTTGAAAAAATAAAATATTAACAGTTATAAATAGCTAAAAAAAAATCGATTTACTGTTGTGGTGGGCACTCTGCAGAATACATTGGTAATGTGATCAGTGGTCACAGAGCAAAAGGAGAGGTTTATGGTTCACGTCCCATCAGTTGGCCTGCTACATTTTTCTTTTTCTTTCAAAATGAGGTTTATAACATATATTATTTTAGATACGATAAGGTTTAAACTAATATATTTTTATTGAAAAACTTAGAACCATGCTTAATTTTTTTTCCTTTTCTTTACATAAATCCTGTTCCGTTATTGGATATATTTTCTTTCTTTTTTTTTTTTTTCCTTCCATTCTTCTCTCTTAACCTGAAAGTTACTTTTAAAATGATAAGGTTTACAACTATATAAGCATTAACTTTCTTCAGCTGAAGTTTTCTTTAAGTTTTCTTTCACTTCCTAGAGTTATACCTCAATTAGATTCACATTTTATATTTTTTTTATTTCACTTTTAAAGTTATATCTTGTTTCTATGATCACATATATATATTATATATTATATATATATATACACTTGGTTAATTTCATTCTATCTTCTTTTTTCAATCTCTCCTTGGTTTTCCCCTATCTTTATATTATCCCTATTTACTTTAATATCGCTTCTTAAGCAAATAACATATTTAACCTCATTTTCTTTGCTTTAGTTTGAGTTTATATTTCATTAATTTTTACATCATTATTATATTTGCTTTTATATTTTATTTTACTTCTTTTTCTGTATTTTTGTATTTTGTTTTATTTCTTTTATGTATTTTTTAAAAATTCCTTTTTTGTTCTTTTTTCGTTCTTCTTGTTTGCTTGGTTTTGTTACCTACATTACATAGAAAATACCCCTTTTCTTTGCAGAGCCTATTTTTATCGCAGGCCATATACCTTATTTTGGTAAGATTTGCACAATTTTAACTGCAATCCCGAAAGCTGCATTTTTTGGGTGTTTCTTTTTTTCTTCTGATATTCCTATATAACTTTAAATATATAATAACAACCGAAAGCATGCAATCATACATACATATACACACACATATAGTGAATAATTATACAGATACATACATATATATAAAACATATTTTATATAATTATAGATATACATATGATTAACACACACACACAAACGCACATATATATAACATATTTTATATAATTATACATATATATATGCATACAAGACTATATATATATATATATATTATATATTATATATATATATATGTATATATATTATAAACACGAGAAAAATATATGAACAAGTACATATAATTAACTATGTCAGCACATATTCACACACTCATTTTTTAGCATAAAAATTTATATATATATATATATATATATATATATATCAACACACACACACATACATACACACACACATATATATATATAGGTACTCATGGATGAAATTTCATGTCATTTTGCTTCAGTGATTTTGCAGCAAATTTCTCCTAACTTGTTATTATGTTAACATTATGTATTGAAAGTGTTTGCATCAAAGATTGCTGTTTACTTTGAATTCTTTATCCTCTCCAGGAATTTATATATGAGTGAACATACTTGCACGTTAGCTACATATTGTTGCTCTTTTCTTGTCCCTCTATTTTCATTTATTAATTTTTACCTTTTTTTTTTTTTTTGCAGTGCAATATGTCTCCATATATATATATGGGCACACAAAATAATATGTATGCGTGTGTGTGTGTGTGTATCATCTATTTATTAATATATGAAATGTGTATACAATTCTGCATGTAGTACATATATAAGTTAACTAAATATTTTATACAAAGGAATTAAATATAGAAAATGAGTGAAAACAAAGGCAACTAAGTGATTCAGAAAATGTTGCTTACCAATATTTGTTTTGCATTGTGTGTATACATGTACAATATCATAGATTCCCAAACATCAGAAGAATGATAACCCACTTCTTAAAGACCAATTTTCTAAGGCTACAAATAATTCTCACTTCCAAGACTTGCTTTTACTCTCCAGCCATTTATTCCTGCTGACTTAATCTTCACAATTTGATAAATCAATTGCCTTTTTATTGTTTCTGTTTTGATAAAGGTGCTCTCACACGTGTGTGTGTATGTGCACCTTTATCTTGACATCACATGACTGTAAACGAGCGCTCTGTCATACAAGCAACATGTTCATTTCCACTCTTCTGTGACAAACGTGTGGCAATTAGGAAATATCATCTTGCTTGGAAACAGGTGAGGGTTGGCAAAAAGAAGGGCATTCATCCATAGAAAATGTTCCTTTACCCATCCATTGCATCAGGACCATGCAAGCATGGAAAAGTGGATATTAAAAGCTATGATGATGATGATGATGATGATCCTTCTTCTACTGGTTGCAATGAAGCAGACCCACCTCTTGGACTGTAAATCTTTCTTTCAGAAATCTTAAATGAAATTAGTTGTTTTTTTTTGTTTTTTGTTTTTTTGTTGTGGCTTTTAACTTTATGACCATATTTCTCACAAAATACTTCCAGTATGCTTCATTTAATGTTTAAAATAATGAATTAATTGGTGGGATCTACTGAAATAACAAATATTTCCATCATTAAGCAGCTGTTTGGAACATATGTTCACAAAAGTTTCTTACATGAAATAATGACTGAATTTTTAAATTTACATAGTTATATTTTAAAATAGACAGTCTTGCATAAATCAAGGGCAGTGTCAGGTAGGCTGATATTGGAATGGTTAACTATTGCTTCTTTTTATTTTGTGTTAAGTTATCTTATAACTGTCCATTTCTAGCTCTCTATTTCCCACTCCTTTTTCTTTCTACCTCATCCTTTTATAAGTGGGGTATTTTCCACTCTCCCTTAAGCAACTTATTGGCAACTAGCAGCAACCTAAAAGCTTTTTTCATTATTTACATTATTTACAATTGACAAATATTTGCCCTCATCTTGTTTGTTGTTAATACAATGTTTTTGGCTGATATACCCTCCAGCTATCATCAGGTGTCTTGGGGAAATTTTGAACCTGGGTTCTCATTCCTAAGGTATTTTTTAATGTTGTTAATATTATTATTGTAAATAATGTATATAATTCCTCATCTCTTAAATATAGAACTGTATTAGCTTTTTTCATCTCTTCAAAATTCTTTCAGAACATGGCAATGACCAACCAGAAGTAAAATGTAGTTATTCTTTAGGAAATTATCTTCACTTATTGCAATATCCACAGAACTCATAATCCAAGTTCATCTTATTTTACCAACTCCTACTAACACACAAGACATGCATTTTATTTTCCCCAAGTCACAAATCTATCAAGAAAATGCAGACCATTGCATACAAGACCACATACAGACAACTCACACAATGAAGAAAAAATAATATAAATGTAAAATTACCCTTAATACGAGAGTGACACAATATGTTGTTGCAACATTTTGAGCTCTTGTAGTCAATAAGGATTAAAATTATTAGTGTTGCTATTGTTCCAGTTCTTTACATTCTGAGTTCAAATCCAACAGAGGTCAGTTTTACATTTCATTCTTCCAGGGTCAATAAAATAATGTACCATCTTCACACATTTATGATATTGTGCCTATATTAGAAAAGATTACTATTATTGCTATTTGCAATATTCCCAAAAACAATTATAAATATAAAGTATTCACATTGATCGAGTTATTCAGGTCAATGGACCAGATATTGTGATTTTAAAAAAATCATATAGACAAAATATGTTTGCTCATAGATATGTCAATTCCAGTAATCTTAAACATTTCTATGGAAACATTTTAAAGATTAAGTAAATACTAGTATGCTGAAATTGAGGTCTCAAAAATATAGACTCTCAGAACAAATACTTTACCCGTGATCAGGTAAAGTTTTGAGGACAATACCAAATGGAATTATTAAACAATATAACCAAACACCAGGAAACCCCAAATTAGCAGAATATCAAACAATATTTCCCATGTGTACTGTCCTCATCCAATTCTTTAAAACCTTTTGAAACTGAAAAATAACAGATTTTGGTCTCCTTTCCCTATAGTATAGCAATGTTAGCCATAAACAAGAGCAACCACAGATCACAAACCTCTGCCAAGACAACACTAATGTCCTCTCAACGATTAGCTGGAGATGATTTTTAAAATGAGAATACCTGAAATAAACTCAACTGCTCTCACAAATGAGAATACTAAAAATGAACCTGACTGCTCTCAAAAATTAAGTAAAAGACTGGAAAAATAATTCAGAATCTCTGTCTGATACCAGATCGATCCCCAAATCTAATCAGTTTGTGCCAATCACCAGGCCAAACATCCTTGGAAGTGTCATCTGAATCTATCGAGTAGTTCTTAAGATATCTTGTCCAAGGTCAAACAAACAAACACGACTGAAAACAATACTACTACCTTCGCTAAGGCAGAGGTAATAACACCCAGAGTAAAACATTCAAGTAGGTGATACTTCAGATTTCTGTGTAAGATTTGGAACAGCTCCCACAAAACAAAGCAACAATAAAATAATGATAGTAACAATTAGAAGCAGAAGATGAAATCTTTCTAATTTTGTGGCAAGGCCAGCTAGGAAGTTGATTACGTTGACCCAAGTACTTGACTGGTGTTATTGACTTCAAAAGAATGAAAGGCAAAATTGAATTGAGAAGGCAATGAGCCAGAGAAAATGCTATTGAGCATTTTGTCTGATGTTCTAACAGTTTTGACAGCTTATCACCTTAATAATAATTGTTTTTGTGGTTGTTTTTTGTCAGAGGGGATTGCAATCTATCAGTGTGCAGGTATTTGTTTTCCAGTCCTTTATTATTATGCTTCAATGATCCCTTTGTCAGTTTGGACAGGGTTAACCCAGGTTATAGTGGCCAAGTCACTGTTGCATACTCTTTTTGGCACATCTTTGTACCATATCTTGTTTGCTTTCACTGCCCATAAAGATGTGGCAAAGCTACCAAAATATAAGAGCCTCGAAACTGAAATGTTCAAGATGTAGGGTATGTAGGTGAAAACAATACCATTAGTATCTGAAGAATTAGGTATAATTCTAAAAGACATAAAAAGAAACATAGAAATCATACCAGATTCATGACACCACACACTGTCCACCAGATAGCTCTGTTTGGAGCAGCCCACATCTTGTGCAAGACACTATTCATTCAACGGAATAGCTCAACTAGATCAATCTCCCACAGACACACCCTATACAATAAGCACCTAATAATCTAAAACAATAGTGGCACGTAAAAAGCACCAATCTGATTGTGGCCGTTGCCAGCCTCGCCTGGCATGTGAAAAGCACCCACTACACTCATGGAGTGGTTGGTGTTAGGAAGGGCATCCAGCTGTAGAAACACTGCCAGATCAGACTTGAGCCTGGTGCAGCCTTCTGGCTTCCCAGATCCCAGTCGAACCATCCAACCCATGCTAGCATGGAGAACGGACATTAATCGATGATGATGATGATGAACTCACATTACACATTATCATGCACAACAACACAAATACCAATATAACAAGAAACAATAAACTAAACCCTATAACAAAACACTCTGATAAAGAATACCAACAGGAGGAGTCAATATTCTACCAATCCCTACAATAGTAAGAATGCTGTGAACACTTTTGGGAACATGGAAGTGCACCAGGTGGCGCAATAGAAACTCACATGAAACTACTGAAGAAATAATTATAATAAAAATCTGTTCTTAACACTCCATTCTATTGATCATCTTTGGTTGCACACAAAACACTGTGACAAATCTAAGATAGCAGAAACAGCTTCAAACATAGGAAGATAACCAAAATTGCTGTTCCTTTTAATATGATTCTTCATATATATGTACACACATCTAAACAGGAAAAATCTTTGAAGAAACAAAAGCATTCACATACTTACATAGTCATGAATATATCCAGTACACACGAACTGTATGCACATAAGCATGTATACATATTTCCATACATAATAAATATAAATATGTATGTTTGTCTATATTGGTAGATATGTATGTGTGCATGTGTATATATGTGAGTGCATGTATATGTATATATATATATACACAAACACACATGCGTGCATGCATGCATTAAAGAATGATAGGAAAAGACTGCATATGAAGTTGGAGCAAGTAGAATAACACAAGAGAAATAAAACAAAATAAATGGGTACAAGAGTGGGAAAGAGAGAGAGCAATAGAAACACAGAAAGACAATCAATATATTGGGACAATTTTGAAGTGAAATTTTCCCCCTCCAGCTACATTAAAGGAATATCAAAACCTAAGAACTGATAGCAGACATATTTGCCATTCATTGCAGATTATGTGAAGTTTTTGAAAAATTGTTATTGAAGATATTGGAGGGACCATTGCAATCATTATCATTATTATTATTATTATTATTATTACTGTTGTTGTTGTTACAAGTGCAATTTTTATACTATTATTTATACTATTATTTTATACTATTATTTTAAAATTTTAGTAAGTGCGTAATATTGTATCTATATCTACATAAGAGAGCATATGTCTATGGATGTATATAATATATATATATATATAGAGAGAGAGAGAGAAAGAAAGAGAGAGAGAGATTTATGCATATGTGTTTATATATGCAATATATGAATATAAATACACATATATCATACAAAATATATATATACATATATAGTAGGAAACCTACCTCTGAAAGAAATATAAGAATGTAAACACATTCATCTCTGCTTTGATGTGTACAATAGGAAGGAGGAAGTCTCCTAATGGACCATTTCAAGGTTTGCCATGGGTAGGATATGTCATTTTGTGTGTATGCTTTGTTGCCTGAATGTTACGTTACTAGTGAGTTTTGGTCTGTAGTTGATAATATGCACGGTAATAAGAAACTAGTAATTGAGTCCATAGGGAATGGAAGGTTTGAAAGGTAAAGATGAGCTCTTGTTTCTGTTGGAGACAAACATTGAAAGAGCTAGTATGCCAGACTAAGTTAAGCACAAAGATGTCAGGTGGAGAGACCCACAAAGTTTAAATGGCACATTTGTACATAAATACACAAACACACATGTGCAATTTCAATTCTGTAAAATGTGAAAGTAGGTTTGAATAAGCTTTTGTGAGAATATTTTTGTGTGTAGAGAAGTGAATACATTTGTTTAGAGCAGGGTATGTAAACATACTGTGTGAGTGTGTGTGTCTATGTATTTACTTTTGTGTAGTTGATGTGAATAAGGTCTAATGGTATGGATATGTGTGTAGGAAGAAGAGATTGTGAAGTACCTAACAAGGCATTTATCAGTGAGTTGAGGATGTTACATAAAAGTAGTGTTACTGTATGAAAACAAGGTGATGATGAATTCCATTTAAGCAAACCGTTTGGAGAGGGAAGATTAGCTGTTCTTGATATTAGCAAGGGGTTTGATTCATAGTGTAAAATGCCACCAGTCAGATGAAGGTAAGCATGGCCAGGATAATTGAAATAATGAGTTTCAGAATTACAATGACAAATTGACGTAATCCAGTGTTATTACATTTGGATGGCTAAACTATATACTCAAAAACAGTCTGCAACTCTTTGACCAGTTTTTCCAATCTTCTATTTAATAATAGCCAAAATAAATGTTGGTTGGTTGATTGGCTGGTTGATATCTACTGTCATACTTTAGACTGTAGAGTGACAGAGTGGTGTAGAGAAAGTAAAAGAGAGATACAGAGGGTGTTAACATTAGGAAGTTCAGAATGAGTGTCTTCTTGAAAAATACAAATTTTTTAAATGTAATTTTGTAAATAGATTTTCATTGGAATAGATTACAATTATATTGATAACATTTTGAAAACAAAGAAATAAATAACATACATTTATTGCAAATATACAAATAAGAAATTTGTTTAATTTATTTTATTTCAAGTCAATAAATATTTTCCTTCTGAAAATTAGTATTCTGCACCGAGAAATATTATAGATAATTGTTGATTATTATTTTCTTAATTGGTACGTATTTATATATAATTACCTATATAATTTAGGTAAGGATTTACCCAAGGTGCCATGCAGTGGAATAGAATCGAAAACGGTCATGGTTTGGAAGTAAACTTTTTAATCATCACCCAGCCATGCATGCATATGTGTGTGTGTGTGTATAAAAGTTATATTTCTTAGAGATTTTTACTATCATACTTTGTTGTCCTCAGCCAAAGCAAAAATCAGCATGAAACTGAGATCACTTTTATCTTGAAATCATATTTCAACCTGTTAGCAGCAATTATTTTTAACATTTCTGTGGGCATTTGAATGATGAATCTGTCTCGGTGTGTAGTGAAACATATGCCATACTAGCACTGTAGCTAGTGTATTATCCTATACTGACTACAAGTAGATCACTTAGTATATTTGTTAATACGCTGGATTCACATGGATCAATGATAATCTCTGCTGTCAGACTGAGATGATGGAGTATCAACCTATCTTCCTTTACTTCTCACATAATAGATAGATTAGTAGCCATGATAAACCAGTAGCCTGTACCATACTGAATAATTGTTATTTTTTTTGTTATGCCAGTGTTGTGGTTAAGAAACTTACTTTATGATCATGTGGTTTTAGGCTCAATTCTCTTGTGCAACACCTTGAGCAGTTATCTTTCACCACAGTCCCAGGCCAACGAAAACTATGTGAGTGAATTGGGGAGATCAAAGCTGAAAGAGGAAACTCCTCATATATATATATATATATATATATATATGTATGTATGTGGGAGTAGCAGGGAACTGTACCAGTTAGCCAAAAAGGAGGTTGGGCGGCAGGTATACATAACCAAGGGTGAAACAGAAAAGAAGTTTGCCAATGTCCAGTGACGTGAGGACCAAAGAACTGAGGTATTTCGCATTGCGAGACAGTGTGTGAAAGAAAATTGTGATGTTACAGGAGAGAAATGCGTTTGCATGGATGATGGTGTACTTGCTTTTAATGTTTCTGAAAAGAAAGAGGCTTGGAGAAGCCATTATGAAAGACTGCTGAATGTGGAGAATGAATGAGAGGAGAAGAGCCTGCCAAATGTTGTTTACAATTTCCCCTGAAAATATAACCTGACTTGGGGAAAATGTTATGTTACTTGGAAACAAGTGAGGGTTAGTGACCAAAAGATCAATCTGTCTGGATGTAGCAAATCTACTTCAATTAATCCAGTTTGACCCATGCAAGCGTGGAAAGTAGATGTTAAACCAGTGATGATGATGATAACATCAACAAATGATGATGACAATGATGATGATGATGATTATGATTTCTTCTCATTTATTTTTTTATATCATTTTACATTTAATGCTTTATTGACACACTTCATAAGATTATTTTTGCTGTTTTAACACCATCCAAACATGATCGTTGCCAGAATGGCTAACTGGCGTCCATGCTGGTGGCATATAAAAAGCACCATTTGAGCGTGATCATTACCAGATTCGCCTTACAGGCACTTGTGCTAGTGTGCAGGTGGCACATAAAAAAACACCATTTAGGCTTGGCCGTTGCCAGTACCACCTGACTGGCCCTTGTGCCGGTGGCATGTAAAAGCACCCACTACACTCTCGGAGTGGTTGGCATTAGAAAGGGCATCCAGTTGTAGAAACTCTGCCAGATCAAGACATATAAAAACAACTAGATGTTTTTATGTATCTGTTGCAGTAAGCTAACTTTTCTGAATTCAATGCTTTTGGTCAGGTCAAGTCGTGTAAGATGAGGGGTTCATACCATCACAGCACATTGCTATTCATTATTTGGTGGTATATTCTTGGGTCCTCCTGGTTGATGTGCCAAGCAGATTCCCAATCTGTCCCTATCTCCATGAGATTCTTCCTCGTCTGTCATGGCCATGTGGTCAAACAACAAGAACCATCAACCTACCCACATTCTCATTGTAAAGAACATGATAAAATGTTCTAATGTGGAACTGGCACTTCCAAATCATACAGGTAACAGGACAATCTCAGTCTCTGAGCAGAGTTGTTGATTCTTTCTCATGATTAACTTTGATTCCCCCCCACCACTCTTTCTGGGTTAGTCTATTTTCCAACCTAGCCTTCAGGGGGTCAAATCAAACTATTATTGTCTCACCTTCAAAACACTGGCTTACACCTGCTAAAAATAAGTCAGTATAATATACTGAAGTCAGATTTGCCTTTCATCATTTTAAGAATTAATAGAAATAAAATAAAATTAGCAACCCAGGACAATGGTTTGGTGGAGCTGTAAGGAAATGGAACCAGGCACCTTGTGGTACTTATTCCAGGTTTTTGTGTTCTGAGTTCAGATCCTGTCATAACTTACATGGGTGGTAGACTTCATCCATTGCTTGATTTTAACAAAACTGCCTAGCACCTTGGATGCTTTCAGCAGAGTCTACATTGTTGAAAGCATTCAAGGTACATCTCTAATGTGAGAATATCGTCTCTTGCCTGACTTTGGAGGCACTGTAAATAGTCATAAGCATTGCTTTCTCTTCTCACAAAGAGATTTTTTTCAAAAAAATACTGTGCATAACAATCTCATGCTTTAATGATTAATTTTTAAATTCATAAAAATAAAAATTTAAAAGTTAATTATAGAAAATAAAATGCTAAACATTCATAATGATTGCTTTAAAAGTTCAATTACTGCAACGTGCTGCATCAATAATGTGCATGTTGTGAGTGTTTGTTCAGCCATTCAGCCATTTTGTTAGTTTGCATGTTGATGTTGTGAGCACATATTATATTCACGATTTCCAACTTTTGAATTAATTCACCCTTCCAATGGGCCAAAACGAAATGCTAATATAATGGTGAATGCTATTGATAATATTAAAAAAAAAAGGTGAACAATAACTTAAAGAATAAAATACAAGAATATAGATGAAAAAAAATCTGAAAAAACCCGAAGATTTATCATCAGAATTTTTTCTTTTTTTTTTTTGGTGGGGGGGTCTCAGTCAACTGTATTCATTGATTTTAATGGATAAAAATTTTTGAATAAAATTCAAAGTGCACAATCCTTGCAATTTACAAGGGTATGTAATAAAGAATTGGTCAACCATTTATCTTGCATTTATTAGCACGAATAACTGATTAAATTCAATAATTTGAGATGCTTCTTGAGGAAGCTGTAATTGTTCTGAAGCTTTATCAAATTCAAAGTCTTTCAAAGACATGAATGAAAGTGACTATGAAAACATAATTACAGCAAACGATTGTTGGTTTTATACATATACATATATATATACATATATACATACATATATATATATACATATATACATACATATATATATATATACATACATATATATATATACATACATATACATATATACATACATATATACATACATATATACATACATATACATATATACATACATATATACATACATATATACATATATATACATACATATATACATATATATACATATATACATACATATATACATATATATACATATGTACATATATATATATGTACATGTGTGTGTGTATGTGTGTGTTTATTTAACTTTTACAAAGAAAAGGTTGAGATAAACTTTGAGGTTTTAGCATGATTGCCTTTATCAGACTCTAAGGAAGGCAGGCAAGCAAGCTGAAACTTTAGAGTCACTTTCATCTTTTTCTGGTAAAAGTTAAATACATATGTACTTTACTTAAAAGTATTGAATAATTCTTTAGTTTTATGTTAATGTACTCCATAACTTGACATAAAAGCAAATATTGATATATATATATATATAATAAGTAAAGGTAAGATCCAAGGATCAAGGCGTAGGAAAATAGTAAGCTTCAAGCAGTCTGTAGAAGGTATAAAAAAACAGCTTTCAGGAACAATAGTGGTTTATTGACATAGAAGGTTGTAAGTTTTTCCCATATGGAAATTTGATAAGCTAAAAAGATTGCTTTAGAGCTTATGGTTCACAGCAGTGGTTTCTATACATGTGAATAGAAATCCAAAGTTAGGAAATGGATTAGTTAAAATCCAGGCTACATATATTTAATAGCTAGCAGAGCCTTGGAAGTAGAAATTATCCAAATGCGGGGTAATCTGCTAGCTACTCATCAGGCCAAAGATACTTTAATCGAAAGAAGTTAACATTGTTGTCAAGGGACCCCATGTTGACTCACAAGGGATTCAATTGAAAATGCATGGAAAGATACAGACTGAGAAGAAAAGCATATTAATGAAGGAATGGGTGAATGAAAAGAAAGAGTAGCTATCAGGTTAACCCCTCATTTGGACAATTACTACTTCTGAGGTTCTGCTAGTTACGAAAAATATATAAGCTGGATTTTATCTACTCTACTCCCCTAACTTTGTGTGTACATATGTATGTATGTGTGTGTATCACCAGTTAGTTGTCTATATGTCATAAAAATAGAACACCTACTATGTATGTATATATATATATATATGATTGATTGATTGATTGATTCTAGTTTCAGCTCATGAGCTGTGGCCATGCTGGGGCACCGCCATTAAGATATATATATATAGTCAAGCAATATATTTGAAGGGTTGTCAATATTGCCTTGGTGCAAAAGTCAATGAGAACTGATGATAGCATCTTGCCATAACAACTACAAATACACACATACACACACACACACATAATTAGGAGATAGTTGACATGTTGTAAAATTGCAAGAGGGAACAGCAAGTGATGATGCTGATGCAGAAAATTTGTTCTTAGGAAAAAGAAATTAAAATTAATTGGAAAATATGGATGCATAGACACCTAAATTGTAAATGTAGCTGAAATACACCTATTTTTGAAATGTTTGTCAGCATGCAGCTGCATTATTAAAAATTTAATTATCAATGTCAGGTTGTTAAAGTAGTTAAGAATCAGTTAATGTCCTTGTTTTGAGGTAATGTGTCTGGGGACGCTAATTTAAGACCTGTACTTGTATAACTTGCCAAAACTCCAAAGCTACACTTTCAGTCATATAGAAGGCAAATAAGAAAAATGTTTATGCCATTGATACACTGAAGACAGTTTTTTTTGTTTTGTTCTTTACTTAGTAACACAAATATTGTGATTACAAAATTGTTTCGTACACTGCCTTTCATATATAATTGCTTCTAACATTGACACAGCAGCAGAAAGTTTTGAACAGAGTGATGGAGCACTAGATAAATTACCTGATTCCAGTACTTTATTATTACTTTATCATGTCTAGTGAAATGAAAGGCAATATTGACTGTCGTAGGATTTGAACTCAATAAGTAAAGAGCCAGAACAGAAAATGTAGTGCATTTACATCTGCTCTTTAATGTTTCTGCATCTCATTGCTCTTATCACATCCTCGTCACTATGCAAACGTTATATTAATATCTGTGTTGCCGAATACATCACTTTTGCAAAGAATGATCCAAGGCATTATTGAAGCATTTTTGGAACTTATTAACAACTGGGTGCTCCTATGTTGAAATCAATGAGAGAGAGAGAGTGAGAGAGAGAGAGTGAGAGAGAGAGAGTGAGAGAGAGAGAGTGAGAGAGAGAGAGACAATCCCTCATAAAGTAGAAATATAATGCAATGTTACATGAGCATTAGATATAGAGGATTTAGAGTGATGTGAGGCAAATATGCTGGATATATTGTCTAAATGGTGCACAACATGAACTTGAAACTAGCCATCGAGAAAAATGGTTTAGAATACAAACAACAAAAAAAAAAACAATAAAAATTCACTGGTTAAAGCATATAGAAGAAATAACTAGTTATAGCCAAATTATAAATAATTGAAGAACTGGTGAAGAATTTTTGAAGCAGATTGTGCCATAAGCTGTCAGTAGTAGTAGAATTTATATGCTTTAGAATTAGATTGGTATGAGTTCTTTAGATTGAGCCACATAGAATTGGGTTTAACAATAAGACCTTTAATGATTCAAACTAGGAAAATGCTAAGCATGCAAAGAAAAAAGAAGTAAAAAGTTGAGATCTTATTAAGATAACTCCACATTTCTTTCATCAGCCTTCATCTTATTCTAATTTTCAGGCAAAATATCTTTCTTCCTCTTTTTTGTAATGACATCAGACTGGATTGGTGCCATCATGTGAAGAAATATTATCAAAAGTACATACAAAAATCCACTGCTATATGCTCTTGCTTTTCTTCTCAGCAGATGTTACTCTTCTTACAATTCGTTATTACATATATTATCACCTTCGTTATATTTTTATTAATACCTTTGCATAGCTTTGGAAAATTTCTAAGCAGACACTCCTGTCACTTACTCAGTAAAATTCTAAAGAAAATTAATAAAGTGTATAGTTGCCATTTACTGTATTAATTTATTCATTCTTAGATTTCTTTACACAGAATCATAGTTGTGTGTAGTTACCATTTTGCCTTGGGCACCAGACACTGCAGTATGCGCACACATGCTCGTGTGTACACACACACACACACGTATTATATAAGAAGCTATTAGAAGAAATGTTAGCCACACCATGCCTGTTTCTGATATTTAAAGATTCTTGTAATTAGTTTTGTGGTGGGGGGTGGGGTGAGGGAGACAAAAGAAGATGTCTGCAAAAGAGAAAAATACACAGTGAGAGTGATAGACATGACTGAATGAGAATGAAAAACAAAACTTATAACTAGAACGATAGTGAGAGAGAGAGAAAGATAGATAGGTGGTGTGAGGAAGGGAGACAGGAGGCAGAGAAATAACTCAAGGAAAATAAGAAAACTTCAGCTATATATATATGTTATACACACATACACGTATGTGTTTATTAGATATTACAGAAAGTATAAATAAATAGGAAACTAAAAGTACATAAATATACACACACAAGCTGTGATTTTTCAATTGACAATCTAGACTATACTTTTGAAATACAATATATAATTAAACTTCAAATTGTACTAGTTATATATGTAAGTAGAAACTGATAACTGCTTTGTGATTTTTTTATATGCACCTATATGTCTTAAAGCCAACAGATAAATAGTCATAACACTTTTCAGTCTTCTTCGAAGAACTCTGCACACTCTATAGAGGACAGTTTCAGGTTAGAATATTAACTTTAAGAGTACAGATTCTACATAGCTCTGGAATTATCTCAGTAAAAAAAAAAAGTTTCTTTTCTAAGTCAGAAAGTATTTAAAAATGCTAACCATCATTCTCCTCTGTTTTCTCTTCTATGTATCTTGACCTATCTCATTCTCTTAAATAATTCAATAATGCAATTCCCCCATTCCTCCTTATACTAGACTGCATGTTTTATTACTCTTGAAATCACCTTTCTGAGAAGGACCAGCTGATAATTGAAAAAAACCATCTTCTCTTCCCATAAAAAATATTTAATCTTGAGCATTACATGCCCAGATCCACTCTATAAGTGAATATCTTATGCTATCAATAATAATGTGTTTCACCTTCTGGCTTCATACTTAATATATCTTCTAGTCTTCCCATTGACTTGTGCCTGCATGTTTGTTTCAGCTCACAGGATGTGATCATATGTGCATCTCTGTGAACAGTTGTGGCTGTATCATCATTGCATCTACTTATCTTGTTGGCATGGGTTGGACAGTTCAACAGAATCCAGTGTTAGCAGATGCCATATAGCTACAGCATCTCACTTTTGACAAGGTTTCTACAACTGGATGTCCTTAATAAAGCCAATCTCCTTACAGAATGTACTGGATACTTTTTTTTATTTGTGTGTGTTTTGAGATACCAGTACTACTGAATCCCACTTGTAACTCTCGACACTAAAGAGCTCCTACAATAGAGAGGGAGAATAGGAGAGAGAGAGGTGATTTCATGTGAGGTGTTAAAAAGTTCAAGTACAACAGGAGGAACAGGGTTATTGTTACCTGAATGAGTTAGAGGAGAAGCTAATGGGGACAATGTTTAGGAAGATAGTAATAGAAGGCAAAATGAAAGAGTAGTTTCAGGGATTAGAGAGAGTGAGTCAGAGAGGGATATGGAGAAGGGTGGAGAGGGTTAGGGAGGATGAGGAGGAGAGTGGGGGGGTTAAATTCAAGTCATATGGGTTGGTAGGGGTGATGATGGATGGAATGTTGAGTAAGGGAGATAAAGATGAGGGTGATTATGCATCAGAACATACCCTCAAGTACATACCCACAAGAAGAGGAATAAAAGAGAGCAAAATAACAGAAGGATTAGAAAAGGTGGATCAAGGCTGCACAAGTGGTGGGGGAGAATGAGTGATGGATAGAAATAAGGAAGCGAATAGGAGAAAGTAATCAATGGTAAACAAGGATGGGAGACAATATTTAGAGTGAGGGATAGAGGAAGATAGGAAGTGGTTGAGAGGAGAGACAGTGATGACTGGTAGTACAGAAAGGAGGGAAAGAAAATTGGCATTATGTCTATGATAAAGGTTTTAAATACAAGTATCATTCACTCCTGTGCACGCACGCATGCGCATGCACTCATGCTAATAAGAAATCATATTTATTTAGTTAAATTTTTTCTTCTTATTGGCAATCTGTCTTAGGTGAGGACAATGGTAAAAATGAGGGGTGGAGGAAGGCAGATAATGGTTCAAGAGAGAGGAAATGAATACAGGCAGGGTGTCTATGATAAAGCTTTTTAAATACAAGTATCATCTGTTCCTTCACAACACACACAAACACTTGCAGTTAATCATTTATATATACATTTGTTTATTTTATTTAAATTTTTTTTCTTTCTTCTTATCAGTAATCTCTTATTTCCACCGTGTAATTTCAGAATTTCTGAAGCACAAATGTACTGTGTTTAACCTTTTTTAATCATTTCAATAAATATTCTTGTATTGTTAGTCGTTAAATGGATGAATGGATAAGAGAAAAATAAAAAGAAATAGATAAGAAAGATCTTTTACAAACAGAACGAGAGACAAAGTTAAAAATTGAAACAAAAAATAAATAAACTACAGAAACAGAAGCAACAATAACACAACAAATTTCAATTGGTAAAATAAGAAACATGAGTTAGTTAAGAGAAAAGAAAGGAAGATGTCTGAGTGAAAAAATATATAAGCTTTATTGTGCTGACTCTTTTTCATTGTTTTATTCTATCAATGGAGAATTGTTCTTCCAACAAATATTTTTAGTGCAACTTGGTTGTTCTGCTACAAGAGCAGCAGGTGTTAAATAAACATTAATAAAAACAACAACAGAAAAACTAAAAACTGGCTGTTCTACCTTATTTGCTGTTAACAATTTCCATGTTTTTGAATTATTAATTATCAGTTCCTTCCTTATTGTTTTCCAATATTTTTTTTGCTTTATTCTTTCTTTATTTCTTTTTTATTTGTTCCTAAATCGTTTTTCCTTTCAAAAAATTTATTTTCTGTATTTTTGCCTTTTCTTATTCTTATTTTCCTCAGTTCTTTGTAGATCAAATGTGAGATTGTCATTTGACACTAATTCCTCGTATTTCTAAGGGGTTTTATATCATTTCATTGTAACTGTCATCATATATAGAAGAAGCTTGACGATATCAACAGTGAGAGAGAGAGAGAAAGAGAGATAACAATCAAAGTAACATGGCAGCAGTGTCAAAGATTAATAAATGATCTCAGTATACCCAGGTCTGACAATATATCTCAGACATTTCAATAAGTCAAACTACTAATTTATTTCCCTGAAACTCATTCCCAGCTGTTTCAAACATTAACAGTGAAGGTTCATAAGTTTCAAGTTTTCTAAATGTGTGATTAAGAAGCTTTCTTCCCAACTACATGGTCTCCGACTATAGCCCCAGGCTAACTAAGGCCTTGTGAGTGGATTTGGTTGTTGGAAACTAAAAGAAGCTATCCTTTGTGAAATTGAAGCTTCTAAGAGGATGGACTGTGGTTTCTTTTTTTAGTCAAGCAACTAAGAATCAAATTTGTAGTATTGAGCAGAATATCTACTGCTTCTATAACTCAGCACTGAATTTGTAATGGAAAATAGGTCAGTTTCAAAGTATTGATATCCAGGTTACAAAAGCAAAATTTGAAGGGGATAGTAGTCATTTCCTTTGATTTCTAGACAGAAGCAAATAGGAAATAACACTTACTTGACCAAAGACCAAGAAACTTAGAAACTCAGTGATTAGTATTTTAAACGAACATATCTTATAAATATATTTGTTTTAATATGTAGTATATAAACATGCAGGCATAAATAATCACACAGAGCAAACAAACAAGAAATTGAAGTATATACATTAAGTAAAATAACAGAAAGCAGTTAATAGATTCCTCACGACATTCCTGTCCAATCCATTAGAGACTAGCTCAGATTGTTCAATTTAATCTTATTTGATGCAAACTTTACTGAAGAAAATTGATGGTAAAAACAGCAACAACAAAATCTTAATGAAATATCAAAATTTACATCAGGGTTTAATATTTTTTGTTCTTGTTTCAACTTTTATATTTTATTTAATTAATATATATACATACACACAAAAACAGATAGATGCACACGCACATATATATATATATATATATATATATACATATATATATACATATATATATACTCCCACATGCAAACATATATTGTATTATTCTCGTAGGTGTTTAAAGTTAATTTTGTCTTCATTGTTTTTTTGCTGTTCAGTTATTTTTTCTTTTCTTTTAGTTGTTTTTATTCTTTTTTTCTTCCCCATTTCATTTGTTTCAGTAGTTTTGTGTAAGGTTTCAAATCCTTTTACATCAATTAGTTTAATTTTCACACAGCCATAATTTTTTGTTTGTGTGCATGCGTGTGTAAATGTTTGTCTGTAAATGTCTACGTATTTGTCTCTACTTGATGCTTTTGGTTGTTATAATCGTTGTTGCTTAACACTATTGTATATCTCCAAAGTTTCTCTATAGCACTAGAGATTGCTGTTTTCCTTATTTTCAATTAGGTTTCATAAAGTATTTCCTGTCACATACATACATACATACATATATACATACATACATATATATATATATATATATATACAAACATATATACATATACATACATATATACACAAACAGTGATAATTACATATAGATACATCTATTCCCTGTGGGCATTTCAAAATCATTTTTAATTACATTATGAGCTGTCATCACCTAATATGAAGTATATATTCTCATATATGTGCATAAATAGACACTGTGGGTGTTTGTGGGGATAGTGTGTATGCATATTTATAATAATGTATATGTAAATGCATATATACATATATATGTATATATATATATGTATGTATGTATATCTAGTATATTTACAGAAATGTTAACAAAATAAATTACATGCTTAAGTGTGTGTGTGTAATCGTAAAAAGAATATGGTGAAGTACATTTGTACTCTTGTTTCTTTTACATTTTTTTATATATATTTAAAATTTTAGATTAATCTATATTTTTAGGATATTTTTCTTTCTTTATTTTTGTATTGATTATTTTATTCTTTTATTTTATTCTTTTTTTTTTTAACATGTTAGTCGCTTTGATATTTAGTTTAAAACATTATTGCAGTAAATTACACCACTAATTATGCAAATAAGTCTGATTAACTTCTACTTAATAACCCACAGTTCTAAATTTATATTTAAAAAAAATTTATTTCTTATTTTTCTACCAGTTTTAACTATTTACAATAATCATAAATCTGTCAATGAAACATCAAAAATTAAAAAAGAAAACAAGATTTATTACTCATATATTAGTTAATGGAAATGAGGGATTGTGGTTAGGCAAACTTGAATGCTGAATGGCTACAGGGTTATCAGCAGCAGGAACAGCATTTAGCATCCATATCCAGCTGTAGAAACTCTGCCTGGTGCAGCCATCTGGTTCGCCAGTCCTCAGTCAAATCGTCCAACCCATGCTAGTATGGAAAGCGGATGTTAAATGATGATGATGATTCTATGTAAAAATGGATTGGACAGTTTGACAGGATCTAACATGCCTGAGGATTATATTCAGTTTCAATGCCAACATTGGTAAAATTTCTGCTACTAAATGTCCTTCCTAATGCTAAACACTTTACAGGGTATACTGGGTGCGTCTCTTATGGCAGCAGCTCTATTGAGGTCACCAAGGACATTGCAGAACAAGATTACTTCATAGATTTTGGGTACAGTATTGAGGCAGATGGCTTTTTGCCAGGTGTCAAAAGGCTAAAGCAAGCATTCTCAACCATTCTTTATCTATGGATCCCATTGATTACTACTTTGATCTGGTTGACACCCATAGCCATTTGATGTCTATAAACTAGTTTTAGGGAAACTTCTTTCAAACTTCCTATTTTGTTTACATTATTTACATTCGACAGATATTTGTCCTCATCTTGTTTGTTGCTAACACGTTTCAGCTGATATACCTTCCAGCCTTCTTCAGGTGTCTTGGGGAAATTTCGAGCCTGGGTCCTCATTCCTAAGTTATATTTCGATGTTATTATTATTATTATCATTCAGGTCACTGCTTGGAATCGAACTCGGAATCTTGGGGTTAGTAGCCTGCACTCTTAACCACTACACCATATGCCCATAGGCAGTGACCTGAATAATAATAATAATAATAATAACATCGAAAATTACCTTAGGAATGAGAACCCAGGTTCGAAATTTCCCCAAGACACCTGAAGAAGGCTGGAGGGTACATCAGCTGAAATATTGTGTTAACAACAAACAAGATGAGGACAAATATCCATCGAATGTAAATAATATAATTAATGTACATAATTCCTCATCTCTTAAATATAGAACTGTATTTCCTATTTTGTTTTTTACACATTAACTTGTGTGGGTTGAACTTATGTAAATACATACCAATACATATATCTAAAGCAAAAAGTTTTCAGAGCCCCTTAAAATACTACCTTATTATTTTGTTGTGTGGTACCCCTAAAATCTTATATGGACCCCGGTTTAGAACCACTAGGTTAAAGGATGATAGAGGAACAGGTGTCTTCTTGTGCAGGAGATATGTGGTTACCCAGCAGGATGATGAAGTGCCAGGTTAAACCTTTAATATACAAGGAGGTGATAAAGACAGTAAAAGGGATTTAGAATCAAGGATAGCTTTGTTGGTATGTTCACAAGTGTGTAAAATGAGGGTGAGGGAGATGATGATAGAAGAGAATGCAGTGAATGGTGGGCATGAGTGGAGATGTGGACAATGATCTCTGCAAGATAAGGAATTTCAAAACCTCTGTTTGAATGGCTGGTAAACCCCTACCCCAACATGTCTTAATTAAACAAGGGGGTGTCAGAGAATGGTCAAAGATAATGGCTTTTGAGTCCACATCCCTCAAATTCTCAGTGGCTTGTGCATTATAGACTAGAAGCAACAGATATCTTTATATATAAAAGAGAAGTTGTGTGTCTGTCTCCTACGATTTAGATTCCTAACTACTCCCACATTTTGCGGTGCAGTTTAACCAAAACCGGGTATCTTATAGCCATGATTCATATCGAGCCCTGGGTATTAGCGCACGTCTATGATGAGTCTATGATTTTAAAAAATTTACCATCATTTTTTTCCCTTTTAATGCATTTTTTTCGGTATTATATAAGGGAAGTAACTCTCTAAAAATGTCTACGATGAGTCAACGATTTAAAAAAAAATTTACCATCATTTTTTTTCCATTTTTAATGCATTTTTTTGCTACTTTTTGGCTATAACTCTCTAAAAATGCTTATATAGTTATTTCTCTTACAAACCCGAGCAACGCCGGGCGATACTGCTAGTATGTATATATATATATATATATATATATATATATATATGTGTGTGTGTGTGTGTGTGTATGTATGTCTCTTCTATTTCTCAATTATTATAAATCTTCCACTGCAAAAAGAGCTGGTTTCCAACAAAGATACAAGGCGCCATCTTTGGGGTGTAGTTAACACAGACAAATTCACATTTGGAACTTGAGTAAAGTCTTGCATATTTTTAGTGTTCCACTCACAGATTGCACTTGTAATGTACGAATCAGCTGGTCAATTTCTTTTTCTGAAAATCCTAGTTTATCCAGATTCTCCTTTAAGCATTTACTAAGAAAGCCTAGTGCTCTGATTATTATTGGTATGAATATGAATTCATAGTCTGGAATATAGGAGCTGGAGGTTTCAAAGCAGTTGTCCCTAGATAACTTCTTTTCCTTTGATTTTCAAAGAGATATTTATATCTGCAGAGGATTTAACCTCTATGATGGTACATACCTTTGCTCCTCTGCCCAAACAACAATATCCAGTCTGTTATGTTAACATTTGACAGAAATTTTGATGAGAATATTCCAACAGTATTCCTTGAGTTGGTGTTTATGAATGTATTCCATAACAGAAGGATTTTCTAAGTATATTTCAGGACAGTCTTTTTTGTGGATGGCATTGTAAATTGTTTTAGCAACATATATGTATGTATATACATACATATGTATGTATGTGATTGTTCAGTTTTATTTCAAGATTTCAGGCCAATAGAGAAAGATCCAGTTTCTAGCATAGATCCAAGGCTCCTTTATTGGAATTTCAACATCAACAACAGGGTATGTATGTATGTATGTATGTATGTATGTATGTATGTATGTATGTATGTTTGGTCATGGGTAGAAAAGTGAAAAAGAGTGTGTGAACTGACGATGGAAATCCCACACAGACAAAAGATCATATACAAGGAAGTTGGGTGATACCTTTCAGTAAGATCATGAAAGATGATAGATGAATGAGTGAGTGCGTGTGTGTGTGTCTGTGTGTGAATGTTGAGATGTTTTGCTACACAGATACTTGTTAATATTGCTGGTCAACAAATCATCCAGTAACTCTGCACTTCCAAAAATGTCTGGAACAAAATATCTTTTACTTACAAATCAGGCTAGTGGCAGGAAGGAGGACGTCCAGCTAGAAAAAAGTGTCTCATTATACATACATATATATATATATATATATATATATATATATATATGTTCAACCCATGCTGGTGAAGAAGATTGGGTGTTAAATGTATATATCAAAGAAATATTTCTATGTAGGAGCAAAATATGCCTTGCAAGACACAAGATTTATGTATACAAATATATATGTGTGCCTGTGTGTGTGCATGCATGCATGTGTATATGGGGGCAAAAGGAACTTTCCATGACACAAGATAAATGCATATGTATGCAAATTTCTATACAAGTATGTCATGTGTGTGTGTATAAATATATAAATATATATATATATATATATATTATATATATATATATATATATATATATATTATATATATATATATACATACATGCACACACACACACGTTTGTATATGTCTGTGTGTGTGTGTGAATGTATACACAACCACTTATGTAAAAGCTTTTCATTGCATACCAAGTCTCCATAAAGTATGGTCACAGAAATTTGTTGCATTGTCCTGTAATGAAAGCCCTCTCTGCTATTTCAACAGACTTTAGCTGCATGCAAACAATAAACTCATTAGTGCAGAAAGTGCATTGCAAGGAATTAGCACAATTTTCAAGCTTCCTGCAATTGTTGTTCATAGGATTTCAATTGTTCCTGACACAGAGTCGGAAGATTTATGGTTAAAATGCCAAAGCTGTTATTACTAGAATTTCTTTGGTAAAAGGAAAGACACTGGCTGGTTACAGAATTCACAACACAATACTGCATGTTAGATAATGTGTAAAAGTGAGTGAGAGAGATAAGGTGGGGCAAGGAGTGCTAAAGAGAAAATGATAAAGAGGTTGAAGAAGGAGAAGTAAAAGACCAAACAATTTAAAGGGATATAAAAATAAATGGCAAATATACAGAAACCATGGAATCTCAGACATGAAATATATATAAAAAATATATATAATTAAATAAATTCCTTATGTTCGGATTAAAGCCAATTGTTAAAGGTAAAGTGTTTGTGAATAACATCCATCATAGGATATTACTGATATTATTTTATTAACCTTAAAGGGCTTGAACTGAGAAATACATTAGAGAGTTGAGTTTTGTATTTTTATACTCCAAGATCAAATCTTGGCAGGATCATTACAGTTTATTGTGCTTGAGTTGATTACATAAGTACCGGTTATTTAGTGGATTTACTTTAATTTAATCAATTATATATTTTCTTTTTAGCTTGTGAACTAATCTTAAAATTTTTTTATATGGTTCTCACTACTCTAGTTCCTCGCATTGCAAATTTCTTTCTAAATCTAATGGGTAATTATCAAAATTACCCTTTTAAATTCATTTCTTATTATTTACAATATTTTCATCCTCCCAATCAATCATATCTACATGCTAGAAACATCATAAAATTCCAAGCTCTAGGAACACTTGACTAGTGACAAATTCCTCAATTGCATTCTGTTGCTCTGTCTTCAATGTAAAACTGATAAAACTGGTAAAAAGAAACAAAGGTACTTGTGTAGTACCTCACTGCTACCATGTTATATTTTGTCTTTCCACTGCTACCATCCTTGTTTTCCTTGTTCTTATGTTGAGCATTATAAGAATTTACTAGCTTAACTTTATAGTGTTTGCATTAATACCTTTCTCTAATCACTACGACCACTAATGTATCCTTCCCGCTCTTCCTTTCTTCATTTTGTCATCGGGTAATACTTCATTAGAATAATATAGTACCTAACAGACTGCAATGCTTCTTTTAAAAATATTGGCAAATAAAAATATTTTTCTATAAGGAGGAAGTGGACTTTGTTGGAAAGTAGAGAATGCTGGAATACATACTACTTTCCAGCAGAATCAAAGACTCAAAGACTGCGGTAAGGATTACACTGCTACCTTGTGAGTGTCTCTTATAACTCCCTTTTAGCTATATTTCAAGTAAATCAATGCAAAAGGTTTACTAGTATATAGAAAGATTTTTGTAATTTTCATATCATAAAGTAAAATATTCACTTATTAAAAACATTGTGTGTTTAGTAAATTCCGTAATCAGGAATGAATGATTTTGTGTGATAACTGTAAGAATTCATTGGAATATTTCAATCAACACTTTTCATCAAATGATACCTAGTCAGGTAATAAGTATTTATATTCTAGGTAGATAATTCTTTAAAACATTGATGAGGATTCTGATGTAACAGACGGTGAAACATGCAGTACTACAGTATATGTCTCAATATCAAGTCAATGAAGACCATCTGGCTCAGTTCTCTTGATGCCTGAGAATATTTATTTGCTCATTAAAGCTGGCTCAAAGAAAGGAGGAATGAAACCGGAGGAAACAAGAGTCCTTACTGGTATACCCAAGTGATTTGAAATCCCACAGCAGACCAGTCATCCAGGAGCAAAAGAAACCTAAAAATGGCACAAGAAACTGAAATTGAGGACTGTAGTGAAGAAGATGATGTTTCACTAAGTGTCATATTTGAAAAGAAGGAACCATTTGGCAATAAGCAAGCTGCAAACAACCAAGAATATATAAATGCTTCAAATGCACAGGAAGAGCACTATATTTTCTTGTTTTGTCTGTCTTGAAACATACTCGAAGTAGATTTTTCACAACCTAAATTCACAAGGCTGACTGATATTCAAATTTGCATACATAAAAATGAGAATATTGTATTAATTGTGATAACTCTGTACAATGATGAGCAAATAATGTTTTACCAGCCGAAACTTATTTCCTGTTGATTTATCAGTCTAGAAGCCAGAATATACACAAGGAAATGTTATAAACCAATAGCTGACAAAACCATGATGGTAAATGTGATAAAGTCTAGCAATAAAGCCTAGATGAAGTCACTGGTTTTGATAATTGAAATAATACCAACATAACTCTTGAACTGTCCTATAATTACTAGTATGAGGTGGTATCAAAACGTTCATGGACTAGTTCTATAGTACACCAACCGATGGCAGTGCACAGCTGTGTTCACAGTGAGAGCTAGTAGTTAACTTCATGAAGCAATGTGCCAAGTGACATCACTTCATGAGTTGTGAAATTTGTGTTTCTGTGATCACATGTATGCTGTAGTCTGCGATGGTCATTGCATCAAAATCTGTCAAGATCTCCATCAGCATGCCACTGATGACTCATCCTTCATGTTGAGAATCATCACCAGTGATGAGGGTTGGGTCTACGGCTGTCACAATGGAAGAGGCCTTCGTCTCTACCACCAAAGTAGGCAAAACAGAGCTGCAGCTTAAAGAGCATGCTTACCATATTTGGTTTTTGACATCCATAGTATTGTGCATTGAGAATTCGTTCCCCAGGGTCAGATTATTAGTCAAGAGTTCTACTGTGATGTTCTGAAGCATTTCAGCAAAAGCAACTGAATTTGTGGAGTGCAAAGAATTGGATTCTTCCTGAGCTCTCCTCACTTGAGAGTTTCTTACCAAAACCAACATAGTATTGCTTCCTCACATGCCATGTTTGCCAGATTTAGCACCTGTAGACTTCCATCTCCTCTCCAAGAAGAAAATGCTGCTCAAAGGTCACCATTTTAGAACTTTTCAAAATCCAGAGTGAATTACAGAAGGTCCTCAACTTTCTTATGGAAAACTGATTTCCAGGCCAGATTCCAAAAGTGGCAGGAACTCTGGGACTGGTGTATTGCTGTGCATGGTAACTATTTTGAAGGAGATGATGTTAAAACTAAGGTAAATAAGTTATTTTTTATCAAACATAACTAGTCTGGGAGTATTTTTGATATCGCCTCGTATGTTCCAACAATATCTCATAGCAGGTTTTAAATTATTTAGTTGGTTGCATTAGAATATTTAGATATGCATCAGAGCAATTAATTTCATCTAGAATCTCACAAAACCTCTTCTATTTGTTGATGATTTTATAGATATGTATATAAAAGTAAAAGATATCAATATAGAAGATGAAGTAGTAGACTTATCAAGATGGCTGTATGTTGACATTAAGCATATGTTCCCATATAATCTCCACAGATAGCGACCATAAAGATTTATAAGTGACTCAGAGCTTTATATTTTGGAGAAGTGTGGGGGCAGGTAGTTGCTTTGATTAACCTTGATAAATGACTGATATTATTTTATTGACCCCCAGTAGAATGATAAACAACATTAACTTTGATAGGATTTGAACTTAGAAAATAAATATATGTAATTATCTAACACAAGACACTTACTGCAACCAACCATCAATCCATGAGCACAAATAAGTGTCATCTCTGTCCTGCTGTTACCCCTTGGGACATCAATGGTAGATTTGCCACTGTTAGAAATAGTACCTAAATCTTAAATTACACCCTCTTAAACAAATACAAATAGATTGCAAAATGAAATTCTTGCTATAGAATCAGATGGGATAGACATGGCTGGAATGAGTGTCTTTGATTCTACATTTGCTTTATCAGGGTTGACCTGGGGCTAAAGAACATCAACATCAATAATTATGGTTTCAAATTTTGGCACAAGGCCAGCAAGTTCAGAGGATGGGGTCAATCAATTACATCAAAACCTGGTTTTCAACTGGTACTTATTTTATTGACCCTGAAAGGATGAAAGGCAAAGTTGACCTTGGCAGAATTTGAACTCAGAATGTTCAGACAGATGAAATGCTGCTAACAATTTTGCTCAATGTGCTAATTTTTCTGCCAGCTCACCACATTCAACAACATAAAATAATAATAAAGACAATGATATTTATTGTAGAAAGTGGTAATCCAGTCACCCTTCAAGCAGTAAATTACTGGTACTTGTTTTATCCATTGAATGGGCTGTGCGAATGCAGAACATACAACAATGAAATGTAACTGAATACTGCTGCCTTCCACCACACCTGTGGGGGTAGGCAAGGGTGGAAGATGAGATAAAACTGGATGGTGTTAGATGTTAGGTCTTTATTCCAGTGCTCCTTCCATTTGTGTCACTCAACTAAAAAATTTTCTATTAATCATAATAATAATTTTCACTCTATCCAATAACATCTACAGATGTTAGCAACAATGTATGAGGTTCTCTATTGTTAATTCTCACAGTATCAATGCTATGGAAAAAAAACAAAACAAATAAAAACAAAAAGAATATGAAAAAGAACTAAAAGTAAGACCAACAGCAAAACCATCTAAAAAAAAAAACCTGCTGATGGAGTACCTCCATTCTTTATACTGACTCCAAATATTAGTTTTCATCTGGCAAGCATCTTCAAACATT
Source organism: Octopus sinensis (assembly GCF_006345805.1). Classification (NCBI taxonomy): domain Eukaryota; kingdom Metazoa; phylum Mollusca; class Cephalopoda; order Octopoda; family Octopodidae; genus Octopus; species Octopus sinensis. The sequence continues at coordinate 38,270,321 of NC_043005.1, forward strand.
ATCAGAAATCTAATTATTTTTAACCATGTTACATCCTGTCTTTGAAAGGATACACATTAATTCTTTGCGATGAGTGGCATCTCCATATTTTATCTTTTCCATTTATATTTATTTGGTTTTCACTTTTTTTTTTCTTTTCGCATGTTTAATGGTGGTCGTGGTGGTGGGGATTTGCTTGAGGTGATATCTTTCACTCAATCAGCTCTCTTCTTGTTTCAAGATATATCAAAGATCACATGAGAAAATTGAAAATCAGCACACGTTCCTATGCATCTATATGTGTGCTAAGACATGCACGTTTCCAGATGGTTTTAAAGAAGTGACTCAGTTTTAAGCAACTAAAAATTACCAGATCTCTATAGCTGGTTACTTGAGTGTTGAGTGTGTGTATTTACAGTTCTATTTTTCCCCTTTTTTTATGTAACACATGAACTAAATTACACAGATCAAATATTTTAGATATTGTTCTGTACTAATACACTATGAATATACATATGGTAATTAATATATTCGTGGTAATTCCACATGAACACTATAGCATGGTTCAAATCAAAAATAGGCAAACTCATCCCAAATAACCCTGCCTGAATTAATAAATGAAGTTTTGCAGCATGAACACTGTCCTGTTTTCTTCCTAACTTTGACCCTCCATAAATCCCAAATTTTATTCTGGTACTTATAGGAGCAAGTGTCTTCGAAGACTCGTATTGCCGTTCAGTGCTAGAAATGAGGAACAGATAGACAGATGACAACTGATGATGGGTCGTTTTTTTGTGTAACTTGTCCTGTTTTCCATTTGTTTCTCTCGTTGTTTGTGTATTGAACTCATTTGTTTCCACATTTCATATTGTTTACTGTTGGTGACGTCCTGTACCCATATATGCATATGAATATATATATATATATATATATATAATAAATCTCTGAACGAAGTATAAACAGTAACTGCACAAAATGTGAGATATATTTGCCATCTAAATGTTACTGTAGCTTGTAACCCCAGATGTTCTGCTGGAGAAGATGTTCTCCTGGGGCTACAAGCTACATTAGCATCCACCTTTAGTGGTTAGCCACATTTAGATGGCAAATATACCACACACACACACACACATTATGTATATATATATATATATATATATATATACATACTAGCAAACACCCCATCCTTTGGATGGTTTATGTTGCTTTGGTGGCGTTTTTTTTTTTTTTCACCAGTTAATTGAACTACCGAGAAGGTTTATGAGTAGTACAGTAATCTATGTTTCTGATTAGCCTAGGAACAGAAAATCAAGTTGAAGGCTGGTTATTGTGGAGGTCGTTGCTCTTTAATGATTATAGAACATATGTTTGCAAGCGATGCAAAATAGAGCTACTGAAGTGTTTTGGGAGTAGATTATGGATAATCTATGTGATTGTTTAAAAAAAGACTAGAATGAGAAGGCTAAAACATACTTGAAATAATGGATAACAATCGAAATATAATGGATGGGTAAAGTTTGGTGAAAATCGTGAATTATGGAAAATGTATGCGTTCAGTGTTCCATCGCTGGTGTGCAGTGGAAATAAATAAATGGTGAAAATCTTTTCCCATTTATAAAAAACATTAAAAACGTATGGAAGACCCTACAGATTATAAAACAGCTTATTAATACAAATGAATAGGAATCATCTATTGTTGGTTTCCCATTGCTCTAGAGGCCCCAATATGGATTTTAAAAAAATCTAAGTAGCCTATGTTTGGGTCTGGGATATGAAGCAACTGTGTATAAAACTTTAAAGAAACCAGATGAAAGATGTAGGAGTTATTGAGGTACATGAATTTTTTTGTGTATATATATATATATACACACGCACACACAAAATACTTCAATTTTATAGATATTGATATCCATGAATGTGACTGTATATGTTTTAAACATAAAAATATGCTTTTGTACAAAACACATGTTCTAAGTTTCTTATTGTGCTGCTGTATTAATAATTCCTGAAGAATTGTCAAGCGAACCCTACTATTCAGATAAATAAACCCTTATCTGCTGAAAATGGGGGTTCTCTATAATTGTGAACTTTTCATTCTTTGGAACATTTTCTTAATGTCCTATGTTTTAAGAGAAATTTAGCTATTATTGCTAGCATGTTGATTGACTGCTTGAAGGTTACTTTGTTGGCTTAAGCTCACAATGTTGGGCAGGAAAAAATCTTATCAATACAGCAGATGTAACAACAAGAAAAACTGCTTACCAGGTAATATGGCCCAAATTGAAGGAATGGAACCAGCAGGTATGGTATATATTGTATCCAACTTCATAAGAGCCTTATTGACTATACTCACATCTCTAGAACTCTGTGCATGTGATGCATTGTTTTCTGACCAATACAATTTTTTTTTCCAACACCCCTCTCGTACAACAGTAATAAATAATTGTTACAGTTCATTCACCGGTTTTTCTCACTTTACTATTTCAGCTCCATGCTCTGCGTCTCCACCAAATATTGATAATGGTCGGCGAGTTTACATCGGGTGGAAACATGGAGATCGAGCAAAATATATGTGTCTTCAAGGTTTCCGTCTTCGTGGAGACAAATACATGACATGCCAATATGGGCGGTGGAAAGGTTCTAGACCGTACTGTGAAGAAAGTAAGTATCCTTTTCTTATCTCACTTCCACCATCTCTCTCTCTCTCTGTCTCTCTCTCTCTCTCTCTCTCTCTCTCTCTCACACACACACACACATTCCTCTGTGTGTGCACGTGTGTGTGTGTATGTGTTGTAAAGAAGTTTGCTTCACAACCACATGGCTTGAAATCCAGAGCCAGAGGTTGACATTTCAAGCAAATGTCTTTTAATGAAACCTCAGATCAACCAAAGATTTGTCAGTGAAATGGAAACTATGAGGAAGCCTGTTGTATGCATGTCTATGAGTGCCACAAATCAGTCTCATCATATATAAGCACAGGCATGGCTGTGTGGTTCAGAAGTTTGCTTCCGAACCACATGGTTTGGGTTCTGTCCCACTTCATGGTACTTTGCATAAATGCCCTTTACTACAGCCCCAGGACAACCAAAGCCCATGAGTTGATTTGGAACATGGAAACTGAAAGAATCCCATCATGTGTGTGTGTGTGCATGTGCATATTGTGAATATATATCTGTTTATATCTTTTTGTCTTGACAGCACATGATGGTTGTAAACAAGCACCACTGTAATTCAAGAGATGCTCATTTTTAATCTTCTGTTAAAACATGTCTATGGGAAATATTACCCTGCTATGAAACTAGTGAGTTAGCAATGAGCAAGGCATCCTATTGGGTTGTCTGGAAAGTTCACACCGACTTTTAAAGGAAAGAAAAAGGTCAATAAATACTTGGCATTACAACCAAATATGAACCATTTTGTTGACAATGCATCTCCATCTTTCCTTTAACTTGAAAATACCTCCTCCCCAGAATTGAGGTGGTGTCATGGCAAAGAATTCATCAAGATATCTTTTTACATCATCCAAGGAATTGAAATTTTTACCATTAAGACTATTCTGCAGAGACCTGAATAGGTGGAAATCCAAAGGAGCAATGTCTGGTGAATATGGAGGATGGGGTAACACATCCCAGCCGAGCTGCAGCAATTTTTGTCTGGTTCCCAAAGCATCAAGTGCCAAAAATGAACTTTCTTATCTTCCATTTTAAAGGGTTGCAAAATTAACACTGGTTATAGGAACATAAACCTTCTTCCACAAAGAGATAGCTTAAACTGTGCTCTAAATAGAAATATAGTCAAATCCTATTTTATGGACTCAACCATGTTCTAAAATACGTCAAATGGTAAGCTGATTGGCACAAACTTTCCAGACAACCCAATACTATAGAAAATTTGCCTCAAGGAACTCTGTCTAATTTGTACAACCTTGGAATAGTGAATGTTAAAACATTTTTTATATATAAATAGATAATGAAATTATGTAAAAAGCATTGATGTGGGTAGTAATGCCACATAGAAAGCAATGATGCTGATGCCTCATAAAAAGCACTGGTGATAGTGCCATGTACAAAGCACCAAGTTCACTTTTTCAGGTGGTTGGTGTTCAGAAGGGCATCCAGTTGTAGAAACCAAGCCAAAACAGACAATGGTGCATGGTATGCCTCTTGGCTGGCCTTGCTAGCTCCTGTCAAGCTGTCCAACTCATACCAGCATGGAAAACAAAATTTAACTGTTGTTGTTGATGATGATGATGATGATAGTGGTGGTGGTGAAGAGGAGGATGTAGCTCAATGGCATAAAACATTATCAGTATCACATAATGTATGTATATTGTTAAACACCAGGAACCACAGTTTATCATTTGGGAAAGATCTCTTCAAAGATATATAGTGTAAAATAATACCGAATACCATTCCTGGAGGTGGATGTGAGCAGCTGATACCAAAATTTCATGCTATCTCACTGCTTATCAATGCCATGTACTTACCTAGCTTCCAAAAGGAAATTAAAATGTTAGCCTGAAGTATATATGTATTTGTATATGTATGTATGTGTGTGAGTGTGCGTGTAAAAATTATTTGCTTATTTAGAATTGCATCACACAAGTAGAATAGATGCAAATTTTATCATTTTTTAGAAAAGGAATATTTGATGGAGATTTACTGCTTACAAGGAAATATAGTTTGAGTTGGTTTGAGTAGAAAGGAAGTTATCAGAGTTTCCATGTACCTTATTGAACTCAGGTGTTACTCACCTCGAAGTCACTTGCTAAGGTGCCAATCAGTATGCTTGTACTCAGAACCATATCATTATGAAGCAATTCTCTTAAACACAGCCATGCCCACACAAAAATAATCTTAAAAGGTAATAAGCCTTTCTACTAAAGGCCAGGGCCTGAAATTTTGTGATAAGGGGCTAGTCTATTACAGCAATCCCTGTACTTGACTTAAAAAGATGAAAGGCATTGTTGACCTCAGCAGGATTTGAACTCAGCATTTCTCTATGGCACGCTAACAATTCTGCCAGCTTGACATCAAATCTAAAACAAGTAATGTAAGTAAACAAAAAAATGCAAATAACTGTTTTTATGCATTTAACCCTTAGAGGATATGTGTAACTTATACTGTGTTTTGTGATGTCAAAGACACTTTTTGTGTAAAAAAAAAACAACAACCTTGAGAATTACTAAGCATATATATGTTTGTATGCATATTTATGTATTTGTATGCATCTATGTGTGAGTACATCTGTGCATGTTTGAATGCTTCTCTGAAGTTTACAATCCGTATTAATATACCAATGTGTGTGTGTGTGTGTGTGTGCATGCATCTATGTATGTTTGTGTGTATCAGTGTGAAGTTTGCAATCTGTACAGAACTACAAATGTTGGCACTTGTTGGCATTTCCTGTCAAATCATTCAATAGCTCTATCTGTGCTTTTAAATCTTTCTGGAATATATATATATATATATATAAACTTGAAAAAATGTGTGTGACAGGAAGAACATCTTGCTGTAAAATCATGCCACAAATAACTTACCATTTAACTTATGGCAAAATAAATATTTCTTCTGTGGAACATTGTCACATCAAATAAAATCTGGTAATTCATTAAACTGATTCTGTTAAGTGTGGAATAAAATGAATAATTTCTTTTCAAATCTGAAGCAATCGAAACAGTTGTATATACATATGCATAACTACACAAATGTGCACATACAAACATATATGCACTCACATTCTGATGCATGCACATCCTAGTGTACATATACAGCTGTATGTATGCACATATGTACGCTCATGACACTTTCAAGTATTCACTCACTCACTCACACACATTCTCTTTGGGTATGCACCCTCTCCCTCGGGTGTGTGCCCTCTCCTTTTCTCTCACATGTGCACACACTTTCTCACACTCTAAGTGAGAGAGTATGACATACTTTCGCTTTTGGGAGATGATGTGTGTGCACAGGCATGTATGTGAATGTGGGAGCATGTTGGCATGTGAGTGCATGCCAATGTGTGAGCACACATTGGAGTGCAGGCAAGTCTGATTGTATGTGAACTGACTGTATGGATGCAAGTCTGTGAGAGTGAGAATGCACATGTAAATGTGTGCATGTGAGTGCACACATAAGCATGCATATTCATAATCACTCACAGGTATTCTAGTGCACACACTAGCATGCATGCCTGCATGCACCTATACTCTCATGCGCATATGAGTGTGCATACACATTCAAGCACATACAAACACATTGTCACTTCTGCTCTCTTATATTCATTCTATCTCTCACTCATTCTCACCCTATTGCTCTCCCACACTCTCTTGCCCTACCACTCTCTCGCTTTCCTGTTTGTTCTCTCACTCGCACACTCTTGTTTGTTCCTCTCTCCCTCTCTCATACACCTACTCACCTTCACTTGCTCACTCCTCTCTTTGTCTCACTCTCCCTGTCACTCATTCCTCTCTCTCTCACAGTCTTCCCAGTTGTCTCACTTTCTTCTCTCTCTCTCCTTTGCTGCTTCACTTGCTTGCTCCTTTCTCTGCTTTGCTTTCTTACTCTTGCTTGCTTACTCTCTCTCTCTCTCTCTCTCTCTCTCTCTCTCTTGCTGTCTCACTCACTCTCAGTTCCTTTGTCTGTCTGTCTCTTCTCTCTTGTTCCCTGTTTCCCTCCCTTGCTGTCTTGTTCTTCCCATTCCTCTCCCTCCCCCTTCTTAAAATTTACATCTACCAGATTCCCCACCAACATTTTACTGGTCTGAGTTTAGCTATTAAATTTGACATTTGCTCAAGAAGTTATACTGTGGGATTGAGCTTTAAACCTTGTTATGTTTGAGAGGCAAACTTCATAACACAGAGGTGCCTGCAGCTAATTTACACACCATTTAAAAAAAAATTTCTTTTTACTTGTTTCAGTCATTTGACTGCAGCCATGCCGGAGCATGACCTTGAAAGGTTCTTTTGAACAATTCGACCTCAGAGCTTATTTTTAAGACTAGTACTTATTTTATCAGTCTATTTTGCTGAATTGCTATGTTACAGGGATGTAAACACACCAACACCAGTTGTCAAGTGGTGATGGGAGAACAAACACAGATACAAAGACACATGCACACAGACACACACAAACACAGAAATAAATATACACACTACGGGCTTCTTTTAGTTTCCATTTGCCAGATCCACTTATCCGGCTTTGATTAGTGTAAGCTTAATTCACCCATACAGAGTGCTAGCAGACGTTTATAGGTTTGTGCTCTAGTTGCTTACAGTTTCAGTTTACTGTTTTGGTGTAATGACTCAAAATTATTAAAGGTGAAGTATTTTAATTATTATATCTGATCTCTTTAACATTTTGTAATTCCTTGCTAATTGATTTTACTTTATTTTTATTTTGCAGTATTCTGTCCTAATCCAGGATCATTGACAAATGGTAAAATATTTAAAAAAGGACATTTAGGAAATTTTGTGTTTAAACCATATATTGTTACTATACGACACGGTGACCGGTTAATGTATGAATGTGAACGTGGCTATGAATTACTTGGTCCAACTGGTGCCACCTGCGTTGATGGCCAATGGAGCCCTGAAGATAGGCCCTTATGCAAACAAAGCTCCCATCCAGCTTTGCAAAAGCTATGGAAGCCCATCGAAGAGGGTCCTTTGAATTATTAAGCCAGATCTGGATTGGAAATTATCACAGAGAGATGCCACATATTATGGAATGGAAACAGGAAAAATTATTTAAAACAAAAATCCATGCTTAGAATGGTGTAGAAACTAAACACATGTAGATAAAGAAATGTACCTTCACATACCATGTCTACCAAGAAGGAGTTAGAAAAGCTGCTCACACAAAACATCATTGAAGGTTTGTTGTGAGCAATGTTTTGGGCCTGGCAAAAAGATTAAGTCACATAATCATATTACTAATATTCTTTGTCTTAATCATATTCTGAACAGTTTTGCAATGGCTGCTTTGTTATGATACAAAGTTGAACAAGGAATTGAAGATTATTTTGCGGTTATAATTGAAATAAAAAAAAAAATATGAGAGTAGACATTACACTCTAAAGTTGGTTTAACAGATAAAAATGAAAAAAATTAAAAACAAGAAAATTCTCTAAAGAAAGACTGGGATGAGAGTTTCTCAAAAAAAAAAAAAAAAAACTAGAAATGGTCTCTAAGATAAAAGTGGCTGAATTTGGTATAGATTTTTTTTTTTTAATGGATTGAAGTTTATTTTATCCAAAATATATATGTGACAAGAATGTTGTAGAATGAAGTTAACTATGGAATATTCAAAAGAATATATTGACAGAAATAAAATGGGTTCTTCCAGAAACGATCCTGTGAAGAAGAGCACAACGAAGATGAACCAATTTTTTTATTAAAAAGATTTACATAGAGAAAGTCAAGCAAAAGAAATGAAACAAAAATTATACAAGAACGCTTGCATGATTCGATATTTGTACGAAATCAATATTTCCTGGTTAAAAGATTTCCAAAGAACTACAAAACATACTGTATTCTTGTGGATGAGATGAAAATCATTGATGTTCTTCTAAAAAAAGAATAAGGATTATGTCAAGGGTGAATAGAACCTAACCACATGTCTTTGGCATCGAATGGTTTGTTCTTTGGTAGAATATACCAGCTCCGTGAAAATTTGGGACTTCAGAAATGTTGAGAAAATCATCTGAAACTGAAACCCACACCCAAACGTTAGAGCTTGCCAAAATGAAAAGAGAATATGGACAAATACGGAAAAAAAAATACATATATATATATATACATATATGTATATATATATATATACATACATTGACTGCAAAATTAATAAAGACATGTGGCCATAATTAATATAAGAAATGGAAGAATCAAAGACAAACGAAATAAACACTCACCTGGAGTTGTCCAAATATCCATTTCTGAACAAAAATAATATCAATCAATAGAAATGCATTTTTTATGCATCAGTGTGTATGCATGTGCATGTGTGTGTGTGCATGTATGTGTGTGTATATACATGTATAACACTTATGTAAATATACACATATGTGTATATATGTCTATGTGTATATTATATACATATGTAACGTTTAAATATACTTGTATGAGTGAGTATATATATATATATATATATGTATGTATATATACATATATATATGTACATATATATATTTACATACACACATACATGAACTGTGTGTCTGCATTAATACACACACATTCACATACACACATATATGCATAAGACTACATTTACATGTATTGTTATCCTACACAGACAAACACTGTATGTTATTTTTTTTTCCTGTCATGCCATTTATATTATTAAAATCATTACACTAACTTCTTACATATAATAACACATATATGTAAACATATTGTTAACCCATACACATCACTATTATTTTAACTCTACAAGTAATGACTCACTATATCTACCCCCACCACATATGTTTGCACTTAAAGAAATAAGCGGCTAAACGCATGCACACACACACACACACACACATTGCATACATACACATATATATATATTTACATATACATGTGTATGTCATATATATGTATATATATGTGTGTGGGTATATATATATATGTATGTGTGGGTACATACATATATATATATATATATGTATGTATACATATAGACATACATATATATATGCACACACATACACACGTTTATAGCAACAGATGGGAGGAAAAATACTCAATACATGATGTAGAGTATAAGTATTCAGTTGAATCACACACACATGCCCTACACAAAGCAAAACTAATTGTGTGTGCATGCACGTACACACACACAAACATATTCTATATAATGGATCATATAAATGAACAGTAGTCAAGTTATTAAACGGATTCTACTTGATTTATTATTATAGCAGAAACACTAATGATATTGTTGATTTAGAGAGTCGTTGTGTCTATATATATATGTATATATATGTGTGTGTGTGTGTGTGTGTGTAGAAATATAAACTTTTGTACACATTTATGGATATATACATATGTATATTATATATAAATATATGTGTGTGTATGTATTACCCACATTATGGAAGCATTGCATTCCTGAAAATATTAATAAAACAAAATTTCATAATGTTAATTTTGTCTCCCATTAACTTCCATATTACAGAATTCCACATTATGGTAACGTTTTCAGGCACATGGCTTTTCCATAATGTGTGAACTGCTTGAGCATGTATGTGTGTGTATGTGTATATATATATAAATACACATGCATGTGTGTATATGTGTATTCATGTGTTTGCGTATATACATATGTATATAAAGATATGTTTGTATGCATGTATACAAGTATGTATATGTGTACATGTATATATACACACACATAAGGTAAGAAGAGTGAGAGTGAGAACATGGGAGAACTAAATTTTCATATATACATTGACAGACACACACATGCATATGTGTGTGTGTGTGTATTAGCAATCATAAAATATAGATGCATGTATATGTCCGTATATATTTTGGCATATTCAAACGCACACGCAATATATACCTGACTGTTTCAAAGAAATGAATTATTTGGTAAGATTATAATAGAGCTGGTAATTGAGAAATACAAATATGGGTAAATTATATACACACCTTATTTGTGTGTGTATATATATGTAAGAATATATATGTATATGTAGTTTTGTGAGTGTGTGGGCATAGGAATGTGCTTGTATGCTTATATGCATACACATACATATATAGATATATATATATATACATATATATACATAGATATTTCTATGTATAGACATATACATATATATGTATATATTTACACACACACACATATATACACAAATATATGCAAATATATATAGACAGACATATACACCCACACGTGTGAATTTGTTCAGATATGTCTATATGAATGTGTGCATGTGTATGTATACACATACACACACATTGTCATGTGTGTATATTTACATTAATAATCATATCTCTAAATATACAAACAACAATTACTATGTACATAAAAAAAATATAGCCAGACAAATCCACACACACATTCACATACGCAGACACGCACACACATGCATAGACTGTGTGTAAGACAGACAACAATCCTATGCTGTCCGTGCAAAAGGTTTGTCCATTAACTAACTGGTGTCCAAGCACTGTACATCTTTTTTTTTTAAATATTTCATTAGCCTTTATATTTCTTTCTAATTTTCCCTGTCGCTCTTCTCCTCACACCACTACTGTCTTATTGACACATCCTATCGACCTTGCCCCGTTATTTCATTTTCTCAGTTTGTGTGATAGCTAACAAAAACCTGAAAGAGATAGAGACAGACACACTGGATTGTTATTTGGGTGTGGCGGGGTGGGCGGACACATAGTGTTAATCATATCCCTTCTTTTTCAATTTAAACCTGGAAGTGATGGCGAAAGTTATTGTATCATTGTATGGATCAACTTGCTGATGCTGCTTAAGCTGGGTACATGACATGGATGAAGATAGATTCAGAAGATACAGAGAAGAGAAGAATGAAAGAGTAGGGGTGATAAGGAAATAGGGAAAGAAATGAATTTTACATATTCATAATTATGAATGGGTATATATATACACGTGTATATATATATATATATATATATATATACACACACACACACACACATATGTGCTCACATATATTTAAATATATATTCATATATGTGTGTATGTGTTTGTGTGTGTGTATATATGCATGGATGAGTATTTACATATATATATATATATGAATATATAAATTATGTTTATACTTATATATATACATATATATGCACACACATATGGTGCATGTGCACATATGTTCTCATTCATATACATCAATACATTAACACACACATTTATACATTTGTGTACATATGTGTATGTATGTATATATATACACATACATACATGCACACACATATATGTCAATATACATGCAATTAATCACATATGTATGCATACTTACATATATATATATATACATGTGTATTGATACAGACATTTATATACATAGTTTCACATACATATATGTATATCATTGTATTTATATATATATATGCAATGTGTATGAGTGTGTGCATGTGTGTCTGTAAGCATATGCAGCAATTAAATTTTTTAACTCATTTGTTTGGGGAGTTTTTATTTTGTATTTTCTTTATTTCTTGCCAATATTTCAGTTTTTACCAGGGTATATAATGACATGTGTACCAAGGCATATATAAAAATGTTTACTTTTTCAGTTTTTTCCATTGATTTAATTTTATATTCTTAAAAATATTTTTCTCTATTAATTCAAATGTGTCTCCTTATTAAAAAAGAAATAACAGGAATATGCTAATTTTCCATTTAATTTACATAATGTTTAGAAATTATTGACTGTTTTTCAGTTCTTTTAAAATTTAAAAAAATATCTTGTGTAATATTTCAATTTAATGAATATAGAGATTTGAAAACTTATTATAATCATTATTACTATTGAAATGAAACTGATTATTATTATTTATTATTATTATTATTATTATTACTATTATTATTATTATTATCATTACTGTTACTATTATTATTATTATTATTATTATTATTATTATTACTGTTACTATTATTATTATTATTATTATTATTATTTTTATTATTATTATTTGTCATCATCCTCATATGTTTTTTCTTTATGGAAATTCTATTTTTTTTCACTTGTTTTAAAAAAATTAATTTTATAATTATATAAATAATTCCATACAAACTGCTTCTATTATATTTTTTATTTCCTATTTGATTTCAGCCATGTGTGTATGTGTGATTAATTCAAGTGTGTTGGTTGAATTGAAGTAATGAGCTAAAAAAAAAAGTGAATGAGTTGTAATTCTGTGGAGGAGACTGATATTATGAGATTGTATGACAGATTGTGTTATGTGTTGAAATGTGTATTTGCATCTGGTTGGGGTCAGGGGACGAGGGGAAGATTGACAGAATGAAATGTAAGGGAGAATACTTGCAGAAATAGCATTGGCTACTCTTCCTTCTTTCTTTTCCTCTCTATCCACTTCTCTTTGGTACCAGTAATTACACATGTTTCATGTTGCTATATATATATAAATGTATGTATGTATATATGTATGTATGTATGTATGTATATATATATATATAATATATATATATATATGTATGTATGTATGTATGTATTATATATATATATATATATATATGATTGATTGATTGATTGATTCTAGTTTCAGCTTATGAGCTGTGGCCATGCTGGGGCACCGCCATTTGGTGTTGCTACTTGGTTTCACTTCATGGAGGCTTATATATATATATATATATATATATATATATATATATATATAAAACACTTTTTATTCTGTAAACATTGATTTTCAGAATGCAAACATAATAATTCATCAAAGACAGAAGGCATTTGTGATTTAATGGTTTGGTATTTTAACACTACAATTTTTAACTGTAGCATCTTACAATGTCATACAGAGGGAGAACAAAGAGGAGGAGGAGAAAAAGAAGAAAAAGATTGAGGAGTGCAATGGATGCTCAAATATTTTATATATCAGATCTTCAGCTAAACAGCTGTATCTCACTTCACTTACCATACATGACATATTGTATCCAAGCAGGGCCCTGCACTTTGGTCATTTCATTCTACTCCAACATGAGTATAAAAAAAAGAAAAATAACATGGCTAAATATATACACTAAGTTGGCTCTTAAGGTTTATGGAATTGGGTGTGTGTATTAGCCATGGGTTTTCTGTATACAACTGTGTAACTCATCACTAATTTCTACACTACATACTTAGGCAAAAGATTTGCCATCATTTATTCCTTAAGAACTGAGAATAGCCCACTACCACACCACCACTGAACTGTTATAATAATTAATCCTTTTCATAGCATCTTAATTGTGGCACATCGATGTCTTTAATAGAGGCTACAATTTATTTGCACGTGTGTGTGTGTGTGTGAATAAAGTTATTAGAAAGCATTTTTGATTGAGCTCTCTGTTGTTTAAAATTAGTTATGACTTCACACCCATTATCTCATCATCACCATCATTTAGTGTCAGTCTCTCATGCAAGATCTGTTAAGTCAGAGAATTACTAATGCTACAACACCTGCTTTGGGAGAGTTACTTTGGCTTGATGCCTTCCTTGTGCCAATCATTTTACAGATCAGAGTGTGTTAGGTGGGTTTTTCCATGACACCGGCATTAGGTCACCTTGCAGCTAGGAAGACTAAGGGAATTAAAGTGGTTTTTACTAGAACTGAGGGAGAATAGCAGGAAGAGAGAAAGCATAATGATCTTGATGGAGGCAGATGAGCGACAATAAAAGTAAGATGAGAAGAACAACTTCATATTTGTGAGAGCATAGTAGTGGAATGAGTAACAACGTAAATGGTATTGGAAGGGAGAACAGCATGGAACCAGGGGAAGGGATTAATGTCAGAGATTATTGAAGAGAGGGACATAAGAGTGATAAGATGCATTGTGTAGGGGTGTTCAAGGCTATTCTACATTGTAAGATAAATTATGGACAGCATGTGTGGTTGAAAAGGGACAAAGGAGAGGATGAACAGACAAGGATGATAAAGAATCCTATTTCTTTAACCCTTTAACATTTAAAACAGCCATATCCAACCAAAATATTCTACTCATTTTGTGTTCAAACTGGCCATATTTAACCTCTCACACCTGCCCTACACTATCACTCTAAAAATAAACAATTACGTCATCTAAATATCAAAGTTATAAAATAAGGCATGATTAATTCAAAACAATGTGAATAAATAAGCATTTCATTTGACTGAGTCATCTGAATGCTAAAGAGTTAACAGAAAGTGAGGGATAGGGTTGTAGGGATAGGCCGGAGAGAAAGAGAGAGAGAGAGAGAGAGAGAGAGAGAGAGATGGAAGGGAATGTTGAGGGGCAGAGAAACTGTGGAAAAAGGAGAGTGAGATGGAGCAGGGGTGAGCGCAGTGAGAGTAATGAGAAAAAGAGAAGTTAGAGGGTACTGTCAAAATAGGGGGGAAAGGGGAAGAACAGTGGTTGAATGCAGAGAAAACATCCTAAATAGGGGAGAGGCTGGAGAGAGAGAGAGTGAATGATAGGAGAAAGGGGAGAAAGGCAGTGGATGAAAGTAGTCTGAGAAGGTAAGGTCTGTGGCCACCTTAGGTGTGTAAGGACTGGTAGTGAGATAAAGACAAAAGTAGATTTTGGGTGCCAACAGAGGTGACTAGAAGTATGTGTACTGGTTGGTAGAGGGTGATGCTAAAGTGTTTAGAGCAGAGGCATGGGTAGTCTAGTGCAGCCTCTTACAGCTGAGCCAATAGAAGGATGGAGTGTTTGAGTGAAGTGGATGATGAATCTGTGGTCTGCCCAGATAGTGACGGATGAAAAGAAGAACATCATATAAGGGTAAGTAAAGATACAGAGAGGAGGAAGTGCTAGGATGCAAGGACAGGAAAGGTAAACAGGTGGGTTTGGCAGGGAAAATAAATATATCTATATAACTATACATACTATGGCTTCTAAAACTACCTCATATCAAGGTATGTTTTGCAATGGGTGGATGGTTCTTCTGTAGTACCACATATCACCAGTGAGCACAGTCCTTTGTCAGCTCTTCCAGAAGATGTAACTTCCTCAAATCAGCCTTCACCATTTCCATCTCTTCCTTGGTCTCACCAGGCCTGTCTTTAATTGTGGCTACATTGCTGAGTGCAGCCCTAAAGTTTTAGAACAGACAGGAAGAAAGGGTGGATTTTCAGTAATAAGACTTTTTGATTCTTGGCTTGTTTCTCTTTGACAATTTCTGTAGCTCTAAAGAGTGGTTGTTTGGGATGTCCAAATATGCACTCCCAAAACATTCTTTTTCCCAAAACCCAAGACTTTTTCAGGTAACTAACTCACACACATAAGGTATGCATTTTCTACAAAATAATAATAATAATAATTCATGATGTATCTGAAAAGAGGACAAAAATGTTAAATAAATCATTTTAATCCAAATCCTAACTACCTCCTTTATATATATAAAATATGTACACCACTTCAAACAATCTATACATATGTGAGTGTAGAGAGAGAGAGAGAGAGATGTGTACTTATGTATGTGCTTGAAATAAGAAGAATGTGCTTGTGCATAAATATGCATGTGTATGTAAATCTATATATGTTTACATATACTTATAAAGCTTTATATACAACAAACATATGAAAACATTCAAATACTAAATTGGAGGATCAATCATTACATGTTAGTAGGAAACATGTTTGTTGACTTTTGCAAGGAAAGGTTGGCAGTGACTATGAATTTTCTGACAACTTGTTGTCTAATGATGATATGTAAGCCAACACTTGTAGAAATTATTAAATACATAAGTATATATACATGTATTATATGTGCATGTGTTCATATATGTATGTGTGTGCATGTGTGTGTGTGAATTAAGGCTACCGTTGGTTTCATGTCAACAAAATTAAGAAAATATCTTAATATCTTAACAATTTTTCAAGCTGATCTTGTTAAGACATTAAGATATTTTTTTAATTTTTTATTAACATGAAACCAACGGTAGCCTTAATTCACAAATAAAGAAACGGTATCCACCAATGTGGTGTTGAGCACTCGTTTTCATCATTTGAGATTTACGTATATATATATATATATATATATATATATATGTGCAGATGCTTCTCCATAGTTACAACCATTGGGCTGAAACATAAAAGAAATATATGTGTGTGTGTATGAGAGAGAGAGAAAGATGTATTTATATAGATATTTTAAAACTCCTGTTGACTGGAGCTTTAATTTTCACCTGACAACTCATTCACAATCAACAGAATATAAGGTGAAATTTCACATCCCAGTTTTACACACTCATACAGACACACACAGATACATACATACATACATACATACATACATACACACATACACATACAACTGTATAAGATTCATTTCTTAAACTATTCAATACAGCAATTATGTATTAAGATATGGCTGATTGGCCAATAATGAAAGAACACATAAGTTAGAATTCCATTTGAAAACAAAGAATAAGGAAAAGAAGGAAAGATTTTCAGTAGAACTTCTGTTTAGAATTTCTGATTTTGGTTGGTTGAATATCTGATAATAACAGCCACTGTGTGCAGTAGAGGTGGTGGTGGTGGTGGTGGTGGTGGTGGTGAAAGTGATAACGAGGGTGGTGATTAGTTGAATGATGAAGTATAGGAAGATGATGATGAATGATAAACTATGGTGGTGGTGGTGGAGTTAGTTGTGGTGATGTTGATGAAGAATTTGTTGCTAAAGTTTGTAATACTGCTGTTTGTGGTGATGAACAGGAAGTTGATGATGCCGCTAATGTGTAGGTTTAAGATAATGAAAAAGCTGTATACAGAGTTGGAAGCAGAAGAGGGTGGTAAGTAATTATAAGAAGAGTAACACAAAGTAGACAATAACAACAACAAACAATAACGAATTTCTAAACAGTAGGTGGACCACAATTACAACAGTTGTAGTTATAATAATGATAAGGATTTCTTATATTGGCCACAAGGCCCCCAAGACATTGAAGACTTCATCAAAAGACTAAATACAACACAAAAAGATGATGATAATAATAATAATAATAATAATAATAATAATAATAATAATAATAATAATAATAATGGTTTCTGTTTAGAGGAAAAATTAGTCAATTCCATCGTACCCAGTACTTGACTGATACTTTATCAATCTCAAAAGGATGAATGGCAAAGTTGACCTCAGCAAGATTTGAACTCTGAAATAATGATAACATTAAAATAAAATATCAAAGCTAATCTACAAAGATTGCACAATTTTTTCTTTTTTTAAAGGAATGTCACTTATGTGTTTCAGTGTGCAGGGGCCCCTCAGGTCAAAAGGTGAGATGTCTGAATTTAGCTGAATTTAATCAACCAGCCTGACCACTGAATAAAGTACCTGCCTGCCACATGAAAACTCATAATGAAAAGTGACAGATTTGAAAGGACCCCTTCGGGAATGCTGACCTTACCTTCATGATACAAGTCTTCTGCCTGATATGATTATGCCTAAGCTATGTTTATCAGACCTGAGATAACTTAATCCTGATATCATCATAGATTAGATACGTGGTGGTAGTGATGGTGGACAGATAAAATCATTAGAGCATTGCAAAACAAATAATAAAAACTCACTGTGGTATTTCTGCTGACTCTTTACATTCTGAGTTCAAATTCTGTTCAAGTCAACTTTGCCTCCCATCTTTCCTCGTCAAGTACTAGGGTCAATACTGACAAATCCTTTCTCCACAAAAATTACTGGCCTTGCAGAATAAATGAACTTAACACAACCCAAAATAACATTTCTGTAGAACTATGATTAATAAGGACACAATTTTTTTATCTTTTTCCATTTTTATTAACTCATGTATAAAGATTAAATCCCAATCTTGTATTTAATATAAATGAACCAGTTTTGAAAAACAAGAAAATTTAGCTGAAATTTCAGCACTTTTAAATGTGCCTACCTGCCTTCATTCATTTCCTCCTCTTTGTTTCTCCTTATCTTCTCCTCCAACCACTACCTAACATCGAGACATCAGGCCAGCATTTCATTTTTTTTTTGTTTTTTAATATATATTTGCCATCAAAAGGCATTCACATATCCAAACAGTTAAAAGGGACAAGCCCCATCCCTTTTGTTATTTTTCATCTTTTTTTTAATCATTAATTTATACACAAATTACTCTGACTTATAGCAATTAGGATTGTCTGTGTTTGTAAACATAGAGAAAATATCAGAGAATCTTACTATTTGGCCTTCATGAAAATAACCATTTGAGTTGAGAAATAACCTACTACAAATGTGATCACTGCATATCATTGTTATATGTTTCTTCCATGGATGTCACATGTGGAAAGGCAAAATAACTACAGCAAAATTTGATATGGCATTGGAATTTCTTTGTTTACAGCATTGTTATTGCTGTTGTTTTTGTTTTTGTTGTTGTTATCATTATTATTATTATTATTATTATTAT
This sequence comes from Octopus sinensis, assembly GCF_006345805.1. Taxonomy (NCBI): domain Eukaryota; kingdom Metazoa; phylum Mollusca; class Cephalopoda; order Octopoda; family Octopodidae; genus Octopus; species Octopus sinensis. Next base: position 38,289,381 of record NC_043005.1, read on the forward strand.
TATTATTATTATTATTATTAGATGATGATGATAATATCTAATAGTAAATCTTTCTAATTTTGGTGCAAGGCTAGCAATTTTGAGGGAAAGTGACAAGTCAATTACATCAAACCCTCTACTTGACATTTTATTATATCAACCCTGAAAGGATGAAAGGTAAAGTCAACAGAATTTGAACTCAGAACATAAAAAAAGAAGAAATGCCACTAACCATTTTGACTGATGACCTGATGATTCTATGAGCTCACAATCTTAATTATATTGATAAAAATAGTGATGATAATAATGATAATGCAAAAAAAAAAAGCATCAGAGCTCCAGACTAGTTTTCCTTATACTATTTAATCTTGTCTTTGCCTTTTGAATTCATATCATACTGTACATCAATTTTGTCTATCTCTGAGGTTAATATAATACAAAGATTTAAACTGGGATTAGTTTAATTGACTGTACACCTTCACAACAGCATTAGGCTTTGTTCAATAGTAAAAAAAAATCGTTTTAATCAAAAAAGGAAAAAAATCATGAAGTAAGCCAGACAGAACCTTTTGTACTGTTTAGTTCTATTTCTTTAATTTTCAGAGTCCAAAATCTCATCTAACGTTAATAATTGATGCAATTAATACTTAGGGTCATTTTCTTCAGTTCTACTTGCCCTCACCATGAACCAGTATAAAAAAAAGATATTATCATGCTACTGCTAGTAGTGTTAATAGCTTAGCATTTGGCAGTAAGCAGTCACAATAGACTGGCTTCAATCCTCAGCTGAAACCAACTTAATAGTCAATCAATTTAAAATAACATGAAGATGGGATTTCCATAGTTCTCTTCCTTCCTAAGCTTGATTTTTTTAAAACCCTACTGAGATGAACTTTGCCATTTGTCCTTCTGGGATTGATAAAATAAAGCCCAGACAGGAACCAGCCAAGACTGATCGCTACCCTTCAAAATTATTGGTTGTTAGCCTCATGCCTAAATCAGGAACTTTTATCATTGTTAATGTTGCTAAGGTAATGAACTGGCAGAATCATTAGAGTGTCAGAACAAATGCCAAGCAGTTTTAATTTTCCAATTCTTGACAGTGAGTTTACATCTTGCCGTTGTTAATTTTGCCTTTCATTCCCACCCCTCTCTTGATAAAAAGCACCAGTCATATATTGGGGTCAAAATAATTGACTAGCATCCTCTTCTCAACATTTCTGACCTTGTGCCTAAATCAAAAACAATTATTATTATTATTATTATTATTATTATTATTTTGATTATTATTGTTGTTGTTGTTGTTATTACTATCCAGAGTGGGGGATTAGCAGAGTCAGAAGGGCATTATAAAAGAAAGCTTTATGAAATTTGTTCAAGCTCTTTATATTCTGAGTTCAATTCCTGTAAAGGTCAACTTTATTTTTTGTTCCTTCAGAGTCAAATCAAAATACCAGTAAAATACTGGTATCAGTTTAGTCAACTAACCTCCTACACTCAAATTTTTAAGCTTGTGCTTATGTTAGAATCATCATTATTATTATTATTATTATTATTATTATTATTATTATTATTATTATCATCATCATTACTACTACAACTGAGGGTGGAGCGTTAGCAGAATAAGTAAGGCGATGATTAAAAAGTGCCATAATTGACTCCTCTGGAGGCAATGAAATAAAGCACCAGTGATATACTGAGGTCAGTTTATTTAACTGTCTGGCCTCAAGCCTGTGTTAGAAACATTATTATTATTATTATTATTGTTATTATTCTTATTATTATTATTATTACTACTACTACTACTACTACTTCTACCACCACTACCACCACCACTATCTTGGCTTTCATTCTTTCAGATTTTGATTAATCTGAATAAGCCAAAAACTGAATGAAATTAAGCATCTCTGCTCTATTCTCCTACAAAGAAACGATCTTGGGACTAAGAAATTATCATTTGTGTAGTAGTTAGATGTGTAGAGCAAACCTGAGAAATGAATGTTTGTTGAATGCAGCCAAGAGTAAAAGACTGTCTGTTGTTTAATCTATGAAACAGATGTAAGAGCAGCAGCTGTGGTGGTGGTGGCTATTATTGATAATAGAAGGAAGAATGCATGTTGTGTGGAAAATTGATATATGATGTTAACAGAAGATAGCTAATGATATTACATGCTGAAGATCAGACCTTTAAGAAAGCAGAAACCACACAGATGAGATGACATGTGACTGAACATGTGCAAATTTCTTTAATGAGTATTCAACATAGGAAAAAAAAAAGAAAACACACACACACACACACACACACACACACACAAAACATAAAAATTACAAAAATTATGGTGATGGTGGTGGTTGTTTTTGTGGTGGGGATGGTAGTAACTGAATTGAAGATTAGTGGTGGTGGTGGTGGTAAAACAAATCAGACCATCAGTAAAGTGTTAGTTAAAGTGTTATGCAAGTATGTGCATGTGTGCAATTTGAAAGTGTGTGTGTGTGTGTGTGTGTTCATAAGAGTGAATAATTGCATTGGTGAAATTTTATGGTTTGAACTGTGTCTTCTTTTGTGAACTGTGCATGTCTATGCGTGGGGGGTGGGGCGTTTGTGTGATGGTGGTGGTGGTGGTGGTGGTGGTGGTGGTGATAGTGGATGTAGTGATGGAGGTGGGGGTCCCTGTATTTCCTGTCTTGCACCCAGCTGGCAGTTAAATTCTCCAATCAAAGGTGATAGATGACAAATGCCAAGAAATACAAAAAAATAAATAAATAAATATATAAATAAATAAATGTAAAGGGAAGAGACTAGAGAAGATTTGAAAGACATCATGAGGTCTTAATAAAAATAATACTAAAAAATAATATTGGTAAAGAAATTTGACCAAGTAACAAGGAATAAGAGATTGGATAGTGAGGAAGTGAGAGGAGAGAATGGAAGAATTAGAGAGAGAGAGAGAGAGAGAGAGAGAGAGAGAGAGAGAGAGAGAGAGAGAAAGAAAAAAGAAGGAAAGAGAGCAAGATTTGATCAACATAACCAAATATTTCACAGCCAATACTTGGCTATCAAAAAATTGAAAAAAAGCAACAATAAAGGCACAGGGCTCTCTTTTCCTTTAAGGAATACCAATATCATATCACCCATGCTCCTAAGTGCAGGAATGGTTTCTAATTTCATTTCAGAACAGATCTACAATTCGATTCTTCAGTAGAATTTTTTTAAGAGTTCATTTGATTTTTTTTTTATTTGCCAACATCTCGGGTTTCCTCAAAAGGTGATCAAAATAATTTTACCTGTCTTTCCCTTCTAAAGGATTTTACTCCTAGTTACCTTATCAACCGGATATAACATCAATCATTTCAAACACAGGGTATGTGTAAGTATCAAAACTCTCTCCCTCTCCCTCTCCCACCCTCTCTTTCTCTCTTCTATTTTTTCCTCTATTCCCACCTCCCTTTCTCTCTCTCTCATCCACTTTCTATCACTTTCCTTGTGAAATATGCACAGACTGTTTAAAATTATTATTTTGTTTTTTTTTTCTGTTTTTTTTTCTTTTACTATAACCCATTGCTAATCAGGTATCATTGTGACCTGGCTATGGGTAACTTTCAGCCAACCCCCCACCAACCTCAAGGTCAGAATCTTCTGATGAGTTTTTATAAAAAAAATAAAAGATTTATAAAGTAAAATGAAAAAAAAATAGTGACTTTTTAACAAAGTGTTTTTGTTTCTTTTTCCTTGAATTGGACTTTGAACTATTTTTATCTTTCCTTTCAAGCTTACAGTTGTTACTATGGAAACACAACTGCTGTCATGGCAGTTGCAGAAGGCTCAAGATCATAAGCTCAATGGTTCAAATTTCATTGTTATTTGCTGCACTAATCAACAAGACCATACAAATGCATGGAAATATTGAAAGGTTTCATCTTATAATATAGAAGAGAAGTAGATCTCCATCTGTCTGTTTGTCATAGCATCTATAAGAGGGAGAGAAAGCAGGGGAGGAATTAAAATATATGTCACGTAGTTTTAGAAGGGAAGTAGAAAAAGTTGCTGTTAGAGAGAGAGTGTGTGTGTGTGCATGAAAGATGGATAGGGAGGTAGTGTTGTCACCATAGTAAATAACAATTATTTTAAGTGCAAGTCTGTCAACACAACACACTTCAAAAAAAGGAATATATATATGAAGTGGTATTAAAAGGTTCCTGGACTAGTTATGCTTAATAAAAAAAATTTACCTAAGTTTTAACATCACCTCTTGAAATTGTATATACCAGTGCAGTATTCCTGCCATTTTTGGAATTTGCTTTGGAAGTCGTTTTTCATATGCAAGTGGAAGACCTGTTATTCACTGTTTCCTGACAATAGTGTTAAAATGGTGACCTTTGAGTTGTATTTTCATATTGGGGAAGAGATGAAAGTCTGGCAATGCTAAATCTGGTAAAAAGGGTGGGAGTGGAAGCAATACCATGTTGCTTTTGGCGAGAAATTCTGAAGTGAGGTGTGCTCAGTGAAGAATCCAATTCTTCACACTCCACAGATCCAGTTGCTTTCACCAAACGTCGTCTCTCAGACACTTCCAAACATCACAGTAGAACTCTCAATTGATGGTTTCACTCTATGGGATGAATTCTTGATGCACAATACCAAATTTCCAGGGGTGACACTCGTGGTTTGTTTGTTCCTTCTTGAGCCCCGCTTGGCTCATAAGGCTGGTTTCCTTGGCATATAGGTTCTCCACCTGAACAGGACGCCGGTCCATCGCAGGTGGAAAGAGTGAGAGAAAGTTGTGGTGAAAGAGTCAGCAGAAGCTTGCCATTACCTTCTGCCAGAGCCACGTGTAGCTTAGGTGTTTCGCTCATAAACACACACATCACCCAGTCTGAGATTCGAACCCATGATCCCTCAACTGCGAGTCCGCTGCTCTAACTACTAGGCCATGTGCCTCCACAAGCGTCGTGATAGGTCTTCCAAATCACTAATCATCTTCTTGGGATTTTCTTCCACTTTTGAAGCACCAAAGCCACTTGACACATTATGTACAACACATTGCCTCATTGCTGCTAGCTTGTTAATGCAAGCTCAATGTCTCTGTAGCAAACTTCCTAAGTTTAATACAAAATTTCACATTGACTCTTTGTTCCTGTCCATGACAAAATCGCAGACTTCAGCATACACATGATCGCAATAACATAAATTTCACAATTTGTAAAGTAAACACAGCAATGTCATTCAGCACACTGCCTCATGAAGGTCACTGCTAGTGCTCAGTGTACATACTACCATGTGCTGCCATCTGTTGGTGCACTACAGAACTAGTCTGGGAACTTTTGATACTGTCTCATATATAGTTATTTTTTGCTGTGTGTGTGTGTGTGTGTGTGTGTTTCTGTGTCTTTCAACATATAGACAACAGAACAAAGACTTAAAAAGAGACTATATGTACATATATAAATTTTATATATATACATATATATGTACATATATAAATTTTATATATATAGTTAGTTTTTTTGTTGTTTTCTCTGTGTGTGTGTGTGTGTGTGTGTGTGTGTGTGTGTGTATGTGTGTGTATATGTATGTCTGTGTCTTTCAAGATATAGACAATGTAACACAGACTTTAAAAAAACTTTCACTTTGAACAGAAGTAGAGGAAAAAAGTTGTTGTTGAGAGAGATAGATATACAGTAAGAGAAAGAGAGCACGAGAGAGAAAGCGTGTACATGTGTGTGTGAAACATAGATTGGTAGTGTTGTCACCATAGCAACTAACAAGTTTTGGTTAAAAAAACATGGAAATTTTAAGTGCAAGTCTGTCAACACAACACAGACTTCAAAAAAAGGCTATATGTATATAAAACATAGCTATTTTTTAAAATTTGAATGTGTTTCTTTCTGTGTCTTTCAATATACAGATAGTACAACACAGACTTAGTAAAACACTTTCACTTAGAAAAATTGATAAAGGTACATGTATGGTTAACAAATATTTTTACTGGCAACATAGCGATGGGCAAGAACCTAGTATATGTAATATATAGCAATTTCATAAAATTAATTGAGATTATCCACGTCATTAGAAGACAGAAGCTCCGCATGAGAAATGACAAATAATATCAATAAATAGCAATTAAAAAATGCTGTATGGGAGAGGATCTGGCCTTGGAACCAATTGAGGAAATCAATGAACATGTTTTAAGAATATTACATCTCATCGAAGCATTCCCTTAGCAAAGCTCAGAATTACACACACACACACACACACATGGGTAAATTGTCGCCATTTTTTTATTTCTGATTTTGCACATCTGCATTGTTTGTTTTTGAGTTTGTCAACCAGACAGTATAGTAGGGTCAGTTGGGCACTGTCTGTGAGAAAAATAGCACAATGCCACAATTCACTCTACCAGAAATTTGGAAACAACATACTGTACTGCTTGGCATTCATGGCGGAAGCTCCAATACGAACATTCCAGTGTGTTTGGGTGTCAATCTGGTGACAATGAAATCTGAGGACACGTACTGAATGTGATAAAAATCAAATATCCAGTCAACATCATGGTGATTGGAGTGATCCCTAGTAATGATGACTTTATGCCTCCATTCCTCTTCCCACAAGGCCTCAGATTCAACACAGAGTGTCTGAAGGAGGTGCTGCTGTCGTGGGTGAAGATGGTGGCTGCTGGAAGACCCTAGGTCTGGTAACAGGCCTCTACACCTTGGCACACAAGCAGAAGAACCCAGTCATGGCTGTCGGACAATTTCTGTGATCACATCAACCCCTAACATCTTGCCACCTAACTCCCCAGACTGCAACCCCTTAATAATTATGTGTGGGGTGCAGTTGAGCAAGAGACCAACAAAACTCATCATAATACCAAAGATGAAGTGAAGGCAAGGATTATGGCACCATTCACCAACTTAAACAAGGAGATTGCCCAGAAGAGTTGCATGAGATTCCGAAGTCGTCTGGAGGCCATAGTCGAAGCCAATGGCAATTTTATTGAATAAATTTACTCTTTAATATTTCAAGAAATTTTTACATAATTTTAGTAAATATAACTGTTAAAATGAGTTGTCAGTGTTATTTTCATTTTTGCATAATTTAGATGACAGTTAATTCACCGGACCCTGTGGCGATTTTTTTTCTCTGTCTTCCCTTCTCTGGATCTTTCCTTCTCCTATGTTTCCGACGAAGAGCTCCGCTCGAAACGTTAAACCCTCCTTCTTTCCTGAGCGTCCAATAATATTATATTTGTTCCACGTCCTCGCATTGTGTTTTTTTGTGCTTTCTTGTTTGGATTAACTGTGTGTGTGTGTGTGTGTGGTGTGTGTGTGTGTGTGTGTGTGTGTGTGTGTATAAACTAAATTCAAATCCAATATGGTATTTAAATACCACATACTATAAACAGAGCCATCACTCCAAAACCACCAGTTGCTCACTATTAAAATACACATGGCCAAACCAATAAACATAACAGAAACAGGCTTACTTTTCGTGGAATACTGAAGTAAGGAATGTATATATTTCAGGATCAATTAATTTCACTTTCTGTATGAAAAATCATACGTTAAGTGCATCCGCTGAAAATAACACTGTTACATCTATTTCTAAGATATTCATCACATTATGCCATGTATATTGTTTACTTTTGAATGTCCCCGCGACATTCAAAATGGATTTCTCATGAGCCAGTATAAACTTATAGACTGAGAGTCAGTCTTGATTTGATTAGACTTGAAACTCCAAAATACTGGCAAGGCACAATATGTGTACAAATGGTCCTAATTCCATGAAATGTGATTCTTAAGTATGCTTAGGTATGGATTAACTAATTATGAGATGGATAATCAACTTGCGTAAATAACTAATTTAATTAGACTTTAAGCTCCAGTAATGAATTACATTGACTATTACTCCTTAGACACAAGTGATACTTAAATGAAAACTTAAGAAAAAACTAGTATGGAAAGACAAATTAAGAAGTTTTAATTAGACAATTAGGAATTAATTAGACTTTCTTCTCCAGCGTCAATTACTTCGCAGAAATGTTCACTAAACTCAACTGAATCTATTCATGTCACTTAAGAACCATTTTAGGCTTGGATTTCTAATTTAAGAAGCATGTTCTACTAATCACTATACACTAATTAAGGAGAAATATACAGAAACACTGGTTTCAAGCTACGACATGAATGCAACATAGAAACATACCTTAGACCCATTTAACATGAAGGGAAGAAATTAAGAAACATCCCAGGTATTGGAAGACAATAAGAAACCTTTTAATTAGATCGTTAATAAGGTCTTAATTAGACTTTCTGCTCCGGTGTAAATTCCTTCTCATAAATATTGGGTTCATCAAATCATAGTATATAATCATAGTATGTAAGAATCATTATAGGTATGGATTCCTAATTTAAGAAGCATTTTGGCTAATTAACACATCCTCTTCATTGAATTGTACTGGGGGTTTTGGCAAGCAAACCTCCTGTACAATTCATCGTACTGAGGCTGCTAGTTAGGATGCCTTATTTGTCGTTACGCAAGGAGCAATCAAACCCAGCAAACACATTGCAATGGGTATGGGTATAAAATCCATGACAGTCAGCAGAAAGGAGGTCACCCTCTTGAACCATTATGGCTAGAGCATCAATTATCATTGCGCAGAGGAACTGAGTTGACCTTTGCCCACAATGAGAAGCAGACCATCATCCCCGAGGGCGTACAACCAAACCGAGTAATGAGGAATGCCTACGATAATTATGACGAACTCGCCTGCACTCTATCAGGTGCAAATTCCTTACACGATACGACGGGCATCCTTTACCAAAACGAAGATGAAACAGATCGAGGACGGCGTGATGCATCAGAATGGATAGTCCCGACTCCTTGGGAGAAACCAGAGAAAAGGAGAAAGTTGGATACAGACGATTCTGCACTTCTGCCCTACAAGAAGACCGCAAGAGTGAAATCGTTTTGTTACAGTAAGACAAACGTGTGGGACAGGCCCGTTGCGACACTGCTGAAAGCTCGCAAGGCAGATTACGTGTTCATGATGAGCCACTCCTTCAAAATAGATGGAACGCCAATGTGGGGTGCATTCAATGCCAGGTATCGCACGAACACAATTCCAAGACAGAAGATCTTCTAAATGCCTAACATCAGTCATTCTCCGACGAGTTTGGATGTTGTGGGTGAAACTCCACGATTGACACAGAAGTGCGCCCTGGAATGTAATCAACAGTATGGTCTCGTGACATACGATTTCGCAATAGCGAAACCTGCCATCAGAATCCAAGACACCGAAAGTCCGACCTTCGACAAAGTATTCAGAATGTTCGGCCAATTTCATCTCCAGATGTGCAGTTTCAAGGCAATTGGCAAACTATTGGCCGCGTCAGGTGGCCCAAGAATCCTTACAGAGTGCGACAACGTACTTTCCCCTGGATCGCTGAAGGGATTCGAGTCTGGCACTCATTTCAACAGATGTAAGCAGCTGCATCCAACCATGATACACACACACTTCAAAGCATTCCTTCAAAGCTATGAAACTGACGACATCGAAGTCCAGCTTGCGGTGGAAGAGGCACTCGGTACCCCAACTTGCGCTGTTACTTCCGATCTGTTGGAGAAAGTCATCTCTGATTACATAAAATTTTCGGAAGAGATAAAGAACGGAGCTCGAGAACCTACCGCTCAATTCTGGATGGATTACATCGAAAGAATGCACGATTATCATGTACTCGATCATGCCATTAGAACAAACGATGTTGACTTGTTCATAGACGCTTTCGCTCCGATCATCTCTCTGCTGTTCGCAACCGATCGACAGAACTACGCTAGGTATATGATGAAGTACCAGATAGGTCTTATGAATATAGATGAGACACACCCTGGATTATTAAGAGGCTTGCTTAATCATGATAGGTTCACTATTTGTAGAACCAGTAATTCGTTCTCAAGGTGTCCTATCGATCTAACACTGGAACAGACAATCAATGCTGATGCTGCTTCTCGGCTCATAGGGTTGTCAGCTATGACGAACAACTATATAGCCAGACTCCGTTGGATGTTCACCAAGTCATCTCGGGCTGCTATTGTCACTGATCTGATGGAGATGGCAGGGATGGGCACCACAGAATCAAATGTAGCTGATCAACGACCGGCAAGAGTCAAGCGAGGCCGATCAGATTTGGAAAAAGTGATCGCGCAGATAGAAAAGTCCTGTAACCCTTTCACCCTTATGAACACGACTGACATACACACGGGAAAGGCATGCAGTGAAAACGTGAAGAGAAGTCTGCTCGAAGTTCGAGCAACTGGCAAAAACATGCACGAAACATTCGTTGCGGAATGCGTCGAAAACCCAGCACTATTCGAAAAGCCACTGAGAAAGATAAAGATTAAAACCTTCGCAAGTGATAGCGTTGGAAATCGGCGATCAAAGAACAAAAGATTACAACGAATGAAATGCACATGTGACTTGATGGGTAGGATGTTGATCATCTCAGCGAAAGAGAAATTGGACCTCAAGCATGTTCTCACATACCCAATTACGCCTGTTCCGTTGGCACTCTGTTGCAGCGACGGTAAAATGACGAAAACCGATAAAAGCAAGTTGTTCAGCTATCTCGAGAGCCACGCAATGGAAGTTCATCATCCAAGCATCCAAACACCTGTGATCGATGGGAACTTTTTGTTACACGTCATGCCATCCAAATTACCAAAGACATTCAGTGGATTGGCCTGGACAATCCTTGGCTTATGTGAAGCAACAGGTCGCCAACGTGTTGACATTGTGTACGACACACAACGGTCACCTTCCATCAAAGATGCTGAACGTGGACACAGAGGTGCAACATAGATTACCTTCACCATAGTGGGACCAGACCAGGTAACACCCAAGTTTTCCGAGGCAATGCAGTCCAGATCATTCAAATCGCAGCTTCCCCAGTTCCTTGCTCAAGAGTGGGAGAAAGACGAATACTCGTCGATTCTGGGTACTCGATCAATGTACGTCAGTGCTGGGGGTACCGTAATAATAAAGTTGTCATGATTCGAGAGAGAGCTCCAGAACTGGACTGCAACCATGACGAGGGAGATACACGAGTGGTTCCTCATGTACTGCACATGGCACATGACTCTGAAGAAATTATCATCCGTGCGTCTGATACCGATATCGCTGTAATCATGCTATGTCATCTCGAGAAAGTGAAGGCCACAGTATGGATGGAAGTGGGAACGAGCTGCCAGAACACTCGATGGTAAGTCAACCTGTCGCAGATAGCAGCATCGATTGGCCCTCTCATGTGCAAAGCTCTGCCTGGATTTTACACATTTACAGGCTGTGGCTACACATCTTTTGACAGGCAAGGAAAGATACGGCCTCTTCAAATCCTTGAGCAGAACACAGAATTCCAGTATGCATTTGCCAAGCTAGGCGATGCTGACCCAGACCTGGAAACATTCATCATTATAGAAAAATATACCTGTCGCATATATCGCCAAATAAGCTGTACCAGAAACAACGACACTCGTTACGCAGTCTTCGAGAAAGCATTCTCCCCCATGCGTTAAAGCAAAAGATCCACTCGAGAAACTGAAGGGAATCGACGCAAGCAGTCTACCATCGTGCCACAATGAACGTTTGCAACAATACCAACGTGTAAGATTCGTTGCGAACTTGTGGAGAAATGTCGGACAATTGTTACTTGAACAACAACTGCAGTATGGATGGGAACTGATCGATAACGAATGCACGATCATCTGGTTCCAAGGCGAGCAACTACCTGCCAGTCTGACAGAGAAGAGACCAGCATCACTGCCCATTGACGAGGAAGATACCAAGTTGACCGTATCCTCTGGCGACGAGCAGTCAGACTCCGGTACAGAATAGAATACACACGGCAGCCGTTTGGATAATGGGGCATCATGTACCAACACCTCTACTCTTTGGTGTAGATATATTGATAGATTAAAAATGCCATGGCGTAAGTGTCGTTTCGAGGCAGTACGAGAATTTGAATATCTAGCGTTAAGTATTTACATATTTGATCATCATATAAAATTTTGTTAATTCCAACAATGCGAGTAAGGGGTTTCGATGTCACTATTATACTTTCACTCCAGTCTTGCTTTGTAAGCCGCGGTTTTGTCAACAGGCCAAAGTTGCGACATGGTACGTAAACGTTTCAATTCTTTGTTGGTTTCTAATAGCCAGTTTGCATTTATGAGACATTTTTGTCCAAGGGGCAAGTTGCCCTTTGTTGTAGTTTTATTCCATTTTTTGTTTGTAACAGTCAGTTTCTATTTTTGTCAAGTTTCTGACGGGACAAGTCACGTTCAAGAGAAAACTTACTGCTTTAAAAATTAATTTCATTCGAATGAACGAAAGCTACATGCATTATATGTTGACAGAAGTCAGTATCAGTAATGGAGGAAGGATTCCGATGCCATGCAATGGAAAATCAACATTTTTTCAGTTAAAGGTGTTTTTCCATATTCAATAGAGGAGGATAAGTTTATTAGTCAAAATGCTTCTTAAATTAGGGATCCATACCTATCATTCTTACATAATATGATTATATTCAGTTTGACGAGCCGAATATTTTTGTGAAAGAATTTACACCGGAGCATAAAGTCTAATTAACGATCTAATTAAAGATTTCCTAATGTCTTCCAATACCTGGGACGTTTCTTAATTTCTTCCTTCCATGTCAACTGGATCTAAGACATGTTTCTATGTTGCATTCATCACGGTGTTTCTGCATGTCTCTTCTTAATTAGTGTATAGTGATTAGTAGAAAATGCATCTTAAATTAAAAATCCATACCTAAAATGGTTCTTAAGTGACATGAATAGATTCAGTTGGGTTCAGTGAACATTTCTGCGAAGTAATTGTCGCTGGAGCAGAAAGTCAAATGAAAAATAAAAAAACATTTACCCAATTTTTTTTATTTTTCATTCCCTTTCAGAATTACAGCTATTAGTGGTTTGTAGTTTACCTACTCTTTCCAGCGAGTCAAATGTCCTGTTATGACCATCTTTTATGTGTTTAAATGTACACTGTATTTTTATATGAATAATATATAGTCTATTGACTAATTTTTCCTTCTTGCTAGACCACTGGTAGTAAAGAATTTTTCTAAAATTTATTTGCTAAACCTATGATTTACTAATTAATGATAAAAAATTTTTTGGCTAGTTTTCAAAGAAAATCGGCACTTGCTTGTATTTACTGCCAAAAAACCGCGTGTGCGATGGATTTTGAAAAATTATAACATATAAACACAAGGCATGTTCTTTATCACCTCGTATCTATATGTTAGCCTTGGCTTCCTGCTGAAGAGGACAACGCCAATTGTAAATTAATATTATTTTATTTTATTTTATTTTATTTACAAAAGATTGCCTGAAACTATGCATAGTCCAGGAAAAATACGGTAAATGTTTATTTTTTTTTCATTCCCTTTCAGAATTACAACTATTAGTGGTTTGTAGTTTAACAACTCTTTGTAGCGAGTCAGATGTCCTATTATGGCCATCTCTTATGTGTTTAAATGTACACTGTATGTGTATATATATATATATGTATAGGGAGAATTCACAAAAAAACAAAAGATGAAGACAGATGGTATAGACAACATACAGATGTATTAGTTTAACACTCGGGAAGTGAAAAAGTCTTTAATGTTTCGAGCCTATCCGCTTCCACAGAAAGGAACACAGAAAGAAACAAGGAGAGAAAATAAAGAATGTGTAGTGACTAGTGATCTATCATGGTGAATGATACACACACACACACACACACACACCACACACACACACACATATATATATACATATATATATGTACATATATATATAATATTATATATATATTATATGATACATATATATATACATATATATATATATATATATATATTATATATATTATATGATACATATATATATACATATAAATATATATATATCATATATATATTATATGATACATATATATTATATATATATATTATATGATACATATATATATACATACATATATATATATATATATATGATACATATATATATACACATACATATATATATATATATATATTATATGATACATATATATATACATACATATATACATACATATATATATATATTATATATATTATATGATACATATATATATACATATATATATATATATACACTCTTTTACTTGTTTCAGTCATTTGACTACGGCTATGCTGGAGCACTGCCTTTAGTCGAGCAAATCGACTCCAGGACTTATTCTTTGTAAGCCTAATACTTATTCTATCGTCTCTTTTGCCGAACCGCTAAGTTACAGAGACGTAAACACACCAGCATCGGTTGTCAAGTGATGTTGGGGGGACAAACACAGACACACAAATACACACATATATATACATATACATATATACAACGAGCTTCTTTCAGTTTCCATCCACCAAATCCACTCACAAGGCTTTGGTCGGCCCGTGGCTATAGTAGAAAACACTTGCCCAAGGTGCCGTGCAGTGGGACTGAACCTGGAACCATGTGGTTGGTAAGCAAGCTACTTTATTTCATTAAGATTGACCATAAAGGCATTACAAAGAGCAGCTTGCGGGATGGACATATACATTGACGAGATGAATGATGAAATAAGGATGATATTGATGAGAGAAGGCATCTATTTACAAGCTTTTTAATCCCATCAATGTAAAACGCTTTTGGTTTCAAAGTAAAGAATTCTAAAATGTAAGTTTCGACCTCGTCCTGGTTTGCAAAAGTTATGACCCCCAAATGATTCTGTAAACTACAAAACAAATGGTAGTCTGAAGGAGCAAGGTTGGGAGAATAAGGTGGATGAGGAATATTTTCCCAACCAAGCTCTTCGATCTTCTGTGATGTGATCTTTGCAGTGTGGGGTCACGCATTGTCCTGATGAAACATCACTCCTTTTTTTGATTCAATAGTCTACATCATCAGATGTGAATTCAATATGTATATATATATATATATATATATATATATGATTTTGCAATATCTCCATTGTTTAAAACTTTGGCATTGTAGATTAGGTTTCCAGGAGGTCCTTATTATCCAATGGATATTGTGATCTGTTTCTAAAATTACAATCTTGTTGGGTTGGGTTTACAAATTTAAATAAGTGTTTCTTTTACTGTGATTCAATATCTGTGACCTTTTATTACTGAGACACCTATAACTAACCTTCACGTTCAGTTCCACTATGTGGCACATTGGACAAGCATCTTCTACTACAGCCCCAGGCCAACCAAAGCCTTGTGAGTGGATTTAGTAAATGGAAAATGAAAGAAGTCAGTTGTGTGTGTGTACGTGTGTGTATGTGTAAAATATATATATATATATATACACACACACGTATGTGTGTGTATTTGTGTGTTTGTGTCTCCTTTGTCTAACATCACTTGATAGTTGTAAAATGATTGTCACTGTCATACAAGCAATGTCATTCATTTCAAATATTCTGTAAGTATATGTTTGCCCATAGAGAAATATTAACTGGCTTGGAAACAGGTGAGGGTTGGTGACAGGATTGGCATGTGCTTGTAGAAAATTTACTCCAGCAAACCCTCATTTAATCCATGCACGCAATAAAAAGGGGCATTTAAGTTATGAAAAATATATAAATACACACATACTTATACATATACATATATATATATATATAAACATAATGATAAACATAAACATAACGATAACTCTATTCAACATAAACATAACGTCGCAAGAAATTTGAAAAGCTACATGCGAAACCGGTCTTTCTTTTAAATTATGTCATTATAAGAGAAAAAAATTTCTTTTTTAATTTTCTAATATTCTTCAGACATATTGACGCAAATATATATATTTTTTAACATTTAAGCCTTCTGTAGTTTTTTCACTCTTTACTATTTTCTATATATTCACGCACGTGCTTTCACAAACCAACTTTCTTATCTCTCTCTCTCTCTCTCTCTCTCTATATATATATATATATATATATATATATACATATGGTAAGGTCTCACATGTGTAACATTGTGAATTGTAAACCTTTTCCTAAATGAGTTTAACCATGGGATCGATAAGAGCAACAACCTTCAAGGCTGTTTAAAATCTAAAGATAAGAGAGGCAAGTCTAATAAATCAATTTATATTTTAGAGGAAAAACTATAGCTGTATGTTTAAGAAGTTCACACTTTGCTAGCGTGTTGTTTAGGATTCAGTCTCGATGCCCCTTGGATAATTGTCTTCTACTATTATTATCTTGGATCAACCAAGGCTTTGCAAGTGAAATTTGTTTGAGAGATATTGAAGGAAGACTCTGTGAGTGTGTGTGCATGTGCACATGTCTGCGTTCACATTCCAAGCTATCACCATTTGAGTGAAGTAGTGTTGATACTGACATTCTTTGATGACATGATGGTCAGGCATGCAACACTTTCAAAGACTTGTGAAATGAAAAGAAAACCCTTTACTCAAATTTATTTTTCCAGTAAGAGATTTTATTTTTCCTCAGAGTGATTACTAATAATTCTTTTTATTTTTGGTTCAAGGCCTGAAATTGTGAGGAAGGGGATTGTTGATTAGATCAATCCCAGAGCTCAATTGGTACTTATTTCATCAGGCTTAAAAGGATGAAATGCAAAATGAACTACGATGGTATTTGAACTCAGAATATAAAACCACAAGAAGTGCTACTAAACATTTTGTCCAATGTGCCAATAATTCTGCCTGCTCACCACCTTAGAGGGATTACTAATGTCAATAAGTTGGCAACAGGAAGAGCATCCAGCTGTAAAATCCTGTTTTTGATAATTCTCAGCCACAAACATAAAAGTATTGAAAAACCCATGTTAACCAAACTAATGAATAAAATAAATAAATGCAAAGAAAAAAAGAGAAGAAATCTGAGAAGTTTCAAAAGACATCATTGAGTTTTTATAAAAGAAAAATATGGAATATAGTCTTGAAATGAGCTGGTGACATAAATGGACTTGCTTCATTATTATTAAACCTCTTTAGCAAAACATATTCAACTTGGTTGGTAGCCATTAATTAAATACACATCACTACTATAGATAGTCAGATCACTGATGTGGATTACAAAGTCTTTACTAGATATCTTGATTCAAGGGTTAATTTTAGATTCCTGGAGAGTGTGACCAGGTGGAGTTGGAAAGAGAGTGACAAAGTGAAAGAGGGTGTGTGTGATTGAGAGAGAGAGGGTGTGAGTGATTGAGAAAGAGAGGTGAGTGGTTGAGAGAGAGAGGGTGTGGTAGTGACAGAGAGGGGGTAAGTAAGCAAGAAGGAGAGGGTACGAGTGAGTGAGAGAGGGTGTGAGTGAGAGAGGGTGTGAGTGAGGGGGTATGAGTGAGAAAGACGGTGTGAGTGAGAGAGAAGGTGTGCATGACAGAAAGAGAGAGAGGATGTGAGTGACAAAGAGAGGGTGAAAGGGACAGAGAGTGGGTGCGAGTGACAGAGAGAAGGTGGGTGTAATAAGAGGCTGGAATTTACAATTTTCCTTCACATGTTACATATTAATTTTCCCATTTATCATTGTTAGCTTCAATGGAGTGTACATTAACGAATTTAGAAATTAGCCTGTTATAGTAGTTTTCCTTTTGTTTTTTGCTTCTTTTTTTTTTTGATACACCTAAGTGATTTTGTTTCTACTGAACCACACAGGCACTGTCAATAGCACCCATATTTACCTAAGCAGACTACAGCAAGTTGTTATTGGTTTAATGTTGTTATGGTGCTAAACTTCACTTGAAGAATCTATCATAATAATAATAACAAAGAGCATATTAGCATTGACTGCCATTTGGGTACTATTCATTATATTAGTTATCGCTAATGAAATGGAATCGGTAATGAGCTGGTTGATTAGCAGAATCATTAGTGCATCAGACAAATACCTTGAAATAATTGTTCCAAGTCTTTGCATTCTGAGATTAAACCCTGGTAAGGTCACCTAAGCTTTTTATTCTTCTGAAGTCAATAAGTACAAGAGAGATGAGTACAATAGGTACAAGAGAGAAGAGAAGAATTGACTCCCTTCAAGGAATCAGTTCTTCTCTTCTCTCTCTCTCTCGCTCTCTCTTTCTCTCTCTCATTGTCTCAGAATCAGAGTTGAATTATGAAGAAATGGTCATGAGGGACCACTTACAATGGCACCATCAAGAAATGGAGGCAGAATGAGATAAAGACCAGCAATGTTGTCTCATTTATTGGTCTACAGAAATTATTCCAGGAAACCAGAAATCATGGCAGGCATGAATGGAACAATGGGCTGTACAATATAGAATCATTAGAAATAAAATGAGTAATTAAGTTACTTTAATGAGCAAGTGGATTTGATTCAGAGAAAATATACTATGAAGTCCATCTTGTGTGTGTGTGTGTGTGTATGTGTGTGTGTGCGTGTGTCTGTGTGTGTGTGTCTGCGTGCTTAAGTGAGCACATGGACTGGTTTGTTTAACACAGATGCTTCTCTGAAAAATCACTGAGCTACAAGTTATAAAACATTGTTGTCACTACTTCTGTCAACAAATTGTCCACTAGCTCTGTTCTTTTAAAAATGTGGAATAACTGAGCCATGTCATGAAAGTTTAGTAAGGGTTAGTTAGCAACAGGAAGAGTTGTAAAATAATTGTCATAATACAGTATTTGTCAATCACTTTAACATTGAGTAAGAAATGGACATAAAATGGATGCTCAAAAATAATGAACTTAATGAAATCAAGTTAAATATCTTCATATTTTTGATTTCAAATCCAGTTATGTAAAGATGTTCAAACAAGAAGGCATTTTGAAAGTTTTGTGATATCAAGTTCAACACCTGAAATTTCTGTTTAATTCCTGCTAGTAATGATAATTTTGGGTTACATATTCAAGTACTGATGCATTAAATATTAGTATCACTGGCACCTGTGCCTGTGACGCATAAAAAGCACCATTTGAGTGTGGCTGATGCTGGTGCCATCTGACTGGTGTCTGTGCCAGTGGCAAGTAAAAAGCACCATTTGAGCATAGCCAATGCCAGTGCTGCCTGACAGGCACCCATGCCGGTGTCACATAGAAAGTACCCACCACACTCTCAGAGTGGTTGGCGTCAGGAAGAGCATCCAGCTGTAGAAACCTTGCCAAATCAGATTGGAACCTGGTGCAGCCTCCCGGCTTACTACTTCTCAGTGAAACTGTCCAATCCATGCAAGCATGGAAAGCATACATTAAATTATGATGATGATGATGATGATGATATATGTATATTTTGTTTCGAATTTGTGTGAATGAGTATAGAATAATATATAAGTTGAATAAAGTTAAATCATAGTCTGGTTTTCAAGTTTTTTATTATGGCATTTTAACAAAATTAGCGCTTTTATACATAGTGTACTCATCAGATTTCGAATGTGTTTAACTGACAGTTAAGTTCTTGACTTTAGTGTCTCTTAGAACGCCCCAACCAGCTGATTTTTTAGAATACCTTTTTGATCAAGCCGCATGCTCTTAAACATCACAAGTTTGCCAGATGTACCAATATTCTGTAACTTGTCTATATTTATCAATCCATATCGTTAACTTGTTATATTACTACTGGTATTTCCGTTCAGAACAGGTTTGATCATTTTAATAAACCGTTTTTCTTTTATCTTTCATCCAATGTCACTTGTGACATGTAGTTTGTTGGAAAGGAAAAATTAGAAGCATTTTCTGACCACATGTCTCTATATGTTTGCTCGATGGAATTTGGTGAACATTGGTGTTCTGGATTTGTTGTCTGTGGACTCATGAGCATTCTGATAATGCATTCCCTGTCTCGCCTATATATAATTCCTTGCAATTTGGGCATTTAATGCAGTAGATCAAATTTCTGCTTTTGCAGTTTATATCTGCATTTGCAAAAATCTATCCATTTTTTGTTCTAATGGATCTACTCATATGCATGTGTTGACACATTCCACATCTATTATCATTACACTTAGAATCTGTGAATATGTTATCCTGTTTATTCATGTTGAATTTTGCCTTTGTTAATAGTTTCTTTAAGTTAAGCCTTTTGCTTAAGATAAATGTTCAATTAGTCATTATGTTTTTTAATTTTTCCCTTAGTTTTATGATTGGCAAATTTGTCTTGATGATGTTAAAAATATTTTGGTGATGCAGATTGTGTGTTACTAGAAATAGTATTGTGTTCCTTTGATGGGTTCATTTTTTACGTGTTGCTCTAAATTGTTCTATAGGTATCTCTTTTGCTTGTTGTATGCTATGCTCTATAAGTAGGAGAGAGTAATTTTGCTTGAGCAGAAATCCTTTGAGTTCTATAAGTGAAAAACTTCATATGCTGTATAAAATTGCATAAATGAAAAATGATTAACGGCAAGTTTGCTCAAAACCCACAAGCTGTATATCACACTACGAAAAGTGATATCATCAAGGTAGTGAGTGCTCCCCCTCAGAAAGACCTAAATTCATTCTGACATCCTTAATGATGAAAACTATATGTATCTCAGAATCAATGAGAATGTTGCATATGTTGTTCTTATGACCAAAGCCATAATAACAAAAGACTACTTCCATAGAATCTGGAAAATATGGACCTCAGTGTTATTTGCATTTAACAAGACCATATCTCGCAATGCTTTTGCAGTGCCAATGTTGTTACTCACATTTGTAACTTCCCATGAATGATGACAGCAACAGGATCTATGTGAGGTGAAGAGATGGTGGTAGAGGTAGAAGGGGTCTGTCCAAACTGCCTTTCAATGCTGCATTGTATCACTCAGACAAAACCTGCTGAACAGTAAAGAAAGAAGTAAGTACATTACATGCATACTCAAGAGTGAGAGCAACATCCTCAGAGTCAGATAAGAATTGCTATGCAGGTACTCTAAGATTACAACTGTCTCAGCCAACCCATTGGAGGCTGGGCTGATTTAAACAGAAATTTGAAAGAGAAGCAGGCATCATACCAGCAAAAAGCAATGCATGGGTACACATCCTGTAAGCTAGAGGGCAACAAAAACATTGACAGAAATAGTTGACACTCCTAGACCTGTGATAGATACATTACATCACACCTAGAAGGATATGCCTCCACTATCCATGAACAGGAGATAGTTACTAAATACTAAGAGAAACAGAAATACCACTAAATCTCCACATTGTGATAAAAAAATGCAGGATCTACTACATCACCCTCATCATCAGCAACTCTCAAAAAGGAATTCGCTTTCAAGTAACCTTTAACTGCATCTGGGTCTGATAGTAAGTGTACTGGTGATCATGTGGTCATCAAGAAAGTGAAAAAAATTAATAAATAAGAAATTTGCATCAGATATCCTGGTTACTTAGTAATTGTTCCTTAATAAGGTATAAGGCCTGTAATTTGAGAGAAGGTGGGAGTCAATCACATCGGCCCTCAATGCTTGACAGGTACTTTATTATATTGATCCCAGAAAGCTAACTTGTGCAGGATTTGAACTCAGAATGTTAAGTGTCAGAACAAATGCGGTGAAAGTATTTTTCTAAGCTCTAAAGATTCTCCCAGTTCACAACCTTTATGTACATTCTAATAACTTGAAGCTGGTCGATACAAGAGTATTGTAATTTGCTCAATGCACTACCATATGCATAAAGGAGATAAATGTTTGAAAAATCTCTGTGATGTGGATAACAAATTAAAATATTTAAGGTGATGTCAAATAATTTGCATATTCTAATAGCTAGAGCACACATCATTAGCAACAAAATGAAACACTTACCACATCAGCATTTTAACACTTTGTCTACCATGAGAATCACTGGTGACTCCCAATCGTGATATTATTTCATGAAGCCTTACATTACAGCGTATCAAAATATATTATTCAAATTTTAGGAAATGTACAGAACACAGATATCAGATGGGTGTAAGTCACAATCATTTCCAACATTGGAGTACTACCCTTATGAAAATAATTTTTGTCAAAAAGAAACCACTAAAGCTTATATTTTCGGGGGGGGGGGGGATCTGGGGAAGCAAAAATCCATAAATGGGGGTATACTGGATATTTTAGCACTACATGTATTACACTATGAATTGGAAAATAACCAGAAGGCAATCATCGTAAGTGCATATGTCTCAACCAAGAGCCACCTAGATGAATACAGAGAAGCCTTCTATGGTGACCCCAGGAGAGTAATTAGAAGCATACCATATAAAGCGAAGTTAATCCTTCTGCAGGACTTTAATGCTTGTGTTGGTAAGGATCATTCTACATGAAAGGGTATAGCATGGGAACATGTCATTGGATGGAAGAATTCTAATGGTCATCTCTTCCTGATGAAATGTAGAGAGTTCAAGCAAGCAATTACTAACACAGTCTACAAGTACAAAACCTCAATGCACACTGGCATTTGATACACTATGTGATTATTCAGTAGAGGGGCTAAAATGATGTTTGTTATACCAGATCACTCAGAGGCACAGACTGCTGGTCAAATCACAGGTTAGTCAGGAGCATCATGTCCTTAAAGTTTACAGCCAAACTGTCTAGCCACAGAACCAAACCTGTAAAGAAGTTCAAAATACCCTCACTCAAGGTAAAGGAAAAGCTCACTGAATTAGTAGAGTCCATAGATTAAGTTCTGGAAAGCATATCAGATGACTCTCAGTATTGAACAAAACTGGAAGAGCTTAAAGCAGCATATATATGAGAAAACCGCTGAGCCTTTTGGCTTTGTTAAGTACAAACATCATGACTAGTTTAATGAGAACAATCAAGACATTGAAAAACTCATTGACATAATGTATTCTGCTCATAACAAGTACTTCGCGGCCAAACCATTGAGAGGAACTAAAGCCAGGTACCATCAGGCAAAACACATCCTACAGATCAGGTTAAAAACCATGAAGAACCTGTGGTAAGAGAACAAAGCATTTGACCTACAGGCAGCTGACAAACATGACATAAAGACATTTTATGAGGGTCTCAAGGTAGACTATGGCCTCAAGACTAGTAGTGCTCTACGTGTTCTAATATTAGATGACACACAGCTTCTTATGGACAAGAATTACATCCTCTCTCATCGGGCAGAATGCTTTAACAGAGTTCTAAACCAAGTATCAACAGCAAACAACAGCATCATAGATGCCTTCCCACAATGTATCTTGGATCAGCTTGACTGGGAACCATCCCTGTCAGAAGTGATAAAAGACAAAGCAACTGTGCTCTGGGAAGTCATCAGGTTCAGAAGGCAAACCAGGCAAGGCAGCACTCACCTGGCTAAAAAATTCACCAAGCTTTACCAGTATATATAGAACCAACACAAGACTACAAAGGTGTTTCTATAATACTGTTGCAACAACCATCATGATATATAACTCCTTTCTATTGCCAGTTAAACATTTGCTCATCAGGATCATTCTTCACCTAGTAGACACTGAGAACTCTAAATCACACTGTAGTTTCTATGGTGGTCAAAGATCAATTAATATGATATTCACTTCATGTCAGGTTCAGAAGAAGGCCAGAGAGCAGTACCAGGACCTCTACTGGGATTTTGTTGATATAACAAAACTTTAGATAAAGTTAACTGTGATGCCCCCTGGAAAGTCCTTTACAAATCTGGATATCCCCAAAAAGATGGTTGGAGTAATAAGATCATTCCACAATGGTATGATAGCCTTCATGATTCAGCTTCCAATACATTCTACATAAAAAGAAAGGGACCAAGCTGTACTGAGTGATGGTAACTATCTCATTGGCAAGTTACTTCTTAGTTATGATGCAAGAGGTATTCAGAGATATTGTGAAAGGTGAACACATCTAGTTTAGGATACATGGTAATATTTTCAATCAACAAGGCCTAAAGACCTAGAACCAAAGTGAGAGAACATCTGAGAGAGTTTCTATTTGCAGACGATTGTGCACCCTCTACAAGACATCCAAACATTAGTTGACTGTTTTACTAGTGTTGCCTGATCTTTTGGCCTAACTATCAGCTTGAGGAAGACCAGCCAGTACCTGGACACCCAAAATAGGATTTTATTGTCATAGTAGACAATGCCCCCTGTAAATGCTGTGACAAATTTCTGCTACCAAAGAATCATCCTATCAAACAATGTTCAATTGGATGAAGAGAACCCCTTAGCAATTGTCTAAAACAAGCTCATCTTGCAATAAACTCTAACACTGAATGTGGAGAGATCATGGACACTTTACAGGCATTATATTAAACAATTAGACTCATTCCATCTTGGTTGCCTTCATCCAATTTGCAACAGAGTGATGGGACAAAGTCCCTAACACAGAGGTTCTTACAAGAGATGACATTCTAGACATAGAGAGATACCTTATCAAAGCACAACTGAAGTGGTCAGTTATGTAGTACACATGGATGACACTTGCCCTCTTTTATGGCTGGTTTAGCTCTAGTACGAGGCAACAAGGTCACCCACTGCTCCATTATAAGGAGTCTTTAAAAACTTGCTTGAAAATCTGTTGGATAAACCTGAAGATATGGGAAGTGATAGCGCTGAATAAAACTCAGTAGAGAAGCTCTTGCTGCCAAGCCAACTCCTACTTTGGGGCAGTCATAATCAACACCCTGAATGAGAAAAGAGCCCAACATAGGTCAATTCTACAACAAAATGAGGATCACCACTGCAACAGGATCTGCAAATCCTGGATATACCTGTATTCCTATATGAGACCACACAACAAAATATCAAGCTGAGAACACTGTGCCGCTGTATCTAGCTGAAGTGTCATTTGTCAAATAGACAAGAGGGTTCAATGAAAATATCACTGGTGACTCCTGTTGTACAGAATGAATATAATATTTATTCAGTACTGCAGGAGTCACCAGTGACTCATACTATAAATCATTGTGATAGTTTATATAGTGAACTAGAATATATACACAGTAAAATATTTTTTTAATGTAGAACTTATAACAACATTAGACTGCTGGTGTAAAAGAAAATATGATGCAAATTGGGCTTGAAAGGTGGAGTGTTGAATCTGCCTGTCTAGAAAAGAGAGGAAGCTACAGAGTAGTTGATGATGATTCCAGCAAAAGTTGAAACACGTGTACAGCTGTTTATACATATTGTATAAATGAAGTTTACAATCTTAACACACAATGTTAACAAGAAAACTTGTTCTACAATACTGTATTACTAATTATTTGTCAATATTTCTGGTACTTACAGAAAGGAGATATAGCACCGACAGAATGATCCATTTTTAAGTGATGAAATTTTTTGCAATATTTATAAGTAGGAATTCTTTCTAGAGACTTAATTTAGAACTATTAATAAAATATAATACAAAGACTGTCTAGATTTAACAATCGGTAACTGTACACACACATATTTACACATGTAAAATAAGCCTCCACACAATCTTGGTCAACCAATTTCATTCACAAAGCATTTGTTGACCCAGGGCCATAACAGAAGACACTTGCCCAAGATTCTTCTCATTATGCTAGAACCCAAAACCACATAGTTGAAGATGAACTTCATAGCCTCAGAGATAAGGCCTCCCCTTGCCAACACACACACACATACACACACATACAGAGTGACTGACTACAGATATAGGTGAGTGGTTAAGAAGTTTCTGCCACAACCATGGAGTGTCAGATTCGATTACCCTGGGTGACATCTTGTGCAAGTGCTTTTGCCAAAAGCTCAGGTTGACCAGAGTCTTAGGAGAGAACTTAGGCAGATGGAAACTGCATTGAAGCCCCAAAATATGTTTAGGGTACTTGTGATTGTGAAATGTTCTGCCTCTCACATGCTAATTCCATGGACAAGTAGTGGGGTTGATCTAATGCCTGGATAATATGTCTAACACCTGGATGAGAGCTCACGATCATGTATGTATATGTGTATATATGTGCATGTGTGTTGAGAAACTACATGTAAAGAGCAAAAGTAGAACTCAATATCGTTGAAATAGAGGATTATATTTAATATATGATACAAGCATGGAACATACATATCAGTACTCAAGAAACTCCAGGTAGTAATGTTAGTGTTTCATGCTTGTATGTGTGTGTGTATGCATGCACACACATTTTCATTGAATGATACACTTATGGAGACTCACATACAGAACTTCATGTTTCTAAGTCAACAATATGAGGATGTACTCCAGTTGCTGTAAGTCTGGTATGCTTATATATATACATATATACACACACATACACATCTATGTGTGTGTTTGTGTAACTCTTTCAGAGCACTTAAATCGACATTTTGTATCATTCTTTCAAGCTAAAGTTGTCCTAATTGTATATTAATGTGTTGTTTGGTATATCTCATCAAGTTTTAAGAAACTGAGATGCTCGTAAGGTCATGCTTGTGCTATTCAGGAAATATGCAGTTGCTTGTCAATGCGCACAGGGCAGCACATGTATTGTTATGAATTAGATATTTTATTAGTAGAATATCAAAATTATCAATCCAGATAACTGGAAGGGAAGTATGAAATCAATATGAACCATTGTAATTATTTAACCAGTAGTAGTAGTAGTAGTATAAAATGGGAATGTTAGGATGTGAAAAATTTATGGCCCTTAAAAGTGGAGAGAATACATCATGAGTTATAGATATGTGTATGTGTGTTTGTGTGTGTGTGTGAGGTGTAGATTATGGTTAATAGCTTATAGCCATTTGGGAATTTTTGCTGTAGATTTAATAACATATCAGTTATTGACAAAGAATATTGCCATATTGGTTGCTTTCATATGTTAGGATATTATGGAATCTTATTAAAATAAAATAAATTTTAGATTTCAATACTTGTCTATATTTTATAATTGCAAAAATGAAAAAGACAAGGAAAGGAAATGGTGAGGTTTATTTGACAATTGAATCATGTATGTATGTATGTATGTAAGTATAAATATTATATTAAATTTGTATATGGTCATATATTATATATTTGCATATACACATATATATGTGAAATGTTTATATAATGTTTATATATATATATATAATATATATATATATATATATATACACATACATACATACACACATACATGCTCACTTATACACATGATGAACACAACATATATTTATGCATTATATACATGTTATATATATATATATGTGTGTGTGTGTGTGTGTGTGAATACAAACATTGTATTCATATAAATATACACATACATCACATATAAAGACATATAAATACACACACAAACACGCACACATATATATATATAATTCTTAAGACACACACAATACATATCTTATATATTTCTGTGTGTGATCCACCCTACATAATCCTTGCTACACCATAACAAATTAATCATAAAAACCCCAGCTACTTTGGCAAACTGTGTGAACCTTGTAACAATAAATATAAAATGACAAAATATTAATTTCCTACACACACAAGATATATGAGTTGAATTTAAACATTATGTTGTGTAATTAACCCCATTGACTACAATGGGAAAGAAAACGGGTGCCTTGACTTTGATGCCTCAATATTCTAAAGAGCATTAATAATGCAAGTGTATTCAAATGGTGGCAATTTATATTTAAACCAAATTTTGTACTGGAGTAGATACAATCTTCCTCAAACAAATGTAAAATATGTAGGCAGAAAATGATACATACACCATCAATTACATGTTTGCATCTTTACAGCTAAACTTTGTATGGTAATTTCAAGCCATTTCCATTGTTTTCAAGATGTGAGGTGAGAGTATGAACTGGGTGGATAAGCAAATAGGTAAATATGTAAGTAGGTGGATGCTTAGGTAAGTAGATGAGAGGTAAGTAGATGAGAAGGTAAGTAGGTGGTTGGATAGAAAGGTAGGTAATTATGTGGGTGGATAGACAGATAGGTATGTAGATGGGTGGATAGACAGATAGGTATGTAGATAAGTGGATAGACAGATAGGTATGTAGGTGGGTAAATAAAATGGATGGGTGGATGATTGAGCGGATAGGTAGAATAGACAGACAGGTAGGTAGATGGGTAGATAGATGGACAGGCAGATATATGGGTGAATAGACGGACAGGCGGGTAGATGGGTGGATAGATGGACAGGTAGGTAGGTAGGTGGATAGATGGACAGGTAGGCTGGTAGATAGACAGACAGACAGGTGAGTGGATAGATGGACAGGTAGGTAGGTAGATGGATAGCCGGACAGGTTGGTAGGTAGGTAGGTAAGTAGGTGGATAGACAGACAGGTAGATAGATGGGTGGATTGATGGATAGGCGGGTAGCGGGGTGGATAGATGGACAGGTAGGTAGATGGGTGGATAGATGGACAGGTCGGTAGGTGGGTGGATAGATGCACAGGTAGAAAGGTGGGTGGGTCAATAGATGGATAGGTTGATAGATGGGTGGATTGATGGACAGGTAGCTAAGTGAATAGACATATAGGTAAGTAGGTGGATGAGTATATGGGTAGCTAAGTAGGAAGATGGATAAACAGGCAGGTAAGTAGGTAGGTGGATAGATAGACAGATAGGTGGATAGATAGGTAAGTAGGTGGGTTGATAGATGGACATGTAGGTAGGTAGGTGAATATACAGACAGACATGTAGGTGGGTGGATAGACAGACAGACAGGTAGGTGGGTAGATAGGTGGATAGGAAAACAGATAGGTGGATAGACAGATAGGTAAGTAGGTGGGTGAACTGTTGGATAAGTAAGTAGGTGGTTGGATAGATGGTTAGGTAGGTAGGCAACACAAGACCAGTTCCTTAGAGAGCAAAAGTTATGATGTTTGTGTACAAAAAGCAATGTTACATAGTCATTAAATGTAGGCTGTGAATGCAGAGAGCATGTGACGGCTTGAAAGAAATGGAATTTGCCTGCTCTGCTCGATCTGCAATGTTAGTATGCATGTATGATAAAGTGTAGCTGTTGAGAGAAAATCTTGTCATAAGTGACAGCTGATGTGGAGTACAAGAGAGAAGACTGCACTGATATGGTCACATGATGCATATCGATGAGGACAGCTGCATAAAAAAATGCTGATTGCTAAGTGAAGATGGGAACTGTGGAAGTGGAAAACCCAGGAAGACATAGGATGAAGTGATGAAAAATGACCTTCAGAGAAGAGATGACAAAGGTTTGAGATGACTGGCAATTTGCTGTGCTTGTGGTGATCCAATCATTCTAAGTTAAAATGGGACCCTAAAGGTACAACATTTATGCCTATGCACCTGCACATAACCCATTCCTAACAAAGCTCTCTCCCACAACTCATCTTCCCAACCCTCACCATCCATGTTCACTAGCTGCATTCCCTTACCATCCATTTCCCCTTTTTATTAGCACTGTCACAAACTTTCCTGTCCACTCAGTCCATCCAATTCTCTGTACTACTTGAGGATACATCCTGACATCATCATCTCTTTCACCTCAGTTTTCCAAGTGGTGTAGCCATGTATCTCCTCTACTGTAAGTCACACATGTCTGTCCATCTTTCATACTCTAGCCTCACAACACCTGACCAAAAGCCACCTCTATCAACATCATTCCTCCCTCTGCTGAAGAGGTCTTATGACAGCTAAAATGCATTCAGTACATACTTATTTCTTCATTATCCACAAGGGGTTACACACAGAGAGGACAAACAAGGACAAGCAAAGGGATTAAGTCGATTACATTGACCCCAGTGTGTAACTGGTACTTATTTAATTGACTCCAAAAGGATGAAAGGCAAAGTCGACCTTAGCGGAATTTGAACTCAGAACGTAACGGCAGACAAATACCTATTTCTTTACTACACACAAGGGGCTACACACAGAGAGGACAAACAAATGGATTAAGTCGATTATATCAACACTAGTGCGTAACTGGTACTTAATTCATCGACTCTGAAAGAATGAAAGGCAAAGTCGACCTTGGCGGAATTTGAACTCAGAACGTAACAGCAGATAAAATACCGCTAAGCATTTCACCGGCGTGCTAACGTTTCTGCCAGCTCACATTCAGTACATTCTGTAAAGTGATTCACATTATGAATGCCATTCAGCTGTAAAAACCATGCCAAAACATACAGCAGAGCTTGCCACAATCATCTGACTTACCAGCTAATGTCAAACAATCCAACACATGCCAGCATAGAAAGCAGACATTAAATAGTGATGATGATGATGAAGTGTGTTTGAGCATGTATAAGTGCGAGTGCATGTGTGTTTGTATCTCATTGTCTTGACTTCATGTGATAGTTGTATATCATTGTTACTGTCTTATTAGTCATGCCGTTCATTTCCAGTGTTCTGCAAAAACATGTCTAGCCATGGGGAAATATTACCTTGCTTCTAATAAGGACATCTGATATAGAAAATCGGCCTCAATAAAATTCGTCTAATCCATGCTAGCATGGGAATGTAGATGTCAGAACAATGATAAGTTGTTTCATTGTCAGTAATCCACATAAGGCACAGGGCAACATTATTAGACAATCATACATAATGTATTACACAGCACTTTTTATGGTGTAGGTATGGCTATGTGGTTCAGATGTTTGCTTTAGGGGCACATGGCTTTAGTTCAGTCCTATCCCACTGCTTGGTCCCTTCTACTTTAGCATTGAGCTTAAAAATAGTACGAGGGAATTGGGTAGTGGAAAGCTGCAGAAAGCTCATTGTATAATCAGCATATCATCATTTTAACATCTGTTATTCCATTCTTGCATGGGCATGGGTCTGCTGGAATTTGCTAAAGAAGATATTCTACAGCTGGAGATTACCAACTGTGAGTGGGCATGCACACACAAGTGTACATGTGTGTTTATGTTACATATTATCACCACTTGAGTAAAGGGAAGAAGAAAAAGAAGTAGAAGAAAGGAGGAAGAGGAGGAGGAAAGAACAAGAAGGAGAAAGAAAGATGATGAGAAATAAAAAGTGAGGAAGAAGAGAAAGGGGTTCCAATTTGATTGATATACAATCTCTATGAATTCAGCTTAAGTCTAGTGATTTGTTCTAGATCTTTACATTTTGAGTTCAAATCCCGCTGAGGTCAACTTTACTTTCCTCCATCAGGAATTTGTACAATAAAGAACCAATCTAGTACTAAAGGGCAAATCGATGTAATCAACTAACCACCTGCCCTCAAAATTGGTGACCTTCTCTCTAAATTAGAAATAGTTATTACTGTTATTAGTGGAGGCACATGGCCTAGTGGTTAAAGCAGTAGACTCATGGTTCAAATCTCAGACCGGGTGATGTGTGTGTTTATGAGCGAAAACACCTAAGCTCCACGCGGTTCCGGTGGAAGGTAATGGCGAACTTCAGCTGACTCTTTCACCACAACTTTCTCTCACTCTTTCCTCCTGCATCTTGCAGCTCACCTGCGATGGACTGGCCTCCCATCCAGGTGGGGAACCTATACGCCAAGGAAACTGGGAAACAGGCTCTTATGAGCTAGGCATGGCTCAAGAAGGAACAAACAAACAATTACTGTTATTAACATTTTTGTCAGTGTTGCTTTGGAGATGCTGCATGTCTGAATGGTAGTTTGCTTTGCAAACATGAGGTCCCAAGTTCAAGCCCATTGCTTGTTTTTAGCAAGTGCCTTATTGCATTGAGTCAAGCCACACCTTGCAAGTGAACGTGGGTAGATGGAAACTGCTAAAGTTCAGCAAATGTATTGTATCTCTAATTTCATTGATTCAGCCATTAACC
Source organism: Octopus sinensis (assembly GCF_006345805.1). Classification (NCBI taxonomy): domain Eukaryota; kingdom Metazoa; phylum Mollusca; class Cephalopoda; order Octopoda; family Octopodidae; genus Octopus; species Octopus sinensis. Next base: position 38,321,049 of record NC_043005.1, read on the forward strand.
CTTATTGCATGACCCCAAGTATACTCAGTTCCATGCATGCACAACTGAGACTCAAGAACTGTGTTAACTCATTTGTGATGGGTTACTTTCTGGAATTCTTCCATTTCATGTGATGTAGCATGTAAATTTTAACTTCACTGGCCAATAGAAAGAGGTTGCAAGAACTGATTTGCATAAGGTTGACGTAAAAATTCTATCTGTGCAGTACAGTGCAGTGCAGGCTAAGAGTACATGTGTCTGTGGAATACTCAAACACTTATGTGTTCATTTGGGGACAGGTAATTCAGCTGACACAATGACGAATACACATTATTATTAATCCCTTTATGCTTACTGCTATTATTTAGTACCAGCTCAATTCAGATAAAGCAGATCTCAGATAAAGACAATCAAGAAATGACCATCCCATCCCATCTTTCTTTGGGTGTCTAAGACTTTAATATCTAAAATGTACATTTTCTTGCCAAAAACTAATAATAATTGTAGGGCATGAGTTGTGTAAGATTTGGCTGCTTTTTCTAGCAGACTGAATTACCATGTAAGAAATCCTCTTATTGCTGTTATTATTGTTTGTGTATGTATAAAGCCAGCTTTGATCGAGTTCATCTTTGACCAAAAGAATTCCAGGTGTAACCATCCTGTTTAGTTTGTAGATCAGGCATTATAATGTCTGGTGTTGCCCTTTTATTAAAGATGGTATAGGGCATTTGAGAGATTTTGGTGACACTTTTTAGCAAGTCAAATGACAGCAAAGTGGCTTCCTCAGTGTTATTGTTGTTGTTGTTGTTGTTGGTGGTGGTGGTGGTGGTGGTTATCAAAAGAAAAATTAGTTTGACTTACAAACTTAAGCTGACAGTCTAGTACAATACTCATTTCAAACTCATTGTACTTTAGAGGAGCATGAAACTCAGAACATCTCTCACCGATTTTCCAACAATTGTGTAGCCTAATATTTTGTCAAAACATTATTATTATCTCCACTTTAGCGAAGGCGGAGGTATCGTTTGCAGTCATGTTTGTTTGTCCATGGACAAGATATCACAAGAACCGCTGGATGGATTTGAATGAAACTTTCAGGGATGTTTGGCTTCACGACTGGCACAAACTAATTAGATTTTGGGATTAATCCAGTACCAGTCAAGGATTCTGGATTATTTTTCCTGTTTTTTTAACTTAATTTTTGAGAGTGGTCGGGTTTATTTTTAGTATTTTTGCTTGTTAAAGCAGTTGAGTTTATTTCAGATATTCTCATTTTAAAAATCGTTGAAAGGATGTTGGTGTTGCCTTCACAGAGGTTTGCGCTCTCGGAGTGCTCTTGTTAGTACTGTTGTTGTTGTTGTTGTCATCATCATCTTCATCAACATTATTATTTAATGATCATTGACCTCATCATTCCAATTTACAATATCGATGGCAGCATTTCTGAGGAAATAATAATAACAATAATTATTCCTCATTCATTATTACCACCATCAACTTCACCACAACCACCATCATCATCATAATCATTATATACAATATAGATTACTTATAATTACATCAACAGAATTATTATTATAAATGTTGTTACTGTTGTTGTAAAACATTGTCTCCATGGCTATTATTCCAATATAATAATCGTTTCATTATTATTATTACCATTATTATTATTATCATTATTATTATTATTATTATTATTATCATCAGCAACATCATAATACATATTACGATGTCGTTTTATAACCAAAATTTATTGACTTCCATTATCATCATCACAATTTTAATACCACTCCCTTTATTAAAAACACCGCTGCTTATAACAACAGCAAGACTAATAATAATAATAATAATAATAATAATAATAATGATACTAATACTACTACTACTACTACTACTACTAATAATAATAATAATAATAATGATGATGATGATGATGGTGATAATAATAATAATAATAACTGCTTTTTTATTAATAATAATAGCAATAAATAATATTACATGACCACCACTACTACTACTATCATGATTGTTCAAGTTTTATATGAATTCATTGACAAATCTAAGTAAAATTGTTTTGAAATATTAACAATTAATGCTCTTTCATCCATATTATCCATAGTTTCAAATACTGTTACATACATACACACACACACATGAACTAATAAAGACATCGCTTTTCTGTCATTTAGTCATCACCATCATCATTGTCGTCGTTTAAAGTCCGCTTTCCATGCTGACATGGGTTGGATGGTTTGACTGAGGCCTGGCAAGCCAGAAGGCTGCACAGGGCTCCAATCTGATCTGGCAAAGTTTCAACAGCTGGATGCCCTTCCTAATGCCAACCACTCCGAGAGTGTAATGGGTGCTTTTTATATGCCACCAGCATGCGGGCCAGTCAGGTGGTACTGGCATTGACCCTGCTTGAATGGTGCTTTTTACATGCCACCAGCATGGGAGCCAGTCAGGTGGCACTGGCAATGACCATGCTCAAATGGTGCTTTTTACATGCCACCAGCATGGGAGCCAGTCAGGCAGTACTGGCAACGATCACGCTTGGGTGGTGCTCTTTAAGTGCCACCAGCATGGGACCAGTCAGGCAGCACTGGCATCGACCATGCACAAATGATGCATTTTACATGTCACCAGCACAGGTGCCAATCAGGTGGTACTGTCATTGGCTATGACAATTACTTCACATGCTTCAACAGGTCTTCGGTCTTTGCAAGAGCCGTTTATTGCCCAATGATTGAAGGGTACTCTTAAATGGGCTGGTTATGCTGCACTGGCACAAGCCACTGTTACGGTCTCACTTGGCTTGCTGGGTCTTCTCAAGCACCATGTATCTTCAAAGGTCTCAGTAACTTATCATTGCCCCAGAGAGCCCCAAAGTTCAAAAGTCATGCTTCACCAACTCATCCCAAGACTTCCTGGGTCTACCACTTTCACAAGTTCTCTCTACTGGTAGGGTGTGACACTTTTTCACATGGCTGTCCTCATCCATACACACCACATGACCATACCAGCACAGTCATCTCTCTTGCACACCACATCTGATTCTTCTTATGTCCAACTTTTCTTTCGGGGTGCTTACACTCTGTCATGTATGCACACGGAGATTACACATCCAGCAGAGCATACTAGCTTCATTCCTTGCAAGCTTATGCATCTCCTCGGCAGTGACAGCCTGAGAAAAAAAGATACAGACAGATTTCCCCACCAGCTTAATGTATATACAGGAGAATGTAGTCTGATATATAAAAAGATGGGATGATCATGCTTGGAATGTCTTCAATATTATGTCATCTCATAAAGGGCACATATAGGTATAAACAGTAATACACAAGAGCAAACAAAAACAAACAGCATGCAATTATGCATCAATGCAGCTGTGTAATTAAGAGTTGCTTCCCAACCACATGATTTGAAGTTCAGTGCCAATGCATGGCACCTTGGGAAAGTGTCTTCTACCATAGCCTCATGATCACCAAGGTCATGTGAGTAGATCTGGTAGACAGAACATGTGGAAGCCCATTGTGTGTGTGTGTGTGTGTGTGCATGTGCACGCATGTGTGTGTGTGTGCGTGTGTGTGTGCGTGTGTGTGTGCGTGTGTGTGTGCGTCTGTCTTAACATTGCATGGGGGGACAAACACAGACACACACAAACATACACACACACACACACACACACACACACACACACACACCACACACACACACACATATATATATGATGGGCTTCTTTCAGTTTCCGTCTACCAAATCCACTCACAAGGCTTTGGTTGACCCAAGGCTATAGCAGAAGACACTTGCCCAAGGTTCCACACAGTGGGACTGAACCTGGAATCATGTGGTTCATAAGCAAGCTACTTACCACACAGCCACTCCTACAGTAATACTTATGTGAATTGTTCCACAATAGATGTGAAGATGTTTTTGGCTATTGGAGTGACCAATACAAAGTTGAATGGTGAGCTGAGCTAGCTAATATTTCTATTTGTATTTCTCATTTCATTGTTGGTTTGTTTAGGCAGTAATTATCTTGATTCTATGATCTATGTAAACCTGCTTATTTATAAAGCATGTATGATCACCCAATTTGATGATAAAGAACTGTGTTATATAACTGGTTCTGTAATCAATTATTAATTACATTGCTATTCCTCATCACATTGTACACTTCTTAATGTACTCATCAGCAATCATCGTTTAGCATCAGTTTTCCATGCTGGCATGGGTTAGATGGTTTGATTGGAACTAGTAAGCCAGAAAGCTGTACCAGACTCCATCTGGTTTGGCTTAGTTTCTATTGCTGGATGCCCTTCCTACTGCCAAACACTCCAGAATTGTACTGGGTGTCTTCTATATGTCACTGGCACAAGTGCCTTTTATGTGTCTCTGGCACAAGAGCCTGCTACGTAGCACTGGTACCCTCTACATAGCACTGGCATGAGTGCCTTTTACATGTCACCAGCACTGGCCATGACTACAATTTCAATTGACAAGTCTTCTTGAGCAGAGCAAATCACCAAGGGTCTTGATCGCTTGTCATCGCCTCCGTGAGAGCCAACATCCAAAGATCATGCTTCACCACATTACCCCATGTCTTTCTGGGTCTACCTCTTTGACATGTTACCTCAACAGTTAGAGACTGGCACTTCTTTACACAGCTGTTCTCATATATTCCCATGGACATTAATTTCTATTTTCATACTGATTACATCATATCCTACATATACTGTTCTATCAATATTTACACATTGAAAAATCTATCTTCCTACTTGTTTTATTTACATACATAATATGCATCCACATATGAATGTATGTAGATACATTCAATATGCATAGGTGTATGAGTACATACTTGTCAATATATATATGTGTCTTCCTAGATGTAAACATGAGTTATTACAGGTATTTCTGAAAATGCATGTACCGAATACCTGTATATATATATCATTACCATTTCTGTAGTTTCGATATTTATTCATGTTTACATGGGTCAAATGGAATTCATTGAGGCAGATTTTCTATGACCAGATACTCTTACAGTGGCCAACCCCACATATTTCCAAGCAAGGTAATATTTTCCATACTGGAGATGTCATAGAAGTATAGAAACAAACAGACATCACCTGTGAGACAGGCTAGTTTGCAACCATCACACAATGTCAAGACTATAAGACATACATATATACACATATCCATATATATATATGTGTGTGTGTATGTGTGCGTGCATGCATGTGTGTGTGTGTATATATATATATATATATATATATATAACCGGCCTCCGTGCCAGTGGCACATAAAAGGCACCATTCATGTGTGATCATTACCAGTGTCGGCTTACTGGCACTTGAGCCCCGTGCTAGTAGGGTGCTAAGAGCAGAACCCGAGCGTGATCATTGCCAGAGTGGCTAAGTGGATTCTGTGCTGCTGGCATGTAAAAGGCACCATTCGAGCATGATTGTTACCAGCATCAACTTACTGACACCTGCGCAGGTGGCATGTGTAAAAAGATTTGAACGAGGTTGTTGCCAGTACTGCCTTACTGGCCTCCCATGCTGGTGGCATGTAAAAGCACCCACTACACTCTCGGAGTGGTTGGCGTTAGGAAGGGCATCCAGCTGGAGAAACTCTGCCAAATCAAGATTGGAGCCTGGTGCAGCCATCTTGTTTGCCAGCCCTCAGTCAAATCATCCAACCCATGTTAGCATGGAAAGCGGACGTTAAACGATGATGATGATGATGATGATGATGATATATATATATATATACATATAATGGGCTTCTTTCTCTTTCCATCTAAGAAATCTACTCACAAGGCTTTGGTCGACCTGAGGCTTATAGTAGAAGACACTTGCCCGAAGTACCACATAGTGGGACTGAACCTGAAACTACGTAGTTGAGAAGCAAACTTAATTACAGAGCCAGGACTGTGCCTATATATCTATGCATGAATGTAGATATGTGTATGTTTCAATATATATGAAAGAACTCATACATGTGTGTGTATATATGCCAATGTAGCTATGTACATATATCTTTATCTACAAGTATATAGTCATCCTTGTTAGGAAAACTCTACATAAAATTCCTAATGCAGAAAGCAGACAACTTCATTAAACGGCTCAGATGGCGCGCCTATTTCTTTGACAAGGAGGATGAAAGCCAGGACAACACCATTAAATATGGATTTAATTCCATATTTTATATTCTGCTTTGCCCATAATTACTACTGATTCAGGAAGGACTGGTCATATTAATTTGAAGTATTAAGTTAGTAACAGTTTCCAAATTACATTAAAGATGAAAATAAACGATATCCAGAATTCATTTATATCAAGTCAGAAAAGACTAAAACTCACCAGATTAGGCTATGCTAACCGCTCTAAATTCATTGATTCAGATATAAGCACAACTACAAAACTAGCTGGTATATCTTATATTTTATTTAAAAACACAGAGGGGAAAAGAAACTTTAAATATTAACATAGATAATATAACTGAATCACACAACTACATTTCCTTTTTAATGTTCATAAACTTTAAGGTCTTGAGCTGGTAGAATTGTTAGCACATTGGACAAAATGCTTAATTTCATATGTTCCAACTATTTGCATGCCAAGTTCAAATTCCACCAAGGTTAACTTTGTCTTTCAACTTCTCAGGGTTGATAAAATACAAAACCACTGAAGTACTTGAGACAATGCAATCAACTTGCTCCCCAAACCTCAAAATTGCTGACCTTGTGCAAAAATTAGAACGAATGTTTGAAAACTCAACCATCAATCAATCAATCAGAGAAAATTATTCCTAAATTTAAGGTGGTATCATGCCTTGAAATGATATAATTAAGGTCAGTGCAAGGCTCATGTCCATTTTGAAAAAATGACTACTTATAAAATTTTGCAAATAGTCATCAAGGGTTATCCTGCTTTCATTATCGTCATCGTCGTCATCGACATCACTATCATCATCATCACCACCACCACCATCATTGCCGCCACCACCACCACCATCATCATCATCCTTAAATGTTCACTTTCCATGCTGGCATGGGTTGTTGATTTTGACAGGAGCTGGCTAGCTGGAGAGCTGTTTAGACTCCAATTGTCTGCTTTGACATGGTTTCTATGGCTGAAGAGCCTTCCCAATGTCAGCCACTTTACAGAGTGTGTTGGGTGCTTTTTACATGGATGTGTTTATGTAGCACTAGCACAAGTACATTTTACATGGCACTGGAACCCGCATGGCAAACACCTCTCAGTTGGGAGAGGGAGTGGAGTGCATAGCCATAAATGATATTCCTAAGTGTATGGATGGTTGCGATTTTACTTAGCTTGACATGTTTTCTCAAATATAGCAAATCACCACAAATCCTGATCCTTTGTCATCTCAATGAAGCCCAGCAATTGAAGATCCTTTCTGACCACTTCACCCCATGTTTTCTTGGGTTTACCCCTTCCACAGGTTTCCTCCACAATTAGAGATCAGCACTTCTTTAAGCAGCTGTTCTCATCCATATGCATCATATGATCATACCAGCACAGTCTTCTCTCTTGCATACATTTGGTTCCTCTTATACCCAGTTTTACTCTTCAATCATTTACACTGTCACATAAGCAATGACGTTACCCATCAAGCTTTGCTGGATGCATAATGCTAGCTTCATTACTTTCAAGCCTTTGCAAGTCCTCTGTGGTCAAAGCCCATCTTTCACAGCATGTAGCATAGTTATACACACAATGGCATCATACAATCTACCTTTCACTCTATGAGAAGAGCCCTTAGTTACCAACAAAGGTAGTACTTCTCTGAACTTTGCCTACCCTATTCTTATTCTAGCAGGTATACTTTCAGAACTTCCTCCTCCACTGCTAACTTGGTCACATAGTTAGAAAAAGCTATCTACTATCTCTAAGGATCTCTACAAGCTCTTGAAGAAGTCTATTCTCTGCACATTTTTAGTGCTTATTGTACCTGCTCATTTGCTACACACAAAGACTATTTTCTGTTAAACTTCCTGTGATACTACTACACCTCTGTGTCCAAAGCTTGCAGTGGATACAATGTATGGAGTTTCTACCAATACCCTTTCTACATATCGAGCAGGGCCATCTCACTGAAAGGACTTATGATTTGTCTGTTTTTCTACTTGCTAGGACATTAGTCTTTGCTAACTCTATGGCCTTCGGATTCTAGATCTTCCTTCCACACTTGAAATGTCTTCTCTAGGTCAGGTAGTGATTTAGCTATAAGAACAAGATTATCAGCAAAAAGGAGCTCCTCTGTCATGGCCTGGAAAACTATGATAAAGAAGAGAGGGCTGAGAACTGATCCGTGGTGAACTCTTACCTGCATGCTAAATTCATTGCCAATCTTCACCTTACTGGTAACATCTCTCTACATGACTTGTACATCTCTCACTAACTACTCATCTATCCTTAACTTCTGCATTGACCAGCAGATAAGGGAGCAGGTGACCCAGTCAAAAGCTTTTCTCCATGTCAACAAAATTCAAGTACAGGGGTTTATTTTTGGCTAAATACTTCTCCTGAAGTTGCTTTACCAGGAATATAGCATCAGTTGTGCTTCTCCCAGGCACAAAACCAAACTGCATCTCATCCAATAATTGGTGTTATCCTACAAGCCAAGAAAACTTTGGTAAACTACAATAATTCAGTCTGGATTAAAAAGCAGCATTCAATAATAAAAAAAATGTGCTACACAAATTTGGTGGAAATAAGCAATTTAATAGGTGTATATTTAGTGTCAAACCAATATTCTAAATTTTCAACCAATGAATTATACTGAGATGATGGACTTTTCTTGCTTAGGAATTTCAAACTACAGTCTATTACCATTGAGACTAACCAAGTTACTGTTAATTCACAAGACTTTATACTTAATTTAACAAACTCATAGCACTACACAGTTCCTAAACTGAACAAAACATGATGTTACATCATAAAACCCTCCAATCTGCCAAAAATATATTTAATATCTTAGCAACAAATATCACCCATAGATTCTCAATACACCTGGCAAACAAGCAAATTATCACAGGAGCATCTACAGACTATAATGAAGCTGTGCTGAGAAGTATGTTCCCAAAGATAGAATGCATAGAGAACCATCCAGACAGATAAACAATAGAATGAGATATGAGAATAGAAATATTAACTGGATCAAGCCACCACTTAAACTTTGCAGTGGCCACTTCAGTAGCCAATATCTTGTTCAAACTAATTAGGAAACTTTCCATATTACAACATTGCTACAAAATTTTCAACAGAAATACAACTAAACTTTTTCTTCACTTTAAATTTCTCAAAATGCTTCCTCTAGTATCTCTAAATAAAAATTCCCTAACACTCAATAACAATACCAATTATCAGTAATGAACTAAAGCATACATAGGACTAACTACCAATACTTTTAATATACACTACTAAAACAATCTTGTAAACTTAGGACCCAACTATGAGCAAACTGTCTCACATTTCTGACTAAATTTCCAATATCCATACTTAATGAGATAGATGCATAACTGGTTCTATGCTTTATGAAATTATTCCTCTTAACCCAGAATACATTTTTTTAAGAGTATATATATATATATATATATATATATATATATATATATATATATATATACATACATGCACACACACGCACACACACATATATATATTCATATACTTGTGGATATCAAGCACATGTATGTGGGCATGGAGTGTGCATGTATTTATATATTTTTAACAACATGCCACCAATTATGTTTGCTGATGCTGTAACACTTTCTAATGTTCATTATATACCTTAAAAGGTTATTTGCATTTGATATGCAATCTGTAAAAATTTTATGATGTAATCTGATTATAAGGTTTTTCCTTATATAACAGGCATTATAGTTAACAAAATATACATCAGATGCATTGATCAAAGGTAAAAATTTATCTCCACATTTGTTTCATATTTGTACTGTGTTCATAATATTGAAATGGAACTACAAACAGAAACATGGAGTATTAATACATTTCCTATTCACATATGGGTCTTTTGAAATATATCTGGAAACAAGGAGATATAAACATTCATTATATATCATGACTGATAACCCAAACTATACAAATATATAAACACACCTGTACATGCTTGATTGTGTGTGCCTGTATGCCTACATGTAAATCTATATATTTGTAGGTATCCATCTATATGTTTGTGTATATACATATGTATATGTGTATATAAGTATATATACACACACACACATACACATGCATATGTATGTATGTGTGTGTGTGTGCGTTCCACCCACATGTAACATTAATTTTTCACACACCCTACCTGAACCAAAACTACATCTCTTCACCTCTTCCTCACATCTCCTTTGTGCCCTATGCTCATCTCACCATGCCCACACACTCTGGACAATCCTCTACCATCGCATTTATATTCACCATCGCATTTATATTCCTCATACCATGAGAGGAAGCCCTGGCACATCACTACCACCTCCTTCGCTCATTCTCCTTCTCCTGCACACTCTCTCTCTCTCTTTCTCTCTCTCTCTCTTCTCTCTCTCTCTCACCCTCACCCTTCTGCACTCTCATTCACTCTCATTCACTCTGTTCCTCTGACTGGGGTAACTATGTATCTCTTCTAGAGCAAGACATTTCTTTCTGTTCTTCTGTCATACACTAACCTTCCATCACCTCATATAAAGCCACCTCCTTCAATACCAGTTTCTCCCTTTCAAAGGATTTTTATTTTGAAAGTTACTTTGGTTACCTTGCTGGTGCTGATGCCACATAGAATGCATCCAGAACACACTGTAAAGTGGTTGGAGTTTGGAAAAGCATACAGCAATAAAAACCATGCCAAAGCTGACTACATCGGTGATGGGGCCAAGTAAATAGTACCTAAACTGCTCTGAAAAGTGATTGGCATTAAGAACAGCACCCAGACATAAAAATCAAGCCAAAACAGAATTTGACAGTGTTAGTGCCGCGTAAAAAAACACCAAGTCCAATTTGTAAAATGGTCAGCATTAGGAAGGGTATCCAGTCAAAGAAAATGTACCAAAACAGTGGAGATTGATGCTATTCTCTGACAATCCATCCAACTCATACAAACATGGAAAATGGATGTTAAATTATGATGATAATATATATGTTATTTTATTTTAGTCAAGTCAGTCTCTTTCTACTCTGAGTTTAGCTGTAGGTGCACAGGATCTTCAAGTAAGTTATGTCATAGCTTGTCTGAAGATCCTGAATCAACCAAAATAAAATACATTATTAATCTCTACTATGACTTTGAGAACTCTTATATACACACACACACACACACACACATATATATATATATATATATATATATATATATATATATATATATAATATATATATATATATATATATACACACACATACACACACACACACAAAGATATATATATATATATATACACACAAAAAGGGTGAAATACAATTAATTTTTAAAAATTAATAAATTTCACCTAGTAGTTTTATTGGTATGGAAAAGACCATTATATATATATATATATATATATATATATATACACAGGGTGCTTAAGCTATTTGTAGACATACCTTTTTTGGGATCATTGCTGCATTTTTTTGCTGACTCTGTATAATCTTTGGTTCAGAAAATAATAATGACAGATCTCAGCTTATTCACGAAATGAAGAGGCATGTTGTTATTGTGGTTATAAAGGCTGAGCATAGCAATTTAGAAATATATCAATTTTTAAAAGTTGCCAGATCTTTTGTCTACAAAGTTTGTAAGGTGTTAGAGATTGAAGATGGAAATGTGTCACAAGTATCAAAAGGTAAAAAACATTCTAAACACTCTGAAACCATCAGAACATCTGAATTTATCTAGCAAGTTCAACAGACCACTGATTACAATCCCAGAAAGTCCATGAGGTCAATTGCAAAAGATCTCCATTTGTCAGAAGGAATAGTCAGAGATGTTGTCCACAAAGTCATCAGATATAAGTCTTTTATGATGAGGAAAGGTCAATTTGAGAGAAAAAAAACAAAAGAAAATCACTTCATTAGATCTAAATGGTTCTTAAACAACCTGAAAAATCCAGCGGAAGAAGATTTGATTTGGTTTTTCTCAAAAGCTTTGACCAAGATCAAAAAGTTGACAGAAGATATGACAGATAGTTATGTGCAGACCCTTCTGAAGTTCCAAGTGATATGCATACAAAATTTCCTGCAAATGTCATGGTTTTAGGGATTGTCAGCAATGAAGGAGATGTGATGTCTCCTTACTTCTTTCTACAAGGCCTTCTACTTAACTTTGCCACTTACATTGAGGTCCTGAAAACAATTGTCAAGCCCTGGATAGACAGTGTATGCAATGGAAGGCCATATGTGTTTCAGTAAGACTGCACTATCACACATGGCTCTAGTAACACAGGAGTGGATGGTTGAAAAGTTTCATGATCTCATAACCCCTAACATTTGGCCTCCTAATTCCCTACATCTCAATCTATTGGACCATTACATGTGGAGCATTGTTGAGGGAGAGGTCAATGAACATGCCCATAACACCAAAGATTCTTTGAAAGTTGCCATAGTCAGTGTAATGTCCAAAATTAACCAGGACCACTTGATTCGAGCCAAGAGATGATTTAGATCTCATATAGAAGCAGTTGTTGAAGCAGAAGGTGGCTTTATTGAATAACATTATAGAAAAGAAGATTTATTTTTATTCTCATAGCAGTTTTTGCTAAATAAAGTTATTATCTGTTATTATATATCTGTTTTCTTTTTTATAAACATAAATCTGTCCTCAAATATCTTACGCACCCTGTATATATATATATATATATATATAATATATATATATAAAACAAAAGAGGTGGTGTATTTCCACACAGGAAAAAATATAGGAAAATTTGTTGTTGAAAATGCACCTGAATTTGAAAAGCTTGTAATTGTTTTTAAATAAATTTATTTACATAAATATAAAACCAATTTCGATAATATTTTCTGTTTATCAATGGTAAAACATTTCAAATTCCAAAGTAGAAAAACATGTTTAAAAGATTCAATGTTTACATGATTCAAAAATATCAAATATGATTTAAAATTTCACAACATTCAATAATATGTGGATCATCTTGTTTAAATGCACAAAATTCAATAGTGTTAGAAGTCATCGATAAGAAATGTGGACCACCAAAGTTCGGTCATACTAAGTTAAGAGGGAGAAAAACAAGAGAGAAATGAAGATAGTAAAAAGAGGATTTTGTTACAGCTTCTGTGATTCTTTTTCTGTCACAAAAATCCCTACACATAACGGAAATAGAATCACAGAAACTGTAACAAAAATCTTTTTTTAGTACCTTAATTTCTCCCTTGTTTTTCTCCCTCTTAACTCAGTATGACTGAACCTTTGGTGAACCATATTTCTTATCAATCACTTTTAACACTATTGAATTTTGTGCATTTAAAGTAGATGATTCACATATTTGATATCATTGAATGTCGTGAACATTTAAATCATATTTTATATTATTGAATCTTGTAAACGTTGATTCGTTTAAACATGTTTTCTACTTCACAACTTGAAATGTTTACCATTAATAGGCAAAATATATTGTTGATATTAGTTTGGTATGCATGTAAATACATTTATCTAAAATAATTTCAAGTTTTTCAAACTCATGCATTTTCAACAAAAAAATATACCTATATATATATAAAGGGTAAAAATCCCCTTTGATCATGAATGACCATGGGATTGCACCTAGAAAGTTACCCTCTGAAGTCCAGGCAAGGTTGTTTATGGAAGACCAGCAGTCACCCATGTATATCAGCCTCCACTCTCCATGTCACCGATGTTATCCAAGAGATAGGCAAACACCAATACAGCTTGGCACCAATGATGTTGCAACTCATTTCTACAGTTGAGTGAACTGGAGCAACATGAAATAAAGTGTCTTGCTCAAGAACACAACATATGGCCCAATCCGGGAATCAAACTCACTAACTTATGATTGTAAGCCCAACACTCTAATCACTGAGCCATATGTCTTCACAGTAAATTGGCTGAACTGATTAAGCAGTGGATAAAATGTCCTTGATAAACTTAATTATGTCCCTTTATAATCAGAGTTCAAATCTTGCTGAGACCGTCATTACACACACACACACACACACTCACATATCTATATGCCATGATAGATTGTTAGCCACTAAACACATTTTTTCTCTCCTTGTTTTTTCTGTGTCCCTTTCTGTAGAAGAGCGTAGGCTCAAAACATAAAAAACTTTTTCTATTCCTGGGCGTTATACTAATACATCTGTTTGTTTTGTACACCACCTGTCTTCGTCTTTTGTTTTTTTCGTAAACTCTCCCTATATATATATATATATATATATATATATATATATATATATATATATGAGCAGGAATATAGATGAGTACTTGTAGTTATTTGACTGAATGTAGTTACATATATAGCCATAGAAATTATGGCCAAATCAGAAATTTGAACATGATGCAGTCTTCAGACATGCTGGATTCTGTGAAACAATCCAACTCATGTTAGCATCGACCATGGATACTAAATAATGTTGATTATCACACGCACACACACACACATTGAAAATAGATTGTTTCTAATTCTGGCACAATGGCAGCAATTTTGAGGTGTGTTGGGGTTAATTTATATCATCAACTCCCAGCATTTGACTAGTTCTCTAGATTATTGAACCTGAAAGGATGAAAGGCAAAGTTGAACTCGGAACATGAAAGAAATAAAAGAAATATTGCATGGCATTTTACCAATGCAAACAATTCTGCCTCTTCACTACTTAATAATAATAATAATAATAATGATAATAATATTAATAATAATAATAATAATAATAATAATAATAAATAGATAAATAAATAAATAACATATATGCATAAAAGATAATCACTTCTTAATTATCACACATGCAGTATATCAAACATAAAACCTGCACAAAATCTCAAACTCAGAAATATTTTTATAAATATTTGGAAACTTAAAACAAATATTTATGTTAAATTAATTTGCTGAAAGTATTTCCAATATCTGAAAAATCACAGCTGAATTAATTTCAAATTATTAATAGGAAGAACAATAAACAATTGCAGAATAAAAACTACGGCAACTGTAGTATTATTCATATTTTCCAGCTGAAGTGTACAGATATATCTGAAGGTATTTATACACGAGTCATGTTTTATTTTGAAGGATTACTTAGACAAGAAACAGCAGTGTAAATGACCTTTTGTAAGTCCTTCATGACTAGAAGAGGAAAAGAGATCAAGAAATCTCAGCTCATGGGTTGCAGCAGTAAGGATCAGTAAATGGAGATATAGAGATATTTTCAGAACAAAGGAACAGGTTTAAATGCTGGAAACAAAGTGGATTCAGATAATGGCAATCAAAAGCAAGAGGCTGGTTTAAGAATAATAAATATTAAAAAGAACAGCTCAAGGAAAATGTTTTTGGATATTATTAGATTATTTTATATTTGAAAAGTTGAAATGAGAGTGTTTTAATTTTTTTAATATTAGCTCTTCATTAGAAATTTAAATAGAAAGAGGTGGGAAATAGTGGAAGTACAAAAAGAAAATGAAAAGTATTAAAAAGAGAGCAGAGAGCAAAGGATGAAAGAGAAAGGTTGGAAATGAATGAGTAATGTTCTTCGATGGTATTAATAAACTGGGCCATGGATTATGTCAACAAGACATCAAAGGCAGTAAATTGGAGGAGTCATTAAAGCATAGATAAAAGTGTCTTATACGATTTGTCTTATTGCAGTTTGAGTTCAGTTCCTACCAAGGTCAGATCTAACTTTCTTCCTTTCAGTATTCACATAAGTAAAATTCCTATCTTTATCAAGTAGATGAGCAGAATTGTTAGAGCATCTAAATAATGGCTTCATAGAACTTGTTAGAGCTCTTTGCATTTTGAGTTATTGGAATTGTAAATTACATCTACATTCCAGTTTATACCACCAACTAGTCCTTAGCTATCTTCACTCAATATGATTCACTCTGGTGCAAGTATTTAGGCAAAGACTGGTTTGAAGACAGCTTCTTTCCTTTCTCCCTTCAGCTAAGAAAAGGAACAAAAGAAAGGGACATAGACACTACGTTTTCCCTGACAAAGGGGTGAGACACAG
>NC_043005.1:38342238-38439738 GCF_006345805.1 Octopus sinensis
CAAAATTGCCGGCCTCTTGCTGCGATTATAGAAAAAATTGTATGAGAGAAGTGAGTGAGAGGGCAAGCTGGCAGAATCGTTTGCCCGTCAGACAAAGTGCTTAGTGGCATTTCTTCCAGCTCTCTACATTCTGAGTTTAAATACCACTGAGTGTAATTTTGCCTCTAATTCTTCTGGGTGGGGGGATAAAATCTAGAACCCTCAAGTACTGAGGACAATGTAATCAACTTGCCTTCTCCCCTCAAAATACCTTGCTATGTGCTAAGATTAAAAAGAATTGTTTGAGGAGAGAGACACTAATGGCTAGTTTCACTTTTTGTTCTCACTTCAAAGCAAATGTTGCAATTTCACTTCCTCTTCTCTTTCAATTTCTGCTCTCTTCAGAGCATAAAGAAACAAAAAAAACTTTTATGGAAATTTATGAATACATTCAAAACCTGAATTGCCAAGGTTGACATATGGGGTACCAAAAGATTTGATAATCTTTTGTCTAACAAATAAACTTTATTTTCCTTTGCATATTTGCATTACAAAAATTGAATGTGTATATGTTATGAGGAAATGCAGTCACTCACTTTCTCTCTTACATGCACATGCACACATACATACAAAAAAGATGTGTGCATATGTATTTATGTATGTGTATATGAAAGATAATGTGTGTGTGTGAGAGACAGAGAGAGAGAGAGAGCAAGTGCCAATTATACATATTTGCAAAACAGTACACACATGACAACACACACCATCACTCACACTCTCTCTCTCTCACAAACATGCTCACTCATGCACACACACATCCATTTCATATACGCGCACATGCATCTTTCATTTTTCCTCTCTTTCACTTTTTGCTCTCATTTCGAAGCAAATGTCACCTTTACACTTTCTTCTCTCTTTTAATTTCTGCTCTCTTCAAAGCATAAAGAAATAAAATTTATAGAAATTTACAAACAATCGTATCATCCCACATTATTGCCCATATGATCAAGTTGACAGCTTTCCTACTTGAAACGAAAAAATGCCATCAAATAACTTCCTTTAGCACACACACACACACTATATGAATTATGATATTTCTTGCTATGTAATTATGTTATTTTTTGCTATGTACACGCACAAAATTACAACTCAAATCCAATTGAAATCACCCTTTTCTGTTCTGTAATTCATGTTTGTGATGAGTGTATTGAAAAACCTGATCTTCGATATAAATTTAAAATGAAGTTCTCCCAGAAATCCTGTCTTTACCTATTGTTTCTAGCATGTCCAAGGTGACATTTGCTCTTCCCCTACTGATTTTTTTCCTAGATTTCTTCCGATTCCTATGTTTTTAATACAGGAGATTAGGATTTTATCCGAAAAACACATTCTTAATATTTTAATTTTCTCCCTCCACACCCCAATTTCTTCAGTTTTTACAGTTTTCAAATTTCTTTCTTTGTAATCCATGGAGGAAAAAACAGAGAGTACGAATCTTTAAGAATTTTCTTCCTTCTTTTTTTCTTAAAGAAACACTAAAATTTCTTTCCCAAACATCCACCCATCATCTCACCACTTTCAAAAAACTACACAGAAATAATGTTGTTTACCTGTTGTTTCTAGCATGTCGATATTTTTGATGGTGCTCTAATATTCTTTATGTCTGCTATTTCAGTACAATTCTATGCATATGTGAAACATATGACAAAAGTGAAACATAGAGTGCTTTTAGCTTTTTGAAAGCAGGTAGCTGATTTGGAAGAGGCATTGAATGTTTCTTTAAGAAAATTTAAACTTTAAAAAAAATATATATTTCCAAGATTCATAATCTCTGTACTTTTCTACATGGATAAAAAAAAAATTTGGTAAAAAAAAAATTAAGAAATTGCAGTGGGGACGGGGGAAAAATAAAATTTTGAAAACATGATTTCTGGGCAAAATCATATTAAACCCATTTTATACGATCAAACAATAAATAGTTTTTGATCTGTTTTAAGAAGACAAAGCACTTTCATACAAACCCATGCAAATTGTACCTTCTCCCTTCACTTTTAAACAAACAATAACTTCCATTACACCAGTAATTCAGTTCACTAAATATCAGCTGTGCTGATTCTGTCCATAAGAAAGGAACAAATAATACAATATGGCTGTAGGTCATAACGCCCGGCAACGCCGGAATGCATTGCTACCTTTGGATTACATTAACTTATTCATTTAGAGTATGCCACTTTTGCACCCGCCAACACTTTTTTCTGCAAAATTTGGGTAGCTTATCCTGTTCAGGCTATATTATTAGCATTATCCTGCATCTGAGAATTTTAAATCACTTCTTTAAGTTTCTAAGACATCTCAATGCTTCTAAAAGCAAACTTCATTTGTTTTTTTACTTTCATTGTAAAATATATATATGTATGTATGTATGTATGTGTGTGGGGGGGGGGTGAACAAAAATTATAAAATTATTGACACCAACCAATCGTGGATGTTTGCCAGCCTCCCCTGGCCCATATACCAGTGGCACGTAAAAAACACCCACTACACTCACAGAGTGGTTGGCGTTAGGAAGGGCATCCAGCTGTAGAAACACTGCCAGATCAAACTGGAGCCTGGTGCAGCCTCCTGGCTTCCCAGACCCCGGTCGAACCGTCCAACCCATGCTAGCATGGAAAACAGACGTTAAACGATGATGATGATGATGTGCTCTGTTAAATCATATATTGAAGACGAAAAGAAAAGCATCAGTAAAAATTCAGTTGGTCAAAAGTCCCAATGCATGGAAACAAACGAAACATGTGACTATGGTTCTGAATGATAACACATTTTTCTGTAGATATTTTAGTTATTGTTGAAGTATTACTTTAAATAACTATAGTATCTGATCATTCATTTGGCAACATTTTCAATGGGAGAAGTTTTTGCTTGCTTTAATCTTTTCAATATAAAACTTATAGAATAAAACAAACTGGAAAATATTTATGAAAGCATTTTTGAAATTAAAATAAAATTCTGAAAACCAAAAACCAAACTGATTAGGAATCAAACTTCTTCACCAGACAACCTTGCCTGTCCATACATCAATATATACACACACGTATGTATATGTGTGTGTGTTTGTGTAAGTATGTATATAGTGTGTGAGTGTATGCGTATATATATATATATATATATATATACATACATAGGCACAGGAGTGGCTGTGTGGTAAGAAGCTTGCCTCCCAACCACATGGTTTCAGGTTCATTTCACTTCATGGCACCTTGGGCAAGTGTCTCTCTGCTATAGCCTCAGTCTGACCAAAGCCTTGTGAGTGGATTTGGTAGACAGAAACTGAAAGAAGCTCATCATGTGTGTATATATATATATTTGTGTGTCTGTGTTTGACCCCCTATCACCTCTTGACAATCGATGGTGTGTTTACATCCCATAACTTTGTGGTTCAGCAAAAGAGATGACAGAATAAGTACTAAGCTTACAAAGAATAGGTCCTGGGGTCAGTGTATTCAACTAAAGGGAGGGCCCTAGCATCGCCACAGTCAAATGACTGAAACAAAAGAACAAACTGAATATATATGTATATACAAATATATATAATGTATGTATGTATATAGGTATGGCAAAACAAACAGGATAAATAGAAGTCAATAAGTATACATGTTTTAGTTTAGAGTGTTTTTATATTCAGTCCATTAAAAATAATTTTTTCTATTATAGACACAAGGCTTGAAATTTTGGGGAGGAGGTTGGTAGAAGAGTCGATTACATTGACTCCAGTACTTGAGTGGTACTTATTTTACTGACCCTGAAAGGTTGAAAAGCAAAGTTGACCTTGATGGAATTTGAACCCTAAACACAAATATAGACAAAATGCCACTAAGCATATTCCTTGGCATGCTAACAATTCTGCCAAGTCACCATCGTAATAATAATAATAAGAAGAAGAATCCTTTCTACTATAGGCACAAGGCCTGAAATTTTCTGGGAGATCGACCCCAGTACAAAACTGGTACTTAATTTATCGATCTCAAAAGAATGAAAGGCAAAGTCAACCTCAGTGGAATTTTAACTTATAACATAATGATGGGTGAAGTACCACTAAGCATTTCGTCCACCATGCTAACAGTTCTCCCAGCCCATCACCTTAATAATAATCTTTTTTCTTTTCTACTAAAGCCATATGGCCTGAAATTTTGTGGGAGGATACTGGTCAATAACATCAACCACAGTACTTCACTGGTACTTAATTTATCAACCCCAAAAGGATGATGGGCAAAGTCGACCTTGGCAGAATTTGAACTTAGGACATAGTGGCAGATGAAATGCCAGTAGGTATTTTCACTTGGTGTGCTAAGGATTCTACCAGCTTGTCAACTTCATAATAATGGTTTCAAATTTTGGCAAAGGGGCCATTTTGAGGGGTGAAGGAAGTCAAATACAGTGAGTCCAGTACTTGACTGATACTTTATTTCACTGATTCTAAGAGGATAAAAAGCAAAGCCAAATGGTCAGTCATTACATGACAATCAAGTAGAATGGTTTTTGAAGATAATAGTTCATCTGAAGACTAGGCATATATGTTCCAGATATAACAAGTTGCCCCATATTTGTTAAGTTAAGTGAATGTTAAATGACAATGCATGGTTTGGAGTTACTTAATATACGAGGAAATCTAAAAGTATCAGAACTACAAAAAATTGTTCTCAATAGTATTGGACATATTCTAAGAAAAACACTGCCAACTTACAAATACCTAAGTCTTTTAAACTCATTTGAAATCACAAATATTACAACAAACTTTTGACAAAATCCTAATTCTCAGTATTCAATCTCCTTTCCCTGTAATATATCATTACCACTCATAAATAATGCCCACATTTTAAAATGTTCAGCATATTGTCACTCAAAGTGTTTGAGTGAAACTTAGAACAACTAGTGTAAAACAAACCAACACCACCAACAAAAACAATGAGTCAAGTTTTTGGCATAAGGTTAGCAATTTTTGAAGCAGAAGACAAGTCAGCACCATCAACCCCAGTACTCATCAACTTCAAAAGGATGAAAAGCAAAATCAACCTTGGTGGAATTCGAACTCAGAATACAAAGAACTGGAAGAAATGCCGCTAAGCATTTTGCCCAATGTGCTAATGATTCTATTAGCTTGTTAGTACATTACATTCTGAGTTTAAATCGAACTAAGGTCAACTTTGCCTCCCGTCCTTTCAAGATCAATGAAATAAAGTATTAATCAAGTGCTATAATCAATGGAATCAACTTTATCCCTCCCCTTAAAATCACTGGTTTTGTGCCTCTATCAGAAACCATTACAATCAGAGGTTAGTCTACATTTTTGAGGCCCTGGAACTTGAACAGTTATTGGTGGAGAGACCATCCTTGAGACCAGCAACAAAGTCTGAAAGATCTTGATATCTATGCAAGGACTTGGAGGTCCAAAGGGCAGAGAAGAATGCAATTAGGTAAAGTCCTTAAAAATCAGGCCATACTGCAAGTCCTGCCTACATGCAATGAGTTATGGATAACCACCAATCTTCTTCAATAGGTCTGTTCCTTAAAAGATTACTACAAGTTTTAAAATAAAAGTTTAATCAATGTCTCAAATTTTGATTCAAATTATTGTACTGGATAATCTCACATGTTTAGAGTCACTTGTGTGAATAAATATTTCCTATACCATATAGTTTTCAAGTTGGGTGGGTGGAAGAAAATTAAGCATAATTCATTAGCATGCACAATGCATCATAGATTGATGAAATATAATATAGCTAAGACCTGAGTTAATATAATCATTTATTTTAAACACTCATGGGAATATTAACTACAAGAATCACATTTAACAAAATAAGGCAGCGAGCTGGCAGAAACGTTAGCACACCAAGTGAAATGCTTAGGTGGTATTTGGTCTGCTGCTACGTTATGAGTTCAAATTCTGCCGAGGTCGACTTTGCCTTTCGGGATAGATTAAATAAGTAGCAGTTACACACTGGGGTCAATATAATCGACTTAATCAGTTTGTCTGTCCTTGTTTGTCCTCTCTGTGTTTAGCTCCTTGTGGGTAGTAAAGAAATAGGTATTTCATCTGCCGCTATGTTCTGAGTTCAAATTCCACCGAGGTCAACTTTCTCTTTCATCATTTCAGGGTCAATTAAATAAGTACCAGTTACACACTGGGGTTAATATAATCGACTTAATCCGTTTGTCTGTCCTTGTTTGTCCCCTCTCTGTGTAGCACCTTGTGGGCAGTAAAGAAATAAGGAGCCACATTTAACAAAATACCCTTCTTCCTGTTTTTAACAAGTAGCAAATTTATACAAAGTTTTGTCAGATGAGCATTTTGTTGCAATGTTATTTTCTAGATACGATACTGATAAACAATTTGAGCACTCTTCAATCATGGTAGGTATTTTTATTATAAAGGACAGCATTGAAAAATTTCCTTTCTGCTTCACAGCTCATGATAGACATTGTCAAATACAGCTTGAATTCAGTGGAAATAATGAGGAACACTTCAGTCAGGTGTTGCTCACAAACTGAAGAATTTCTGAGCATTCCATTTTGAATGAAGTGTTTTTTTCTGTGTTTTTGGATTTCTTAAGGGACAAATATTCTCTGAACTGTTAGTACTCACTAATTTAGGGTGAATATCATATCTGTAATGTAAGTTTATTGCCCTTATCAGTTTCAGAACTGTTCACTAATTCTGAGAGGAACTTGAAACTTTTCATAATCTGCTCAAAAGAGTTAATCTTCTTCTTATGTAACCGGATTATCCAACAGTCATAAACTGAATCTAGAACTTCAGTATTAAATTTATCAATTCCTCTCAAAGAAGCATTATCACTTGTAAAATTTGAAAATTCCTTTGTAACTATGCTTTTGGAAACATTGGAATACTTTGATATCACATCTTCACACAATCCTT
Organism: Octopus sinensis; assembly: GCF_006345805.1. Classification (NCBI taxonomy): domain Eukaryota; kingdom Metazoa; phylum Mollusca; class Cephalopoda; order Octopoda; family Octopodidae; genus Octopus; species Octopus sinensis. The sequence goes on from NC_043005.1 coordinate 38,349,155, forward strand.
TTGCTTCTGATTCATAGTATGACATACTGTCATCTGAATTTTCTCATTTCTTTTACTAACCAAAGTAAAGATGATAGCAGAAGATAACATTCAAATATATACAAATCGAAGGTCTGAAGTCTCTCATTTAGTTAAAATGCTTCAACACTTCCTCCCAAATGACTTAAAGTACCATTCTCCAACTTTATGAATTGGATGTATAAATTCTTTGATTCTTATTTACATTTAACTTTCACCTTTTAGTCTTCAAAAATATGTTTGAGTTCATAGAATATCTGATTATGTTTTTAATTGCCCTGATTGTTTCACATTGTGTAGACCATCTAGTTTACATTTCAGAGAAACATCTAGATTATTCTGTGTGTTTAAAATCTCTCATCTTTCTGAAGATTTTGCAAAGAAGACCTGCAGCTCCTGAAAAATACCAAAATATTCAACAACTCCAGGTACAGAAGACAGCATCTTTTCTGTATCAGGGTTGAGTGAATGAGATGCACATGGCACAACATTGTTCACATACCTGTTAATATTCTTAAAAAGTTCTCACAACTCTTTTATTGTGGAACTAACCACATATTTTCAATTGAAAGTTTGTGTTCATGCAATACTTGTATTTTGTTGAATAAAGTTGTGGATGAATGCTTTTGTATCGACAAAATATAAATCTCTTGCATAGTTTTCCATTGGGACTAGGCAGCCTGAATTACAGGAAATCAAGGGAATGTAAGAATTCCATAGGTTCACAATCATTTGGCAGGTTGCCTTATATGAGAAAATTCACACAAATAAGCATACATTACAAGCTCGTCAACATGTATCAGATCATATGTAGAGTTGACTATAATAGAATGTTATTATTGGTGTTGAGGATTTGATTTACAATTGCATTTTGCATGTTTTCCTATGATTTCTCTCAATTCTTCATAAGGTTTTTTTGATGGAGAAATATTGTTTGCTTTTTCATTATTATATCTCTTAAAATGTTCCTCTAAAAATGTGTTTAACTATGCTATTACCTCCACGGTTCCCATAAATATTCTATTATTCAAGGCACAAGATATCTCATGAAAATATAACTGTCTAAAAAAATAGACTGGTAATATATTTCATGGTTTTCTAATCTTATTGAATCATTCACACACAAACACACACACACTGCTTCATGAGCTTTATATGTTTGGTAGCCAAAGGGGATGAACACTGACAAAACTTTTTTTGCAGTTTCTACTCAGTGTCCAAAAGGTGGGTATGCATGAATCTACAATCTGTTTATTGATAGTGGAGTTCTTGATTTTTGCATTTTTTCCTATTTTTCCTTACCCTCAATCTTACAATGAATTGCACAGATGAGTATCTAGAAGGTAAAATAACTTTGGCTATCGTGGAAGACTAATGATGATATATCTTCAGAGAACAATGCTTTCTTATCTGATGATGACTGATGCCAACAATTTCAATAACAGTAGGTGATCATTTGTATTGATTGATCTGATGTAGGTAATCTAATGCCAGGAACAAAGGTTGATGGCAGCAACACTGCAGTGATTCCTCTTGAAGACATTCTCATAGATATTTGATGAAATTTTGATTGAGTTGATTTGCAGGGAAGCAAACAAATATGCTGGTCAAAATTCAGCACATAATTTGACAACTGTCACACCTGCAGAACTTCATGTGTTTTTAGGGATGAATGCAATTTTTGTACTAAAAATTCAAGATACTATCAAATTATTAGGAGATCTGCCTTGGCCAAAGAAGCCTATGCTACAGCAACACATTTTGGTAAAAAAAATAATGACATGCAACAAGTCTTGAAACCTGAAACAATATCGTCATTTCTCTGATAATGAAATTTAGAATCGTGAAACTCTTCACACCCATCCTAAAATAAATAAGATATATAAAGTGTTTTGTGATATTGCAAAATTTCATCATTCACATACTCTAACAGGGATATAGATATTAAAAAAAAGCCATTATGTTGTATAACGATAGACTTGCATGAATTTAATACAAGCCTAGTAGATTTGGAGTGCACTATTTTATGTTGTGTAAATCAGAATTGGGGTAGACTGATTGGGCTATCATCATCATCATTTGACATCTAACTTTTATGCTGTCAATGGGATGGATTGTTTGACAAGCTCCATTGGGCTCAAGGATTGCATCATGCTCCAGCATCTGTTTTGTCATGGTTTCTTTGGCTGGAGGCTCTTCCTAATGCCAACCATTTTACAGAACATACCGTGTGCTTTGGGTGCCTTTTTGTGCTACCAGCACTTGTGAGGTCACCAGGCAGCTTGCAAAGACTATGAACCCCAAGGTAGTATGTTTACACAAGAAGAAGGTTTAAAGTATGAAAGAAGAGGCAAGGGAAGAACATGTTTTTTATTGCCAAGTTACAAGAGTGCTCACATTATAGAAGAGAGGAGAGTGACTGGGTGGAGCTGGAAAGTGATATAATTGGTGGAGATGGGGTGTCTGGATGGACCCTCAAGGTACAAAGTGAAAAGAAGAAGGGACAGAGGAATCAGGATTGTGGGTGTGTGGGTGGATTTTGCAAGGGTGTATGGGGGAGGGAGAAATGGGAAATGAACAAGGGAAGGCAGGTGACAACTGTGAAGATTGGGTAGAGTTAAAGGATTTGATGTAGTGAATGGTGAATAAGGGTAGGGGATGACAAATGATGCATAACTTAGGGGAGGTAGGGAGTGTAGGGGATAATTGACAGTGCAGGAGAAATGTGGAGAGCAGTAGTATAGTAATGATGGTATAGTAGGAAATGGGATGAAGCTTCATCAGGAATTTCATAACATCGCAATGTCCTTGCAACAATCATGAAACTTTTGATACAACAAAAAACTGCCTAGCTTTTATACAAATCACTAATTAGTTGATATAATTGTCCAAAATAGAAATGAAATGCCTGAACCACCGAAGAAAGAAAAACTGAAGAGAGATGTAACTTTTATATTTTGGAGAGGCACAGTTCTGGCTCTTAAATGAAAAGATAAAAATGTGCACCTGTAGTCAACAATTCACCTATAAAAAAAGTAACTACTAGAACAAAAGTTATGAAAAGACCAGAGGCTGTTTGTGACTACAACTTAATAATGAGAAGGGCAGACAAGGTCGATCAGCATTTCAATGATTTGCCAGTATCTAGGAAATGAAGCAAAAAAGTTCTATGAGAAGATCTTTCACTTAGTAGTTATCGCATTATGGAATTCACACACCTTTTATAAAGCATCACTTGCAGCTGATGATGACAACTAGGACAATAATTATAGCAATGATAATGATGATGCAGCAGCTGCTCAAAAACCTGGCAGCTTGAAAAGACTATGAACCCTAAGGCAGTATATTTACACTAGAAGAAGGTTTAGTGGTGAATGCTAAATAAATTTGTACAGCAAACCAGTTGGATACATCATGAAGATAACAGTCTGTAGAAAATATACAGTCTACTTCTCAACTCAGTTGAAACTTGGTTACACGTGCTTCAATAACAGGAACAAAATGACGTGACATAGCTTCCAGGAAAATCTCTGAAAATTCCCACCTCGTTAGCCAAAACAGGAAAAATCTTCCTATTTAAAGATAAATTGAAGCTCACACAGGCACTTGATTTTGCTGTGCTGGTTGGTCTATTATACAACAGAATTTTTAAAAAAACTGTATCCCACATAAAACTAAACCAATCAGTCAAGTATTACATTATTATATGACCAGTTTATGTGACCAATCATTAGGAACATATAGGATGAGCCGATTTCTGACCATTTGAGCCTAAATGATGCAACAATTTATGACAACAGTCTTGTGACAAGTGTAATTTGAAAAAATTTACTGTAAATATTTTCAACAATTTCCACAGTTTAAAAACAACAGCATTTTATTTTAGAATATTCTTCGAATTAATGTAATTAATAGACCTCATAAGGTGGGAAAATGAAACATTTTAAAATTTGAAATACAAAAAAGTATTTTCATTTGAATTAAAACAAATTAAATTTTTAGCTCGAGCAACATAAAATAAAATACGTTAGAGAAAAGTTAATGAATTAAGAAAAATAAACTTAATGAAAACAACGTGTTTTCAGTGAATTTTTTCATAAATTCGATTTAAGCTGAAATAAACATGTCTGAAGTTTGTCAAATAAATAAATTCCAGTGTTAAATAAATTCCAATGTTAAAATACAGTTAGGGATTAAATAAGTAAAAGTAAATTAACTGATAGTTACAGCAGTGACATTCGATAATTTGATAAAGAGAACTGGATTAACTAGCAATCAAGAGGTTTAGTAAGATGGCAGCCAATTCAGCAAAAGTAGTCATAGTGAAATCTAGTAAAATAGATTATTTATGTAAATAATCTATTGTAAGGTGACAGGAACAATGCCACCACTTCCTCTCGGTTCTTTCTGTAAAACTCAGAAGTCTTGCAGAGTTATTTTATTATTTGCATGCAACAGCATTGGCTTATCATACATCAACATAGAAGGCACCACATTGCCTTCTCAGTAGTATTTATTTCTTTATTGCCCACAGTGGGGTGGGGATGAGGCTAAATATAGAGGGGACAAACAAGGACAGACAAGGGGATTAAGTTGATTACATCGACTCCAGTGCATAACTGGTACTTATTTAATCGACTCCAAAAGGATGAAAGGCAAAGTCGACCTTGGTGGAATATTGAACTCAGAACCTAACGGCAGACAAAATACCACTAAGCATTTCGCCCAGCATGCTAATGAGTCTGCCCTATTATTTACATGTTACTTATAGATTTGTCACTGAGGTCCACTATTAAAATGAATTATTTTACATTTCTTGAACCTTCTAAGTTTTTGTGATGTAAACATTATTTCCTTTACTTTTCTAATACTTTCTAATTTATATATTTATTATCTTTTTGTGTTGCTTCTCTTTTTGTTTTCATCAAGTTTGAAGCATTTTCAGCCACCTATTAATATCCTTAGGAATTTTGCTTTCTTTGGCCCAAGTACTCTTTTATTTGCGTATTGACTTACATTTTTTGGTTTTTTCATCTTTACTTACGGAAAAGGGTTAATAAAATAAAGAATCTAAAGCAATATGTCATGAAAGTTGTTCCTAAAGGTCCCTTTGAGATTAGTGGGGAGCAATCCTATATGTAAAACCAAAATTAATCAGAAATGATAAACGATAACACCAATATAAATTTATAGAAAATGAGATGATAATGATACTACATAACAATAATACTAATAATGATTACTTTTATTTGCTAGTGAGGCATCAAGTGGGGTATACAAAGACTGTACAGTTTCTGTGGAGGTTTACATAAACAATGAGGGAAAGAAAATGTGAAAAGAGAGGACAAAGGACAGACAAATGGATTAAGTCAATTATATCGACCCCAGTGCGTAACTGGTACTTATTTAATTGACCCCAAAAGGATGAAAGGCAAAGTTGGCCTCGGCGGAATTTGAACTCAAAACGTAGCGGCAGACGAAATACCACTAAGCATTTCGCCCGGTGTGCTAACATTTCTGCCAGCTCACCACCAATCGAGCACTGGAGTTGATGTAATCAACTTAACCACTCCCCTGTAAATTGCTGACCATGTGCCAAAATTTGAAACCAGTATTAAAGGGTCACATTAGCAGAATGATTACCATTTCAGACAAAATGCTTAGTGATATTTCTTCTGGCATTTTATATTCTGAGTTGAAATCTTGTCATGGTCATCTTTGCTTTCCATCTGTTTGAAAGCAATAAAATAAAGCATTAGCAATGTACTGGAGTCAATGTAATCAACTAACCATTCCCACAAAAATTGCTGAAATATATTGAAATATTGTCTTGCTTGGAAACAAGTGAGTATTGGTGACAGAAAGGGTATCCAGCTGTAGAAAATCTAACTTTCCCTCCATCAAACCTGTCTGATTTGCAAGAATGGAAAATATGAATGTTATTATGATGATAATAATGAGAAGGAGAGAAGTAGGAAGAGAAAGAGGTGTGTGTGTTTGTGCATGTGTATGTGTGTGTGTGTGTGTGTTTGTGAAGCAATTACATCATGTCAAAGTGATGATAACTATTTAAAACAAACTTATAACATTACATTCACTAAATTGAATACAATGTTTGTATTTATATTTCAATGAGTCTCAGGATGCTTGTATAATGCAATTGTCTCAGCTTTGGCATAACTGAATCTCAAAACAAACCAAAACAGTAACACTTTACCATATATGTAAGTTCCAAAAACATAATTAAAGCACAAACAAATGGAAACCAGGCACAGAAGGTTACCAAATCCTCATCAGTTATTGGTCACCATTTTAGTACCAGCAAAAAAAAAAATGGAAGATGTGTATGTATTTGAATTTTTCTTGTTATATATCACATTTAAACACAGACATTTTTATTCTGATGTTTAATCTTATATCTCACGATTTTACATGATTGATATATATGCTAATTCATATTTATAATGTATAATTTATAAATTTTAATTCTTAGTATCACAAAGTATAATTTTTATTCTTAAATTTTTAATTCGTAATTTTTAATCATTAATGCTTAATTGTATTAAAGGGATGTAAAATTAGATATATAATATTTTGAAATAGAACCTGAAGATGTGTTGGAATAATTGTAAATCTGACGATTGCATATATGTATTTATGTATGTATATATGGGTATACAGTCGTGTATATGTATATATACTGTAATCTTCCAATACTGAAAGACGTGTAGTTCCTTTATATTTAACAAATATAAAGATTAACTAATGTATGATATAATTAATGAAGTACATTATTTCGTGATGTGCAAACTGATACCATGAGTTTGCTGTAAGATATATTCATTAGGTTATTTTTGTATTATCTGAAATAGAATACCTGCAGATTGATTAATCCCCAAAAATTGAATATTTACTTTTATCAGATACTTTGTATATTTATAGATAAATATATAAATATATAATAAATAGGACCCTAAAGTACAATATGTAGATGCATATAATGCTGTAGAGTTACACCTGATTGATTTGGAAATTTGTTTTCCCAAATTATTTATATCATATATAAATATACACACACACATACATACATGACGACATTTATATAATATAGATAGATATATACATACAAAGACACACACACACAATTGTATATATATATTCCTAATGGACCCAAACAAGTGACTGGCTATCACCATCGAACAGCAATATGATAGAAAATAAGTTAAAGATATGAAGGCAAGGAAATCCCTTGGACCTTCATGAATCATTACAGAGGTGCTTAAAATTTCTGCTAGAGTAGGATATGGTCTAGTCACCTGTATACTCAATGAGATGCTTCAGGAAGATATCATATCCAATGACTGGTGTAGCAGCATTATAGTTATCTGCTACAAGGATAAAGAACTTGCCATAGATAAAAACAATTACAAATGTAGCAATCTGTTAGAACATGTCATAAAAGTTACAGAGAGATTTATGGCCTAATTGATTAGAACTTTGAGAAAACCTTTGACAGTGTCTCTCGCTCTATTAATCTGGTGGTCTCCAAGGAAGTTAGGAGTAGATGAATGACTTGTTAGAGCCACACAAGCCATGTATAGGGGTGATGTCAGTAGGGTGAATGTTGGCCTTGAGTATTGTAATGAATTTAGTGTACAATTAGGGGTTCACCAGGGCCCAGTTCACAGTCCATTCTTATTCATCATAGTCCTTCAGGCCATAACAGGACACTTTCACACTGGCTGCTCATTGAAGCTACTATACATTGATGACCTTCGTCTTGTGGAATCTGTAGCAGAAGTGGAAACAAATTCCAGGAATGGATGTAAAACAATGGAGTAAAAGAGCTTTAAAGTTAACATTACAAAAACAAAATCTATAGTTAGCAAGAAAGCAGATAAGACTCTCTTTCCACCAGGTAAATGACCTTGCTCACTATATAGGAAAGGTGTTTGAAAGAATTATATATATATATATATATATATATATATATATATCTAAATTGTACTTAAAATTAGAGCTTATGTAGGAGACTTTAAGGTGTAATATCCAAACCTTGTAATGGGAATGTCTCTTGTGGTGTGCCTACAGAGCACGTTCCCCACTTACAGCTATCAGATGTCATCTGGGGTAGTGCACTTCCATTGCTGGATATACATAAGGAATTCCTTGGTGCTTGTTGAGTGTATTCTAAATGATTAATACCGAAGACAAAGTGTACTGGAAGCTTTATTTAGGACAAAGATCATTTTGGCTTACTTCTGCACTGCTTCCCAGTGGGTGAGGAATGAGGTAATGGAATCAAATGCACTCTATATTGCAGAAGAAACCTCCTCAGGCCACATAAAGCAGTTTAGTGCTATAAGATATACATTTCACTGATATGTGTGGTAAGATATGTTAGTAGTTCACCAATGGATTAATGAGGTAGGATTTGTGGTGTATATTTAGTGGGTGATTGTTAAAGAATGTGAGAAAATAAATGTAAAAAATTGATGCAATAGCCAGAATGGTTTTTTAACGAAAAGGGTTCCTCCAAAACCCATTCTGACCATTCCAACTATTCTTTATATTTATTTTTTGTCTTCTTTACAATTCCCTAAATATACACTAGAAATCCTGCCTCTAAGGGTGAACTACTAACATGCATATGATACCAACATATCTTGCCACACATATCAGTGACATGTACATCTTATAGCACTTAACTGCTTAATGTGACCTGAGGAAGTTTCTTCTGCAATATGAGGTGCATTCGATTCCATTACATCATTCCCCACCCACTAGGATGCAGTGCAGAAGTAAGCTGAAACGATAGTTGTCCTAAATAAAGTATCCAGTATACTCTGTCTTTGATATTAATCATTTAGAATGTGTGTGTGTGTGTATGCATACATACATACATACATACATACATACATACATACATACATACATACATACATACATATACATGGATGAAATATATAAATACATACAAGAACAGACAGGCATATAACATTTATGTTATGTGTGCGTTTGCCTACATATATATTTGTGCGTATAGTTGTGCATATACTTAAGGAGTGGGATGTGATCAACATTTCAACCATTATTGCAAATTATCTCTAATTATTTAATGAAAGACAATCATTAATATAAAGAGATCAGTTGCATTATTAAATAAAACTTGCTGAGCCACAGGAAACAAGTAATAACTAATGGTGGAAGTTGTTTTGTTTATGTTTAGATTTCAATAATGGCTCATTTGCAATAAAAACTGCAATTAAATCTAAGAACACTAAACTTAAAGGAAATTTAGAAATTTCGGATGAATTCGAATGTGGTGGGGGAAAAGCAGAAGATGGCATTTCAAGTTTGACCCTTTGTTTTACACATGCACATGCAAACACACACACACACACACACACTCACATACATACATACATACATACATACATACATACATACATACATACATACATACATACATACATATATATATATATATATATATATATATGATCATTATCATATTATAATCATCATCATTCTCATTGTGATCAACATTAGCATTTAACATCTGTTTTCCATACTGGCATAGTGTCTACAGTTGGATGCCTTTCTTAATGCCAACCCTTTTACAGTGTTTAATGAGTGCTTTTTTTTTGTGACACTGACCACATTTTTGTCACACTGGCACTAGTGGGGTTACCAAGTAGCTCACAAGTCAAAGAAAATGGCCTGTCAACTTACTGAGGTTGTAGTAGAGAAGATATGGGCGAAACAAACTGAGGAAGACCTGAAATCACAGCACCGTGACCTCAACGCTGCGAAGGCCAACGCCATGGATCAGTAAGCATGAAATAACATTATCGCCTGAGTCCATCATCCAGTGGCACCCATAGTAGCATATTGATTGAAAAGACAGCCTCCCCTTCTAGACATCAGTTAGGGAATAAAGATGAAGTAGAGACATTTGTTTCTTTGTCGATATGAGTGTGTGTATATATTTATCATGATTAACATTTAACATCCGTTTTCAATGCTGGGATGGGTTGGACAGCTTGACTGGAGCTGGAAGGGCCATAGGCCACACCAGGTTTCATAGTCTGTTTTAGCTTGGCTTATACAGCTGGATACCCTTCCTAATGCCAACTACTTTATAGAGTGTACTGGATGCTTTTAACTTGGCACCATCACCAACATTTAAGGGACACCAGAATCAGTGCTTTTTCCATGACACCAACACCAATACCAAAGCTTTTTATGTGACACCACAATTTCCATTGTCCTGGGTAGGCTTTCTTGAGTACTACAACGTGCCACATATCTCAGTTCTAATATGACAGTTTCCACCCTTTCTATAGTATATCTACGTTAAGTATGATATACAGAATGCTAAATTTGAACTAATACTGCTTTGTAACAAGTTTTTCATCCAGCCTGACAGCAAAATTGCAACATCAGTAATTTGTTAATTATTGTTTTTCCATGTCAGTGTAGGCTAGATTTGTCTTAGCACATGGTTGCTAGAGGATGCTTGCTATTGATGATGTTAAGTGAAGTAGAAATGCATATTTATCAACTCCACCACCACTGCTAGACACGTTTTGTTTGCTACTGAAATTTTATTGTGTTTTTAGCACTATATATACATTTATACAACATGCTTTCTCAAGATGAATATCATAGATTCCAGATTTCTACAATATATCTGCATTAAGTATGATATACATAATGCTGGCTTAGAAGAGAACTTAGAAAATTGAGGAAATAGAAGGTGAAAAGAAGGTGGCCAGCAAGCCTCTACTGACAATCAACCCCTGTATCTCTCAAATTCTGGCATATATATATTTATATCTTTTATATTTTACTTGTTTCAGTCATTAGACTGCAACCATGCTGGGATACACCTTGAAGAATCTTAATAGAGCGAATTGACCATGGTACTTATTTTAAAAAAAATTTGGTACTTATTCTATCAGTCTCTTTTACTGAAGCACTAAGTTACCGTAGATGTAAACACACCAACACTGGCTGTCAAGTAGTGGTGAGGGATAAACAAAAACACAAAGACACATACAAATATATATATATATATATACACATATATACATATATACACATATATACATATACATATATATTTGATGGGATCCTTTGAGTTTCCAACTACCAAATCCACTTACAAACTTTTATTTGGCCTGAAGTCATAGAAGACACTTGCCCAAGGCGTCATGCATTGAGACTAATTCTGGAACTATGAGGTTGGGAAACAAACTCTTTACCACAGAGCTACACCTGCACCTATCTAGATATGTATAATATTTGTCATTATCATCTTCATTTAATGTCTATTTTCCATCCTGGCATGAGTTGGATGGTTTGACAGGACTTGGTAAGCCTAGGACTGTGCTAAGCTCTACTATTTGCTTTGGCATGATTTTTACACTTGTATACTCTTCCTAATGCCAGCCCATTTACATAATGTGCTGGGTGTTTTTTATGTGACACCAGTTCTGGTGTGGTCTGCAGTGGAATGGTTTTTTAGCTGGATGCCCTTCCTAACACCAACCATTTACAGAGTGGATCGGGTATGGTTTATGTGTCACCGACACCAGCAAGGTTACCACATACCATGCAAGACAAAGATTCCTCAATCGAGGAGAGGAATGTTGAAGGAAGTGGCTTTGTGCTAGGGCATACTCCCAGGTTTCAAGGGCATGACTATGAATGGAATGGTAAAGGATTGCTCAGGGTGCATGAGTAGGGTGTTCATGAAGGTACCAAAGGAGAGAAGGGGTGAGGGAAAGGAGAGAAAGGAGCAATGAGATATCGGAGTGATACTGCTAGCAGAGGGGGGACAAGAGAGAAAGATTATAGAGCAGTGTTAGGCTGCAAGAGTCGGGATAAAAGAAGAGTATAGCACATGAAGAAGTGATGGAATTTGGTACATTAAGGTAGAGTGTGTGAATTAATGTTATATATGGGTGGAATGCAATGTGCTATCAGAACACAGTTTTGCTGAGGTGGGCAGATCCTCTGAAGAATGTTATATCACCAGATATCTCACTCCACTGTAATTTCCGCTGTGACACTTAGCATCTTGAAATCAGCCCCCATTACTTCATTCCATGTCTTTTTGGGTCTTCCTCTTCTGAGGGTGCCATGCATTTTAAGTGATCAGCACTTTTTATACAACTTTCTTCATTCATGTGTATCATGCGTCTATATCAAGGTAGTATCGACATCATATATTTTGCATAGTACATCAGATTCTTCTTATGTCCAGTTTTTCTCTCAGCTCTTTTGCTTTTTCTTGTACATGTACACTGATGCTGCACATCCATTGGATCATGCAGCTTTCATTCCTCTCCAGTCTTTGCATGTCCTGTATATTCAGGACTCATGTCTCACTGCCATGGAGCATAGCCATTCATACACAAGCATCATAAATTATATATAATATATACCATATATATAATATGATATATATATATATATATATATATGTTTATATATAGATATGCTTTATATACATATGTGTATAAATATATGAATACATATACATATATATATATATATATATATATATAGAGAGAGAGAGAGAGAAGAGAGAGAGAAGAGAGAGAGAGAGAGAAATAGAGGAAGAGAGAGTGGTTTCTCTCATCTGAGAAAGAAAATATTCCCTAAGAGAGAACAAATATGTTTAAAAACTGAATCTAAGAAGAATCAGCTAAGTGTAAGAAAGAAGTCTACTTTGGTAAGGGCATATGATGTGTATAAATGTGTTTGTATACTGATTTGCATGAGAATGTGCATATAGCTATACACACATACACACATGCACACAAATATATATATATAAAGAAAGAGAGAGAGGTAAATAGATAGATAGGTATTGTTTACATTTAGAATATATATGTTGGAGTATTGAAAAATAGGTAAATAAATCATTTGACAATATATCTTGAAGCAAATACAGCTATTAATAAAAGCTTGCAATATATTTGGTTAAAATCCCCTTTGAGGGATAGAGGGTCGAAGGCTACAAACGTTGCTGCTAATTAGATCACCTGGGTAACAGAGGCCATCGTGTGTTTGAAGTGGATAAAATTAGGAAGTAGAAAAATAGACATTATTAAAACTTTTTTTTTATCAATATTTTCGTATCAGTAAACAAACATCTCTGTTCAATCATATTAAGCCAAAAATGAAATTAAGAGACATGACCTCACCTTAAAAAATTGTTGAACTCAGTTGCATGCAAATTCACCACGCACACATGCATTTCCTTACATAGTACATTTATACATACATACATACATATGTATGTGTGTATATGTGTATATATATATGTATATACATACATACATACATACACACACACACATATATATACATACATACACACACACATATATATATATATATATATATACATACACACACATATATGTATGCACATATACGTACAGCCCACCCATAGACACTTATGCACAGAATATTAGAGATAAAAATCAAAGTTTTTGTACTGGACTTATTCAACTTGACAGGAAGCCAACCTAATCTTGTAAACTACAATAATGTTTCATATTAAATATTATTAATTGCCTCCTTGTTGATTCAAAACACAGACACCAGCTGTACGGAATGTTAATCACTGACCAAACAAGCCGCTGGAAAGAGGCGGACTGTGGCCATTTTTAATCCCCCCACTCAGAGTGTGTCTATCATTTGGTTGCTTTCATTCAAATGAGTTCTCTATGTATTTGAGAAAAACACAAGAAAATCTATTCGGTTGCTACAGTCATGTTTGAATAGATATTTACCACTAATCCTGACCAGACAGTCAGATAAAAGATGCAAAGAATTCATTTCTCATTTTCATTTATTCAAATCTCTCTTTCCATCACTGTCCATCTCCCCATCTCCCCATCTCTCCCTCCCTCCCTCCCTTCCTCCCTCTCTCTCTGATTAAAAGATAATCCCCCCATCTTGCTCTGAGTTAAACTATAAATCTGTAGAAGAAATTTTCAATTACAATTAGAATTACAAAATGTATTGTATATAAAATGCTGATTAGTAGAAAACTTGTTTTGAATTTGACAAATATAGCAATTATATTTGGCTCTAGCAAACACACGAAATGTTATATGCTTCTAAAAAGATATGATCTCATAAATTGCATATAATTGATTCAATATACGTATATAATACTCTATATAAATGATCTATGTAATTGCTCTGATAGGCATAGGTGTGGCTGTATTGTATGAGATGCTATCAAAAGGTTCCCAGGTGCAGGAGTGGCTGTGTGGTAAGTAGCTTGCTTACCAACTACATGGTTCTGGGTTCAGTCCCACTGTGTGGCACCTTGGGCAAGTGTCTTCTACTATAGCCTCAGGCTGACCAAAGCCTTGTGAGTGGATTTGGTAGGCGGAAACCGAAAGAAGCCCGTCGTATATATGTATATTTTTGTATATGTGTGTATATGTTTGTGTGTCTGTGTTTGCCCCCCCCCCCCCAACATCGCTTGACAACCGGTGCTGGTGTGTTTATGCCCCCGTAACTTAGCGGTTCAGCAAAAGAGACCGATAGAATAAGTACTAGGCTTACAAAGAATAAGTTCTGGGGTCGATTTGCTCGACTAAAGGCGGTGCTCCAGTATGGCCGCAGTCAAATGACTGAAACATGTAAAAGAACTAAAAAGAAGAAGACTAGTTCTGTAGTGTGCCAACAGATAGCAGCACAAGATTGTGTGTGTAGTGAGAGCTAGCAGTGACCTTCATGAGGCAGTGAGCCAAGTGACATCACTGTGTTTACATCACAAGATGGGAAATTGGGGATTTTTTGATCACATGTATGCAGATGTGTGTGATTTTGTCATAGCCAGGAAGTTGGAACAAAGAGTCAAATTGAAATTTTGCATTAAACTTGGGAAGTCTGGTACAAATATATATGTGTTTCTTAGTGATGTTATTTCAAGAGTTCATGCAGCTTTATACTGAATACGTGGGCAACCAAGTCCGGTCTATCTGATGAAGTTTGGCCTGGAAGTAAATTCTCTCTAACTTCTTGCCAATTAGGATTGCAGGTTACTGTGAGGAAGATATCAGGAGGACCATATATGTGCACAATAGTCATGGCATCTTAATAGTGCTCATGCATATTCCTAGGAGAACATTGAAATGATGAAGGCAAGATAACTGTGTGTCCTATTCGAGCATTTGCAGCATTAACAGCATTCTGTAAATGATTGGCAAGACCATGGTATTCTACTGCTTTTAACTTGTGTTAATGATTCTTCCCAAAATCTATATTGTTACCTTCGACTTGCAGGTAAGAGTCTAATGCCCATTACTGGAAGAGATTGCATCCATGAATAACTGGGTTGAATTCACCATCTCTAACTGCTGTAAGAGACATTATATGTTGGAACAATGTAACAGTTTGCTTCGAGTTTGCTCTATTTTTGTTACCAATCATATGTGGTTGCCAGCCTGGTTCTCCGTATGGAAAGAACAATACATATGTCATTGGGTCGAGGTTGGGGCTAAGAATGTTCAAACTGATCATATGAACTTCATTGTTTCTTGGGTAAACTTTGAAATCTCTGTTGAATGGTGGCTTGCCATCAGTATTGCTGAAGACCATAGCTATTTCATTAGCTGATGGTAAATTGTATTTCCACCTATCAGCAATGCATTTCCTGTTGAAGACTAAATTTACGACAGACATAGGCCTCTGTTCCTGTTGAGGATGCTGTTTCTCGTGCAATTCTACTTCTCGTGATGTCCTGTAAGATGCAGCATAGACATTGTTCGCTCTGATAATCTCATCAAATCTGTGCATCACCTCAGGTGTACATCTTTCATTTGCTGCATTCTGAGCCCGCACTGTGGTGGTTTGAACGCTGTCAACAACATACAGTTGTGCAAATTATTTGTGGTAGCCCTCAACAGGATGCATGTGCAAAGTCCTGTGATAAACGTGGCCATGACCTCTGAAGCAGAAAGGACCTCATCCTTCTGGGTCATCAATGTGAGCACCCATTGATGTGAAAGATTGAGCAGAGTTGTATGACCTTATGTTTTCCTTGAAGTTAACATAATGTGGATGTTGAAGGTCTGACAACAGAGATTGTAAGTATGGAGGAAAGTCTCTTTTAACTGAAGGCAGGACTTACCCTTTATGGCAGCAACTGTTAAAGCACCCGTCTGATGGTCACTCTGAAGCAAAATGTTTGGCTCTACAAAACTGACACAATGTGTTCATATCACCACAATTACGAACTGAACAGTCTCTTCATTATAAGTATGATTATTTACTAAATTTACAAGATTTCCAACTCTTCATGCAACTCTCATTGCATTCGCATTCAGCTGCCTTCGATTATTTCACTGTTCTTCCATTTCAGTATTAATTAATTCTTCCATTCTTCTCCTCATTCACTCTCTGGAATCATTTACTTCTGCTTCAGTTTCATTTTCTGGTCTTAGTCTCTCTCTCTCTCTCTATCTTAAACCTTCTCTCCCCTCTGCTGCCTGCTTTTCCATTTCACCTTGGTGCCTTTGCAATGTTCTCTCTCTTTCAATTTCTCTCCTTTGGGCTGCTTGCTATTCAGTTTCATCTTGTCACCTCTGTGATGCTCTCATTCTTAGATCTTCTCTCTTCTCTACTACTTGCTCTTCTGCTTCATCTTGGCGCCTTTGTGATACACTTATTATTAGATCCCTCCTCTCAGCTGTTTGCTCTTCTGTTGCACCTTGGCACCTTTGTGAGGATTTCATTCTTAGATCTTCTCTTCTCTCTACTGCTTGCTGTTCTGTTTCATCCTGGTGCTTTTGTGCTGCTCTCTGTCTTTGGATATCTCTCCTTTGTGCAATGAAGTTCTCCTTTTTATTTTGATGTCTTCAAGCCTGTCATCTTGCATCATGTGCTCTTCTCTCTTGTCTCATTTCTTGTGATTGATTTAATAATACTTTTTTTAATCTTCTATTTTGTAATCTTCTTGCATCCAGTTCTTTCTGAGTGAGACTGGCTATTCTTCGCCTTTGTCTCACTCTTGCTAACAGTCACCTTCTGCCTGTTTCATTGTCCATAGCAGAAGGAAAAGTATCAGTGAATGGATAACAAACACTACATACCATAAATAAGTTATGAGAGTACGGATGACTAAAAATATCAGTGAACTGATAACAAACACGGTGTTTAGGGTTAGGGTTAGGGTTATGCCAAAATTGGATGGTATGTGTATTCTTTACCCCTGCCAACAAACACAATATACAGTAAATATATACACACATTGGAACTGAAATATTAGAGAAAATGATCTTTGTAAAATGTAAACAAAGCATTTCGCCTGTGAAATGAGAACCTTTTGCAAGCAATACTCGTTTTGCCACTTCCCCTCTCTCTCATTGCTATCACTTTCTCTCACTCCCTCTTAGTCATGGCTATTACTCTCACTACTTCTCCTTCACTGAATTACTATTTATTTTCTCTCCTCTCCCTTCACTTATATTACTCTTTCCCTTACTCCCACCAACTGTGTAATTTTGGACAAATGTATATACATATGTATATATAGATATTGGCCTGCTCACTTAGCCAGCGGGGTGGCGTCATTCGAAGGCTAAAACAATGCGAACGCATTGTGACCAGCGATGTGTAACTACATCTAATGGACTGGTCGGTCACATGATATACAGATATAGATATAGATGTATATAAACACAATACTCATTATCATATTAGATCGTGAGCCTGATGCTCTCACCACTGAGCCATGAGCCTTCATTTAACACCCATTTGTCATGCTAGCATGAGTTAGATGCTTTAACAGGTTCCATCAAGCTTCAAGGCTGCACTTAGCTCCAGTGCCAAGCCATGACATGTTTTCTACAGCTGGTTGTCGTTCATAATTCCCCAATGTCTTGTATATATATAAAAAAAATTAATCAACTTTCCTTCCTGACTCATAGGCTCATAAGGCCACTTTCCTGGCTTCTGTAATGAATATATTTTAACTCCTAGACAGGCTGCTAGTCCATCACATGTATACTCATTTTTGACAAATTAGCAGACTGGAGCGATGTGAAATGAAGTGTTTTGCTTAAGAACATAATGCATCATCTGGTCCTAGAAATGAAACCACAATCTTACAATTGTGAATGAAATATACTACACTTCCACTGTATATGTATGTGTGGGTGTTTCTGTGTGTGTATTTGTGTGTGTGTGTGCGTGTGTGTGTATGTGTGTGTAAACACACATCTAGATGTTTGTGTTTATTTAGTCATATTGAACTGTGTAGTATGTTTACTTATAATCCTCCTTCAATGAGTTTTCCATAAATTCATCATAATTAAAATTTTGTTAATTCTTGTAGACATAAATATACAATGTTTCTTGTGATTAATTTCAATTTATATTCTATAGTTTTAATCTTGGAAAATCACTTATAAATATATATATATAATGAAAGCCCTTAATTATTTTATTTTAATTGGATACATTCCAAAATGTTATATAAACTTAATATTTGTACTTGAGGCAAGTAATGTCACTTGAGAAACTTATATTCATAACAAGCAATCTCTCAGTAATCCTCATAATAGAACACTAAACATATCCATTTCTTTAATTATATCAGACAAAAATGTATAATTACTATGCAGTTTTATGTATAAATTGATAATACTTCATATAAATATATCAATTGGCATATTACTGATGTGTGATACACCAATTTTATAATTCACAATAAACTGTACTATTGAGAACTAAATGAAAATTATTGTAATGTTTATTTTTGTACTTAAATGACTAAAATGTTTCTTGGATGATGTAATTTTATGTATATGTATGTATGTGTGTGTTTCTATATACATATATATATGTATTATGTTTTATATATATATATATATATATATATATAAAAATTAATAGTTATCGCCATACTAATATGGCAGTCTTATAAATATAAGACTAAAGCTGTCGCTGATTAGCTCCAAGAGGCCACCGCCTCAAGCTAGCTATTAATATCCAGTAACACTGCCGTAATCTCCTTTAGAGAGACTTAGTAATTTTAATATTATATATATATATATATATATATATATATTATAGTGTCTGGGGAGAGTCACTCTGTTTTAATGTCTTATTAATTAACACACTTACAAGTTCAATTCCCACTCTTATTTTTTCTAAAATTTTCGTTGCTTCTTGCTAACACTTCAACAGTTGTTGACTCTGTTCGTTATCAGGGCTGTGTTTTTTGCTTGTTTGTGCACATGTGTGTGTGTGTCAGTGTGCATGAGTATACACATATGTATGTATGTATGTATGTATGTATGTATGTATGTATGTATGTATGTATGTATGTATGCATGTATGTGTGGATGTATGTATGTATGTCTCTTCTATCTTTTAATTGTTATAAATCTTCCACTGGGGAGGGTGTTGGTTTCCAACAAAGATACACAGCTCCATTTTTGGGATGTAGCTAACAAAAGCAAATTCACATTGGGAACTTGGGAAAAGTCTTGCATTTGCTGTTCCACTCACAGATTGCACTTGTAATGTATGAATCAGTTGGTTAGTTTCTTTTTCTGAAAATCCCAGTTTATCCAGATTCTCCTTTAAGAAAACCTGTATGCTGAGTGCTTTCTGTCCAGGTCTTCTCTGAGGTAAGAGAGCCCAGCTGTTTTGGGGCTGTATAGGAGATCATCAGGAAGAAGGTGTTTCTTGAAGTTCACTGCCAATTCGTACAATGTTGCTCGCTTCACTTTTCAGGACTGCATTAACATATTTATTTTTGCTGCTGTTGTTTAGCAGGTGCTGCCTGAGTGATACCATACAGCTCCACCAGTTTGCTGGTACTATAGGAAATTCAAGTGTACACAGCCCTGCTTTTACTCTTCTCAGGGAAACTAGGCAGAGAGGCGTTGGGTACGTCAGTTGTCTCCCCCATTGATTCACCTTACCATGCATTTTTTTTTATCCAAGGTGGTATTTCTTCAAAATCCTTTATAGTGGGAGCCAGCGTGAGTATCTGGCTTCGAAGGTTTACTTCCACCAACCCTGGTCTTTCCGGCATATCTCTCTAAGCGGTGAATCACTCAGTCATTAAAACCTACGGACAAATCTCTCTTTCCCTGGATTTATCACTCCATAGGGATTTCAAGTGGATCTTCGTCATTGTGGACCTTTCCTATCCCATCCTTAGTGCTGACTTCTTACATCACTATTCTTTCCTTATGGAAGTCAGAGGACGCCGGCTTATTGACGATACTATCTCACTCACCATTCTTCTGTCCCTGTTGTGAGCCCTCCTTTCTTTGTGGCTGCTTCGGGTAGCTCTTACCACCAGTTACTCGCTGCGTTTCCAGATTTGTCTGATTTGTCATTTCATCCGTCGAATCCAGCCCATTCCACAAGACATTTCATCACGACTAAGGGACATCCAGTTTTTTTCCCGTTTGTCTCCAGAGAAACTCCGGATTGCCTGGGCTGAATTCGAGCACATGCTCCAGCTGGGCCTTATTCGTCCCTCCACGATCCCGTGGGCAGCACCTTTACACATGGCCAGGAAGAATGAAGCTGATTTTCGTCCGGTTGGAGATTTTGGACGTCTTAACACTGTTACTGTTCAGGATCGCTATCCGCCATCAAATGTGCAGGATTTTTCGTCTGCCCTGCATGGTAGTAAGATTTTTTTCTAAAATTGACTTGGTACGCGTGTACCATCAAATCCCTGTCAACCTCGACGACATTCCAAAGACAGCTGTCACCACGCCTTTTGGGGCGTTTGAATTTTTGTCTATGCCGTTTGGACTTCTTAATGCGGTCAGCACGTTCCAAAGTTTCATTGATGAGGTCGTTCGTGGGTTAAAATTTGTCTTCGCATGCGTCGATGACCTTCGAATCGCTAATGGCACTCAAGACCAGCACTTTCAACACTTGACCCAGCTGTTCAAGTACCTACGTTCCTATGATGTGAAGATCAAACCGGCTAAGCGTGTATTTGGTTCAACCAGTTTGGAATTTGGGGGGCATCTCATTGACGCCGACGGTTTTCGTCTGCTCCCTTCTAAAGTGGAAGCCACCAAACGCTTGTCTCCTCCTGTTTCCTTAAAACAGCTCAGAAATTTTATTGGTTTAATTAATTGTTATCGTCGTTTCCTTCCTAACTCTGCGGAAAAGTTGCTTCCCTTGATCCAGCTTTTGAATCTGACAAAACTGCTCAAGCATCCTTCCTCGCTCATCCTATTGCGGATACAAAATTGTCACTCACTGTCAACGTGCATCATCCGCTATTGCCGCAGTTTTAGAGCAATCTGTCAACAGCCGAAGCCAGCCGTTGGCTTTCTTTTCTCATCAGTTGAAAGCTGTCGAACTGAAATACAGTGTGTTTGGTAAAGAACTCTTAGCAATTTATCTAGCGGTGAAGTATTTCTCTCACCTCGAAGGTAGGGACTTCACGACTTTCACCGACCACAAACCGCTAACGTTCGCTCCCTTTGCCAAAACGGACCGGTACGCGTCCAGAGAAACAAGGCACTTGGACTACATATCGCATTCGCCACATCGCTGGCACTGACAACATATCCGCCGACGCCTTATCTCACCTACCTGCCGGTGCATTGTGGTCTCCTGCTTCGATTGATTTGGTTGCTAAGGCTACTGGCCAACCCTCCTTGGACTCTCTGTACGTCTCTTCACCACAGATTTCCTGCTGCAAGTTTGAACACCTGGTTAGGAAGTAAACTTCTTACCACACATACACGCTTGTTTTATGGATTTTAGAAACAAAAACACGAAATACTTTCATAAAAATTCAAGATAAATAAAATGTATATGTGGGGATGCTGAAAGTTCCTGGCTTTGGGTAAAAGAAAACACAGGAGGATTAGTTGATTATAATTGTAATCAAAATATTCTGCTCTCAGATTTACACTTATTGCACCCCATAAATAATGCGGTTTTTTCAATAACATGAATTAAAAGTCGAAGGGGTACAGGATAAACTACGTTCATCAACTTACTGTAAAAGCAGGTAGTAATTTTACCTTGCTCTTATTCTTAATACAAGTTTTGCAGAGTTCAGTTCGATTTTAACAGTTATTTTTTTCAAAGCTATAATGGAAGTGACAAACAAACATATTCGGCATATTTTGCTTTATGAGTTCGACAAAGGCAACAACGCAATGGAAAATGCGAGCAATATTAATGCAGTATATGGGAATCGGGCAGTAAGCGTAAGCCAGCGTGAACAGTGGTTCCAGAAATTCCGAGCCACAAACCACAGCCAAGAAGACGAGCCTCGTCCTGGAAGATCTGTAAATGAGGATGTCCTGCAAACCCTGGTGGAACAAAATGCCATCGTAATTGTTGAGGAACTAGCAGAGAAGCTTGGATTTGCTATCGGAAAATCAGCAAATTGGGTCAGTGGGTTCCTCACAAACTTTCCGAGTCTAATCGCGCGCAGAGAGTGAATGCGTGCTCTTTGCTGTCACGTCTCACGAATGAATCTATTTGGGAGCGATTAGTGACTGGTGGTGAGAAATGGGTTCTCTATAAAAATGTCAATTGCCGAAAACAGTGGGCAGGAAAAGGAGAAACATCGGCACCTCAGGCTAAAGATGGACTTCACCCAACGTAAGGTGTTGTTATCTGTTTGGTGGGATATGAAAAGTTTAGTCCACTTTGAACTTTTAAACCCAAACCAAACGATAACAAAGCAGATCTACTGCGAGCAGCTTAAGTCAGCGCTAGAAGAAACACAATCATCTTTGCTTTCAAGACGAAAAGCGTTCTTCCATCAGGATAATGCTCAGCCACATACAGCGAAGATGACATTCCAAAGGCTGGAGCAGTGTGAATGGGTAACTATGCCCCACCCTTCATGTGTATCAAAGCAATAATAAAACACGTATAATAAAACATGTATCAAGCGTCTTCAAGGTTGTCTCACAGTTCAACTAATTGCTACAAACATTGGTGTTATGCGTGTGGTTTGTTGTATTGGGAAAGACAACCAGTTGAAAACCATTGTTATTATTTAACGTGTTTATTGACGTTGCTTGATTACACGGACGACATTAGCGTAGTGATACATTGTTTACTTTTCACACAGTTCGTACTATTCACTACAAAATAGTGCCAAGAGTAGGGAGTAGTTTGGCATTCGCAAACACACAGATATGAATATGTAACAATTGGTCTAGCTTTTCTTTTGTGTATGTGTTTTCTTTTTTTCTAAATAAATCACTATCCCATATGTTGATGCATATATTGGCTAGGATTCCAGAAAACTCTATTGGTTGCTTAAAATAGACAGAATTTATCACCAAATGAAATTTGATTCAATAAATGAATGTCCATGCATATTTATTTTATACATATGTACGTATGCATGTATGTTCATATGTATGTATGTATGTATGTGTGTATGTATGTATGTATGTATGTATGTATGTATGTATGTATGTATGTATTTATGTTATATATGATGTGTGTGTGCGTGTGCATTATATTCATGTTATGTGTATATGATATATATATATATAAAACTTTATATAAATCTATATGTTATACAATATATATATGATGATACACACACAGACACACACACGCACATGCACACACGCACATGCGCACACACACATACACATGGAATGACTGAATGCTTGCAAGTTTAATTTAGAGACAAATTATTGTAAGCTCAGTTGTTCTAATTTTATATATTGTGCATTTAATCTCTCATAAATTTTTATGAAAAATATTGGATAATTACGTTCATGTTTAAGTACGTATGTACGTGCATGTACATATATGTGTGTATGTGTATTTACATATGTGAAAGAAAAAGAAAGAGAGAGAGAGAGAGAGAGTGAGAGAGAGAAAGTGAGATAAAGAGATAGAGATGGTTAAATTTAACAGAGTAAACATTAGCCTCTAGAAAACTTATCAACCAAATTACAATTCTTAGTCACAGCTATATTTTTTTGGTTATGTTGTTAATGCCATTAGGAAATGAATCAGCACCACCTCTTCAAACATTTATATTCAAATGAAACTGGAATTTTTCATACATGCAAGAGAATTCACTTCATAGAAGACGTAGGTTTTATTTTTTTTAGTTATTAAAATGTTTCGTTTCATTTCACATCTTTTCTTGTACGAGGTGTCATAGCAATTGTGTCATTTACTATCAAACTGCTTAATAGAGACGTTGCAATTTTAGGCTGTCCCTTCCTCCTCCTCCTTCTCATCATCATCATCATCATCATCATCATCATCACCATCAGTTATCATCAGTTATCATCAGTTTCATGCTGGTATAGGTTGGATGATTTTACAGAATCCAATGGATGTATTCATTAGAGCAACTAAATATACATAAATACATGCCCACATATATACATACACACACACACACACACACACATATATATATAGGATGAAGTACTGAAAAATGACCTCAGACTGTTGAACCATTCAGACAAGACGACAAAGGACTAAGATGCCTGGTGCCTTGCTACACCCAAGAAGACCCATACTCCACAGCAAAAGGATTAACACCGATTCCCCGGTAAGGATTGACCTGCAAGAGTCTTGGGCTGGTGCCACGTAAAAACACCCATGTAGCACTATATAAAAATGCCTGTGCGATGCCGTATAAAAGCACCCAACACACTCTGTAAAGTGGTTGGTGCCATAGAAATCATGCCAAATTGGACTGAAGTTTGTTTATCTATCTAGTCCACAGTTTGCAACTTGAGTTGTTATGAATGCAAATAAAAATCCAAATTGATGGAGTGGGGCAGTTAAAATCTAGACTACATATATTTCGTAGATAACAGATCCTCTGATGAAATAAGTACTCCACTAGCTACTTATCAGGCTGAAGATACCTTAATTATATGAAGGTTACATATATATATATGCATTGTTATATATATATATATATATATATATATATATATATATATATATATATATAACAATGCAAATAATTAAAAAATGAAGAAAAAACATAGATTAACATAGATAAATTCCTGGGAATTTTGATCAGAAACAGCTGTTAATTTTGTTATGTCTTGCTTTGTATAAATAAACAAGCTTTAAATGTGGTCCTATCGATGTGCTGGCTAATCTATGCTTTTCTCCATTTTTTTAATTATTTGCATTGGTTCCTAATAAACTTTTGTTTATCCTATTATCACCTGCGCCCGGCCTATATGGTGTCCCTACACACCATTACCCGGAGATAACATAGGTAACGGATACTGATGGTACATACGGATATTTTATCCCTTAGTCGGTTACTACAACTGTTCTCTCTCTCTCTCTCTCTCTCTCTCTCTCACTATATATATATAATTAAAACTAGCTTAGAGAAGAAGAAACGAAACGAAACGAATCGAATCGACGCGAGGGCGCTCAGTCATACAATAGTGTAATAAATAAAATATATGCATACATACATACATATATGTACGTACCTACATCTACATGTATATATACATGCATATATAAATATATATACGTGAGTACAGGACACCACAATTAGACGTAGAACTAAACGAGAAACGAAAAACGAAAACGAAAAAGTAAAAACAAGCAGGGAACGGACCATTTTTTAAACAACGAAAAAACAGGGTACAAGACAAACTGCATAGGAAAAATCCCCTTCATCAGCTGTCCCTAGTTCAACTCCAGCGTGTTTCGAAGGTAGGACAGGACACGTCTCGTTGAACTAGTCCTTCCTGCGAAAGAATTAAATAAAAATCCTTCGCAGAGGGGCAAAAACAAGGAAAAAAAATTTTTTTGACCAAAACAGGACGTAAAAACAATACAATTAAAACAAATACAAAATAAAAATACAATTACAAAAAAATACAGTACAAGAAGGAATAAAAACAGGACAGGAAAAAGCAATAAGGGCCTATAGGCCTACACGAGGGAAAATTTTCACGGGCGTAGAAGAAACATGTTTACTTGAAGAAGGCCGCCAACGAAAGGAAGTTTATCGACCCGGAAGTGAGAGAGATGAGGAGGAGGAGGAGGAGAGAGAGAGAGAGAGAGAGGTGAAGGAAGTCAAAGAGGGTGAAAGAAAGAGAGAAGAAAGAGTAATAGAGTATCGCGTCATAATTATAATTAAAACTGGCTTAGAGAAGAAGAAGAAACGAAACGAAACGAAACGAATCGAATCGAATCTACGCGAGGGCGCTCAGTCATACAATAGTGTAATAAATAAAATATATGCATACATACATACATATACCTACATCTACATGTATTATACATGCATATATAAATATATATACGTGAGTACACACACACACACATATATATATATATATATATATATATATATATATATATATTAATTCGAAACAAAACCACTATTTTGCAAAACAAACAAGGAACGACTTAATCAATACATAAAAAAAATTTAATATAAAGAAATAAACCGGTTTATTTCTTTATATTAAAAATGTTTATGTATTGATTAAGTCTTTCCTTGTTTGTTTTGCAAAATAGTGGTTTTGTCTCGAATTAATATTATATAATATTTTACTATAAAATTGGATTTAATCCTTAATCTGATTTTTCCCTGTAAATTTGGATTTATTCCCTAATATTTATTATTATTATATATATATATATATATATATATAAGTAATACTAAGCAATTAAGGGTTTAGGAACGAATTGCCTTACCGCACACCGAATTTAGAAATAGCAGTCAAAGAGATTATATATTCAATCATTCATGATTGTTTGTATCCTGCGCTGATGAGAGAAGAAGTCTGGGTAAGGTAGAGTTATCTAATTCTTATGCTTTCCTAAGACTTGATCTCGAAACGTACGTCCGTAGGTGACTTAAAACTGTATGATAGATTGCCGTTAATTCATTCTCTCTTACCTGTTTGTGTTTGCCTTTCAAATGCTGTGTCTTTACTGTGATCTCCCTTTTAGTAGAAGAAATAGCTATAATCTCTTTGACTGCTATTTCTAAATTCGGTGTGCGGTAAGGCAATTCGTTGCTAAACCCTTAATTGCTTAGTATTACTTAAATTTTCCTCGAATGAGGCTTTTACATGCCGAAGACTACTTGGTGTAATTGATAATTATTCCAAATTAATTAATTTCACCCTTCATTGTTACTCATAACTATATATATATATATATATATATATATATATATATATATATATATATATATATATACATACATAAACAGACATATACATATATATATAATTATAATTAAGGGCATAGAAAGAAAATTTCTAGCCTATATGCTGAAAAGTAAATAGTAAATCATCTCGCAACTCACCACTTAATTGGTGAGACGATTTAGCATTTACTTTTCAGTATATAAGCCAGAAAATTTCTTTCTATACCCTTAATTATAATTATATATATAATTTCACCTTAATCGATCTTTTTTTTATATACTGGCCACTGATAATTTTTTTTTCAATTTTATCCTTCGCTATTGTAATTATATCTGTGTGTGTGTGTGTTAAAAGAGGGAAAGAGAGAGAAACAAGCAGAATAATAATTTGTATTTATATATTTTCTATTCATACTCCTGTAGTTGAAGAGCCCACTCAAGCACCATTTTTCAAGCTCTTTTAGGCTCCACCCTAATTGCGTTTACTCATTCTTCTATAATGCAAGTAGCCATGTAGCTTCTCTACCTTTTCTGGCCTCTTCTGTTATACTTTAATCTATCATCTCTTAGTGTGAAGCCATATCCCTCTCTACTGTAGCCATACTCTGTTCATGGGTGTCTAATTCAGGCAAACTACATGACAGCCTTCCTGTTGCTGGTGTTATAGAAAAAGTACCCAGTAGACTCTGAAATGGTTGGCGTTAGGAAAGGCAAACACTCCAACTGATGCCAGTATGGAAGATGGACATTAAGAGATAATGATGATGATGATGATGATGATGATTAGATACATCAACATCATGTCTTCATCGTCATCATCACCACTATCATCATCATCATCATTTTATGATGCTCCATAAAACCATTAATCAGCATCATTTCGAGGAGCATTTTTCACACCATTATAATTTTTACTACTAAGTTAGTGAGCTGACAGAATAACTGGCACACTGTCCTTACATTTTTGAATTCAAATTCCACTGAGGTCAACTTTGTCTTTCATCCTTTCAAGGTTTATAAAATTAGTACCAGTTGAGAGCTGGAGTATGTAATTGACTTAGCCCCTCCCAACATAATTTCTGGCCTGGTGCCTTTAACAAAGAATCATTATTATTATTATTATTATTATTATTATTATTATTATTATTATTCTTGAGTGAGAGTGCAGCACATGCCAAAGTGACACTAGCATAAAATATATGAAGCCTAGTATACCCTGATAAGGGTACACCAGGCATATGCATCACAATCATATGTGCATGACAGGGTGACCTTGTATCAAGATAAACAGTGCATGAACTTGCATGTGAGACCCAATTAGAATTTTAGATGTACTCAACTAGGCCCTCACCCCAAATATTAGGCCTTGCGCTTATAACAGAATGGATTATTATTATTAAGTCACACTCTCAAAGACTTACTAATCCACAGAAATTTTTCTAACACTTCTTTCATTACTCACCATTTATTACCAACCCCAAACTTCAAAAAATCAAAACATTAAATATCTTGCCAATATTTTTATACAAGATATATTTTCATGTATGTTTTTCACTATGAATAAAGCATCTATTTAACAAAAGGACTTATTTTGGTCTTAGGAAAAACTTAAAAAGGAAATTTTACCAATTTCCTTGCCTTGTAGACAAAACTATATAAATGCTGAATCATTTATAGGATTTTTAAACCTATTACAAGGAAGTTTCAAATTTAATGTTTCCCATGTTTCTTAAGTCTGTTTTTGATTTGACAACCTCTCCTGTGAACCATTTCCAGTTTGTGTGGTTACACTATGGGAAGATACATTGCTTTGTGAATTTATTGCATAACTTTTTGATCCTGAACAGACAAAATTGTTATTTACTGTATTTTCATATAAACAAGTTACTTGTCTTGTCTATAGTCTTAAGAATATAATGATAGAAATATACATTCATGAGACTAGAATAAGAATCATATTAACTATAATACAAATGAAGGAAGCTTGCAACATTTGCTCATATATATTTTTCTAACATTCTATTTAGAAGGATTATGTTTCCTTCATTGGCTAACAGTAAAGAAGCTTATGTTTCAAAAACCAAATTCTTCTAATGTATGTTGCTACAAACCATTAGCATTTATATTATCACATAATACATACATACATACATATATGTATGTATGTATGTTTGTATATATGTATGCATATGTATACATATATATGTATACATATATATATATATAATATATATATATATATATATATATATATATATGTATATGTTTGTGTATATGTATGTGTATGTATATACAGAGATAGATAGATACATATATACATACATAGATACATACATACATACATACATACATACATACATACATACATGCATACATACAAACATACGTAATATATGCACGTTTTTAGCAAGTAAATCTATCTCTTGGAATAGTTTTTCAAACTTTGTATACTAAGAAGTAAAAATTATGTAGAAAATGCAGAACCAATTATTGTTTTAAAATGATTGCCAGAATTTATTGGGACACTACAGACTGGTTTAATCATGAAGAACAAAAATTATTCATAAATAAAATAAGACCAAAATCTTCTCTGTTATTGATACTCAATAAGATATTTTTTGACTGTTTCCTTATTCCGTATGAAAGCTGAACTATGACAAAATAGTTATATCATTTTTATAACATGATATTAAGACATAAAATACCACTGTTAAAATATCTGTAGGATAATAATGGTTTCAAATTTTGGCATAAGGCCAGTAATTTGGGAGGAGGGTTAAGTTGGGTACATTGCCCCTATTACTCAACTAGTACTTATTGTATTGACCCTAGAGGGATGAAAGGCAAAGTCATTCTCCACAAAACTTGATCTCAGAACACGAAGACAGAAAAAATTCTGTGAAACATTTTGCCCAATATGCTAAGGATTCTGCCAGCTCACCACCTTAATAATAACAATAATAATAATAATAATAATAATAATAATAATAATAATAATATAAAAGTGTTATCATGTACATTGTTTTGTCTTGGTATAAAAGATGGGCTACAGCAAATATTCTGCTCAATACCACAGATTTGTTTGTCAGTTGTTTGACCTTAACCAGTTGAGCATGTCCCTTAGTGGCTGACGATATGTGCATCTCTGATCACGAGCAGAAGTAGTGGGGGAGCATCATAGCCATGTGTTGAGAGGGATTCTTTGGGGTTTGAAAAATTCACCTCTGGAAACATGGGTGGTTCTATCAACATCCTTAAACAACCCTTATTCAGGGACCTTTTGAGCGGGATGGGCTACTCAACCTGAAGAAAATTCTAACTGGGCCCCACCTGCAAGGTCATGTGCTGTTTAGCTTGATATGAGATCACCATGTCGCGCACATATGGTTGTGATGCCTGTGCCTAGTGTACCTTTATCAGACGGGTAGTCATGATGGGTATATTGGGCTTCGTATATTTTACCCCAGTGTCACTTTGATGGCATGAACTGCTCTCTCACTCAATAATAATAATAATAATAATCCTTTGTACTATAGGCACAGGGCCTGAAATTTTGGGTGGACGGGAATGGTCCATTACATCATCCCCAGAACTTGACTGGTATTTAATTTATCAACCCCAAAAGTATGAAAGACAAAGTAGACTTCGACAGAATTTCATCTCAGAATGTAGCGATGTGCAAAATACTGCTAAGCATTTTGTCCTGTGTGCTAATGATTCTGTCAGTGCACCACAATAATAATCCTTTCTACTATAGGCACAAAGCCTGAAATTTTGGAGTAGGGAGCTAGTTGGTTACATCAACCTCTGTGTTCAACTAGTACTTATTTTATTGACCCTGCTGGCATTAAAGGCAAGATTGGACCGCAGTGGAATTTGAAGTCAGAACACAAGGATGGACGAAATGGCACTAAGCATTTTAACGATTCTGCCAGATTGCCACATTTTAATGGTTTCAAACTTTGGCAGAAGGCCAGTAAAATTGGGGGAGGGAGTAAATCAATTACATCGACCCCTGAGCCCAAATTTTACTGACCTCCAACAGGCAAAGTCGACCTTGGCAGAATTTGAACTTAGAACGTAAAGACAGACGAAATGCTGCTAAGCATTTTGCCCAGCTTGCCACCTTAATAATAATAATAATAATAATAATAATAATAATAATAATAATAATAATTCTTTCTTCTATAGGCACAAGGCCTGAAATTTTGCAGAAGGGGACTAGTTGATTACATTAACCCCAGTTTTCCACTGATACTTAATTCATCAACCCCGAAAGGATGAAAAGCAAAGTTGACCTTGGCAAAATTTGAACTGAGAAGGTAAAGATGGGCGAAATGCTGCTAAGCATTTTGCCTTGCATGCTAACAATTCTGTCAGCTCACTGCTTTGATAATAATAATAATAATAATAATAATAATAATAATAACAACAGTAAATCTATTTTTATTAACCACAAACGGTTTGCAATAACGAAACATTATGGACAGTACAAGACAAAACAAAGAATGTGTATGGGTATGTGTTGTGGTAAGAGTTTTGTGTGTAAACAAAAAAAAACAAGTTCAACAATATGTATTTCTCAATACTGAGGAGACGTTCGAGGGCTGCTCATGGAAAAACCCCATAAAAACCACGGGTCCTCTGACTTTTGTGGCAAGTGCCTATATTTACGTTCCTTTTCTCCAACTACAGGTATATGCTCAGGGCATATACCTAACAATGCAACCTTCGTGTTTTGCGTCGAAGAATTGGTCGAGTGTCAATCTCACAGCGAGCACGTCGGTCGCAATGCCTTTCCTAAAAGCCTTGTCTAACTTCCTGGCTAGCCTCACTTCTACTCTGTTTCTTTCTACTACTAGTCATTTGCTAAACCTTATGAATTCTATTCTAATCGCCTGCTACCATTTATAATAAATGGCGAACTACCATTTATTATTGATGATTGCCCCCATTAGTTCACTAATCCGGTCTCTGAGATCTTTATGCGCCGGCGGCGATGCATTCAGCTTCTCGTAACCGGGTCCATCAATGGAGCCTAAGCCAACTGTACAGATCACGAATTTGTGGTCTGTGTAGCTGACTACTTTAAATTGTGAACAATCTATGCTCTCCTTATCTACCACTCTACAGATGCGGTTTGACTAGGTCCACACAGGCACATCAGGAAAATCCAGTCGATACTTGTCAGACAGCTGGAATCGTCTGAGCAGGTTTTGCATCCTCCTTCCCTATCTGCTAAACCCACAGAGTCCCACCTTACATCTAAAACACCATTCCAATCCCCCACTAACATTAAAGGACACTTTCAGGCTAGTTGCCATCTATGCTCTGTCTGAAGAAATCTGGTCATCCTGCCTCTGACAGAGCATAGATGGCAACTAGCCTGAAAGTGTCCTTTGCTGCCAGTCATGTCCAGCACTACCTAATTACTTTCTGGATTCAGGAAGATCGTCCGTCTTGCAAGCTCCGGATCTTTCTAAACCATCGGCGACTCCACCTCCCACTACCGGACGATTTGGAGATGCGTACACCTCATAGTCAGCGAAAATGGGTTGGAGGTCCCATGTGATGGAAATTCTGGTTCTACTAATAGCCACCACATCGACATTCAGTGCCCTGAGGTTGTAGAGCAGGTGACCCCGCTTCCAAGACGACTCCAGGCTACTTACATTCACGCTGCCTATTCTGTACACAATCATGTTGTCAGAAAAAGAAACGGAAAGAAAAGGAAAGCTTACTTGTTTTCTTTTTTTTTTTTTTTTTAGGGGAAGTTTGTTCGTTTCTCCTGTTGGCTTGGGGTGTTTCAAGCAGCAAGTCACCAACAATCCTCTTGGAGATATTCTCTCGAAAATCTCCGATTTCCTGTGGGAATTGCGTTTTTAAGTGGGTGTATATGTTTTATGTTGTTTGAACGATTTGTGTGTGTGGATGTAGGGAGATTGTGGGTGTGACAAAATCTTCTGGTGTAATGCTTGTGTGTGCTATTATGTACTTTATCAATTCATTGTTTTTTGTGCTTTTTGCCATGTAGTTTCTAATGCTAGTCTCTTTACTTTGTGTTTGTTGCTGTTGTTGTTGTTGATGTAGTTGTATGTTTGTGGAGTGCTTATGTTTGTGGCGTTGTTGGTCGAGGTAATGTTTGTGGTAGTGGTGGCGATACATTGTCTGTTGTGGGTGAATTTATTATTGTTGGTTTTATTTTTTCCCCCTCTCTACTGCTTGTGTAGATGAGGATTGTTGCTGTTTGTCCATAGATTTGGTTTTCTTTTTGTGAGTTTTCGTTTTTTTTTCTTGCTTTCATCATTCACTCCTCATCGCGATTAGACTCTCCACATGTGGTGTCCGCTTGCTCGACATCAGGAAGTGGAACATCTTCGGGCGCTAAGAAGTGTTCGGGGGAACTCTGTGTCGGTATGGTTGGTATTGGTGCTGCCATGGCTGAATATGGTGATGGTGCTGTTGTCACTCGAGTTCTGGTGGCTTTTGTTGGTGTAGAGAGGACAGGTGCCCGTCTCTCTTTATTCTTTAATCTAGAGCAGAAGGCTTTCAGATGAGTGGTAGAAAGGCAAACGTGGCACTTCCCTTTCCCTCCATCTACTCTGACTGGAATAATGTTACCTCCAGGAAGATGAATCTGGTGTGGGATGAGATCAACGTTTTTTGGGTTGTTTGGATGTGGACTTCTATCGTCATTCCGAACCAGTTCTCCTTTTTGATTTGACAGACTTTGAGGATTTTCAAGTTTTCCTTGATGACTATCGTTACTGCAGCAATTAGCCAAGGAATGGCTATTTCTGGCGGCACCTGTTGTATAAGGTTTTAGCCAGTCTCTGGCTACTGTAGAAGGGAACTAACAACAGCTCCTCGGTTTTGAACTGTTTCAAAGAGTGAGATTTAGCTTCCTCCTTTGTGCAGAATCTCACCTCCACCATCCTATAGCCCCTTCCTCTCTGTATATATTCCTTTAGATTCGAGACGGAACTTACAGCTTTTTGTATTTGATTTCTGTGGCTCTTACTACCCTCCTTGACTTTAATCCGATTGTATGATAAGTCACTGTGTAATGTATCGTATTTTGGATAGTTTCCATGGGGATATTTAGCTTGATAGCTAACCCGTCTTTTTCGACTAAGCTGTCTGGCATTTTTTACTTCCTCTTCCTCTTCAGAGAATTTTATTCTCAGAAGAGAGTGAAGGTAAATTTATTGCTATTCCAAGCTATTGCAGCGGCTTGTTGCTCAGTTCCTTTGTCGTCCTTATTGTTGTTGTTGCTATTGCTGCTGTTGTTGTAGTCACCGTTGTTATGGTGGTTGTTGTAGTTGTTATGTTTTCTGCTGTTACAGTTGTTTTTGTTGGTGGTGTCTTTATGTTTCTCGTAGGTTTCATTAACGTGTTTCGTATTGCCTTTGGCGTTCAATTTGTCCCTCTCTTTTTCTCTCTTTTACTTGTTTCAGTCATTTGACTGCGGCCATGCTGGAGCACCGCCTTTGGTCGAGCAAATCGACCCCGGGACTTATTCTTTGTAAGCCCAGTAGTTATTCTATCGGTCTCTTTTGCCGAACCGCTAAGTAACGGGGGACATAAAAACACCAGCATCGGTTGTCAAGCAATGCTAGGGGGACAAACACAGACACACACACACACACATATTTATATATATATGACAGGCTTCTTTCAGTTTCCGTCTACCAAACCCACTCACAAGGCTTTGTTCGGCCTGAGGCTATAGCAGAAGACACTTGCCCAAGATGCCACGCAGTGGGACTGAACCCGGAACCATGTGGTTGGTTAGCAAGCTACTTACCACACAGCCACTCCTGCGCCTGTTTTTTTTTCTTTTTTTTCAATATTGTTTGTTGTTGTAGTGGCTGTGGTGTGTGTGGACCGCTGCTGGTTTCTCATGCTTTTTCACAGTTCAGATTGTTGTGGTTGCTGTTGTTGTTGTTGCTGCTGCTGCCACCACTGTCACCCTTCACTTCGTAGACTACAAGGTGAGAGGGCAAAGGAAGAGGAAAAAAATCACGTGAGGGAGAGTTGGTGGAAGAAATGGATCTCCCTCTCAATGGTGCGGTGATGGCAGATGGTGACGCCTTCTTGAATGTATGCTTGTTTTTCCCAAAATAGATGGATATTTTATGAAGGCAAAAATCTTGCTCCTTACAGAGCAAAAACAACCATAGAACCCCAGGCAAAAGGTTCCTGGTGTTCTCCACAACAATTTTAAACAAAAACTTGGAACACAAAACAATAACAAATAGGTGAAAATAATAATTATAACTGAGACTCACACAGCATCTTGGAAACCATGTGTTTACACCTCCACAGCAAATATAATAATGATAATAATAATAATAATAATAATAATAATAATAATAATTATAATGATAGTTTCAAATTTTGCCACAAGGGCAGCAATTTTGGGGGAGGGGATGAATTGATTACATCGATCTCAGTGTTCAATTGGTATTTATTTTATTGACCTCAAAAGGATGAAAGGCAAAGTTGACCTTGGCGGAATTTGAACTCAGAATGTAACGACGGACGAAATACTGCTAAGCCTCTTGTCCAGTGTGCTAATAATTCTGCTAGCTTGCCACCTTAATCATCATCATCATAATAATAATAATAATAATAATAATAACATATGGAGATGCACATCCATACATATAAACATTGTACATAGTTGCAAAACACACACACACAGACAAGCACACACAAGGAGACAGAGGTGCATACATATACAAACACACTCACACACATACATAAAAGATACACAAACACGGACATGCAAGCACATGAATATGCAGAGTACATACATACATACATACATATATATGCATACACACACATATATACATATACACATACATACATACTTACATACATACATGCATGC
Source organism: Octopus sinensis (assembly GCF_006345805.1). Lineage (NCBI taxonomy): Eukaryota > Metazoa > Mollusca > Cephalopoda > Octopoda > Octopodidae > Octopus > Octopus sinensis. Next base: position 38,385,250 of record NC_043005.1, read on the forward strand.
ATGCATAGGCACACACACACACTGACCCACACACATGCACACAAACAAACAAAAAGGAATGCAGTGTAAATAATGGACAGAGTCAAGACTATTGAAAATGTTGCAAGATGCAACAAAACTTTTAGGAAAATAAAAATAAGAAATAAGTGAAAATTTTACTTGTGAGTGTGTTAAATTATAAGGCACAAAAAGAAAATGAATCTCCCCAGACAACAGAATAATAATAATAATGATGATAATAATAATGATAATAATAATAATAATAATAATAATAATAATATAATAATAATAATAATAATAATAATAATTCTTTATAATTTTTGTCACAAGGCAGCAATTCTGATGGGAGTCAGAAATAACTGCATCAATCCTACCGTTCAACAGGTTGACTTTGTTGGTATTTAAACTCAGAACATAAAGAACTAGAAAAAATGTCACTAAGCATTTTGCCTGGCATGCGAACAATTCTGCCAGCTTGCATAATAAAATAATAATAATAATAATAATAATAATAATAATAATGATGATAATAATAATGACAACAACAATAATAGTAAAGATGATGATAGATAAATAAAAGAAATTAAAAAGTTTCGTTAAAGATGTCCTTCAGAGAAAGTAAAACAACAACAAACAAACCTTGGTGTAAATATGAAGTGAAAGAGTTAAATTGGCATCTTTCAATTTTGCAAAGATATTCACAGAAGAGATGCCTTACCAACAGGAGGTTCTTAAAAGAAAAAACAAAAAAAAACGGGTCATAAGATTCCATTTACTGAGAACATTGTACTTTACCATGTCTTCATCTGACAACAGTAACAACAACAACAACAAACCTGAGAATGAGTAATAATAAAACTAACATTACCAACCATCAAAGATACCTCATGACAACCAGAAAAAAAAAAACAAAAACAACAGCAGCAACTAAACACAACTGCAATATTAGCAAGAATTTTCAACTTTAATATATATAAATCCACTACATTAAAACTAGTGGCCTAGAAATATTCTTTGAATATTAGAAAATTTGATTAATAGAATTCACTTAAATAATAATAATAAAGATAATAATAATAAAATAATAATAATAATTCTTTATAATTTTTGTCACAAGGCAGCAATTCTGATGGGAGTCAGAAATCAACTGCATCAATCCTACCGTTCAACAGGTTGACTTTGTTGGTATTTAAACTCAGAACATAAAGAACTAGAAAAAATGTCACTAAGCATTTTGCCTGGCATGCGAACAATTCTGCCAGCTTGCATAATAAAATAATAATAATAATAATAATAATAATAATAATAATGATGATAATAATAATGACAACAACAATAATAGTAAAGATGATGATAGATAAATAAAAGAAATTAAAAAGTTTCGTTAAAGATGTCCTTCAGAGAAAGTAAAACAACAACAACAAACCTTGGTGTAAATATGAAGTGAAAGAGTTAAATTGGCATCTTTCATTTTGCAAAGATATTCACAGAAGAGATGCCTTACCAACAGGAGGTTCTTAAAAGAAAAAACAAAAAAAAACGGGTCATAAGATTCCATTTACTGAGAACATTGTACTTTACCATGTCTTCATCTGACAACAGTAACAACAACAACAACAAACCTGAGAATGAGTAATAATAAAACTAACATTACCAACCATCAAAGATACCTCATGACAACCAGAAAAAAAAAACAAAAACAACAGCAGCAACTAAACACAACTGCAATATTAGCAAGAATTTTCAACTTTAATATATATAAATCCACTACATTAAAACTAGTGGCCTAGAAATATTCTTTGAATATTAGAAAATTTGATTAATAGAATTCACTTAAATAATAATAATAAAGATAATAATAATAATAATAATAATAATAATAATAATAATAATAATAATAATAATATCAACAACAATAGAAATAATAATGATAATAATAATGATAATAACGACAACAACAATGATAATTGTTACATTAAGGTCTTTCAGAAAAGAATGACTATTAATGTGATTATGTTCAGCTAATAATAGTTATAAATTAGTTAAAATGCATACAGAAAGTTTCTAGACCTAAGGGCTGTTCCTGTCATTCCTTTTAACAATCAAGAAAAGATTGAGAAATGCGATGTGGGTCGTAGGGTGGCGATGGAAGAGCATGAAAACACATATTTGCCTGAAGTGCTCGTTCTTCAATATGTATGTACAAATATACTAAATACCATATATATATATATATATATATATATATATATGTATATATATATGTATATATACCTTTATATATGCACACACATTTATGTATATATATATATATATATATATTTATATATGCACTCACATTTATGTATATATATATATGCATATGTTGGTATACATATATGTATATAGGTATGTATACACAAAACATGTGCAATATATATCTATGTGTATGTGTTTATGTGTTCAAGTATATTTAATCAGCTGTGCTGATGTAATTTTATATTTATATAAATCTTTAACTCTTTCTATATTTTTGTCATAGTAGGCAGGGAAAGAATGAATTGGAACATGTTCAGAGACCTAGTGCCACTGCTGGCTATAAAGGCCTTCACCCTCAGGTGAATATATATATATATATATATATATATATATATATGTATGTATGTATATATGTATCAAATGAAATAAAATGAAAAACAGGATACTAAGGATGTCGCAGTACATATGTTTCAAGCTTTATAGAACAACTTATTCTTACAACAATGCATAATCGACATAACAGATAGTTCAAAAGCCCTCTTCAGCCGCATGCAATTGCTACACCAAAGACTTGTATCACATTATGAAAGATTTGATTATGAAGATTTACAAACATACTTTCCCAGTGATATTCGGTTTAACTACCATTAGAAATAATACCAAATGTTCCTTCTCAAACCTTTCATAATGTGATACAAGTCTTTGGTGTAGCAATTGCATGCGGCTGAAGAGGGCTTTTGAACTATCTTTTATGTCGATTATGCATTGATGTAAGAATAAGTTGTTCTATAAAGCTCAAAACATATGTACCGCGACATCCTTTGTGCCCTGCTTTTCATTTTATTTCATTTGATACATATATCCTCTCACCTATGCTACTAGCTGGCATACACAGGTGCTTACATTTATCAAGTATTCATCCTGAATTTATATATATATATATATATATTATAGGAGTCCCACATGCACACCCATATCCTGAGATGTAACATGTGGGAGTTGAACATCCTGTTGAAATACAAGTCTGCTATTTCATTGGCACAGATGTGGCTTTGTGGTTAGGAAGCTTGCTAGTTCAGTCCTACAGACCAAAGTCTTGAGAGTGGATTTGGTAGAGAGAAAATGTTGTGTACTTACAATCATGAACACTCATGTACATACACCTGTATATGTGTGTGTGTGTGTGTGTGTGTAAAGTGTATTTTAGGTAAAAGAAAATCTTGTAACATGTATTGAAGATTTTTTTTTACCTAAAATACACTTTACACACACTCACACACACATATACATCAAATTAATAATTTTAGTATTTGCATAAACTTATGTTATAAATCATGGAAGGTTCACAACTAAAACATAAGTGATCTTTGCTTTCTGTAATACTCACAGCTGATAACCATATTGAATGTTACAGCGTATATCATTTTTATATTAACATAGCAATTAATTTAGAATCTTATTTGTCTAAAATGCCAGAAAAGGATGTAAATATTTCATCTCATTGTAGAAAAACAGCTACATTGTTTTTCTTTTGTTTTTCTCTGAGATTATTGAAAAATCATTGGCCTTTGTTCTGCTGTCATCAATAAATGATATCAATAATTTGATATTGTTTAATTGTTTAATAATTATGATGATATTAATTATCAAAATGATATTACTACAAGACTTATAGCGCTTGATTTCATCTTTAGCTGAATACAGTAGGGAAAGTGGCTGACATTTTTTGCTGTTAAGGCGAGATATTTAAATTAAAGGAAAGCAGCTGAATATAAAAGTACATGGCTAAGTGGTTAAATTGTTTGGTTGATTTGCTTTGTTAAAGTTATGGGTTCAATTCCTGGATTAGGTGGGGGTGATTTTTTATTTGTTTTTAAATGAAGTAGTTCATTCAATTTTGCTCCAGTTTGTTCAGCTGGGATAAGTTTCAACCAAGTAGAAGAGATCCAGCTATCACATGCTGGATGTTCTGCTGGATCAACAGTTTGGGGTTTAAAGGGGTTTCCATGTCTGCTTGTGTCTAGATAATTATGTACAGCAATTATGAAAAGCAGTGTCACAGACACACTTGCCTACATCAGCAACTGTTAGTCATGCTCAAAACAATCTACTCAGTACAGCTCATTTAGGTGCAAAGCATGATCAATATTAATCAACAGAGGCCACCACATCAATGACAAGCAGAGCTGTAATCACTATACTCAAAATCCACATTTATATCAATGTCCAAAGACAGATATTTCCCATAACCATAGCAAAATTTGTAATCCTTGAATAATCAAGCTGTAATTGATACCAAACTTGATATTTTATACAGTGAAGGGATTTTTATAGAAAACCAGAATCAGACCCTGGCCAACATACACCAAGACCTTAAAAACTCCTAGTTTAACAGCACCATCTGACACCACCATTAGATCAGAGTCCACTATATTGAAAGTATTCAGGATAGAGTACCATTCGAGGCTAAGTCTCTCCTTCTTTTCAATAATGTCATCAGAAACTCTGAAGAGAGCTACAGGCTCAGTAACTTCTTCTAGCTAAACCTTCAAATATAGCAGAACACAGAAGCTACAGCCACAGTAATACTTGTTTGTAATATAGGCAAAAGGCTAGAAATGTATGTGAAGGGATTTGTCAATGAAACCAAACTTCAGTACTTGAATGGAATTGGTATTTTATTTCATCAACTCTACAAAGATTAAAGGGGAAGTTGATAAGGATTTGAGCACCATATCATCATCATTATCATCACCACCACCACCACCACTACCACCATCAGCCACAGCAGTATTGTTTTAATGTTCATTTTTCTACGCTTGCATGGGTCAAATGGAATTTGATGAGAATTTTTTTACAGCTGGATGATCTTCCTCTTGCAAACACTCACCTATTTCCAAGCAAAGTAATATTTCCCCATGGCCAGACATGTTTCCATGGTAGTTTGGATATGAATGATACTATTTATATAATAGTGACTTATGTTTTACAATTTGCATGCAGTGTCAAGACAAGGAGGCACAAAGGCACACAGCACAACCATATACACATATATACATATATATGACTGGCCTCTTTCAGTTATCTTCTATCAAATCTATTTACAAGGCTTTGATTGGCCTGAGACTATAGTAATAGACACTTGCTTAGAAGAGTGCCACACAGTGGGATTGAACTCCAAATCATGTAGTTGAAAAGATAACTTAACCACCACACAGCCATGCCATTACATTAAGCCATATCTACTTGATCAGGGTTGGCATGAGATTAAACATAAAAAAAACAATAATAATGATTTTTCTTATTGGTACATGAACTCAAATTTCTGATTAAAGAGTTACACACACACACACCACACACACACACACGCACACACAAACACACTTGCATGCACAAATTGTTGGATCAGGTGATGAAAGTCAACTAATTAGCCTAACTAATTAGGGACTAAGTTAGTTTAGATGAGATGCAGATGAGATGCATTTGTCTACTCACTCATATATATATATATATATATATATTATATTAATAATTACATAAATAATTATAACAAGGAATTGGCTGAACGCCTCACCACATGCTGAAGATAGACACCAAAGGCACTAAAATCACCTTAAAAACTCCAAAAGCACAGGGAGTAGTTGAGCAAAAGAAAGATAATAAATTAAACTTTTGGTTAATCATGTATAAAGATCTCATTTCAGGCTAAAGGTAAAGAAATTACCTACTGCTATCATCAGTATCGATATTTCATTGTATAAATGTACAAATATCCACACATACCCATACGAGCAGAGCCGTCACACAGCAATATACATACCCACTTGCAAAAATATATAGTATAGGTAGAATTTACCTCTTTCTCTTCAGCCATGTGTTATATATCAAAATAATGCAGCATTGAAAATTTTCATATATTAATTATATAATAAGGATATAATCATTCATAATCTTATCAGGTCAACAGAATATTGACACTGATGATAGCAGTCAGCATTTTTTTTACCTTTAGCATGAAATGAGATCTCATATGCAATTAACCAAAACTTTGATTTATTATATTTCATTTACTCGACTACAACTGTGGTTTGGAGTTTTTAAGGTGGTTTTACTGCCTTTGGCGTCTAGTTTCAGCATGTGGTGAGGCGCTTTGCTAATCCTTTGTTATAATTATGTATATAATTATTAATATAATATTTGAAAAATTTACCTATTAGGTATTTTCGTGCTGAAAATATATATGTATATATATATATATATATATATATATATTTATATTTATATATATTTATATATATATATATATATGTGTGTGGTGTGTATGTATGTATGTATGTATGTATGTATATATATATATATATATATATATATATATATGCATATATATACATATATACACACACACATACATGCATAAATATATATTTATTTAAGCACCCACATGCAAACTTTTATATATATATATATATATATATATATATTATATATATATATATATATATATATATATATATATGTATGTATATATTTATATATATATATATATATATATTTATATATTCAAATTTTGGTATTTGAAGCAGTTTGATAATGTACGCATTACCAATATCACAGACTTAATGTATGTGTCAACACAATACATCTTTAAAGGGGGCCTCCCCTAGATGAAATACAGCAGCAACTTTGTAGTGTTTAAGTGTTTAATAATGCACATACATTATGTATGTAGTATTGAAAATGCTAACATTAATAAGCAGCTTCAAACAGAAAATTTGTATTTTGTTTTACTTGTGTGACACTTTTGTACACCAGAAAATAGTTTTTATGTTATTTTGTATACACATCTCTAGTTAGTTGAGGTGAGTCATTTCGGACTGGAGGAATGTGTGGCACTGAAGAACGAAAATGAATGTAAAATATTGATATCTGTTATTCTCTTTAACTTCTGAGTTGATTTTATTTCACCTGGCTTTCAGTTATGCTGTATTTATTTTTAAGATGATACATCTTTAAAGGGATCTCCTCCGAATGAATACCACAGTTTTGCAGAGTTTACTAACACACATACATTGAGTGTGTAATATTTACTTCTTTATTACCTACAGGGGGTCAAACATAGAGGGGATAAACGAGGACAAAGGTATTAAGCTGAAAGGCAAAGTTGACCTCAGACTTGGTCTGCTTAGAAGGTTGCTGTGTCCTAGCATATGTGTTGCTTATTTTAGTTTTCATATTTTCCAGTGGTGTTCTCTGTCTATTGTTTTAACTTCATCCCACAGGGGGAAGTGGTTTTCATTTTCCATACATGATCAGCTATACTCAATTTATCAATATCTCCTCATGTCACAGCTTTGTGGTGTTCCCCTACCCTTATTTTGAGGGGGTGGCATGTTTCACCTTTGCATAACCTATCACAGCTGCATGGGATGGAGTACATGCATTCTTTAGTCATTTTCTCTTCTATTGGTGGTTTTGCTCGATGGAGATATTTGCGAAGTATTGTATTACTCTTGAATAATAGAAAATAAATAACAGACAGAGAACACAATTGAAAAATACGAAAATTAAAAGAAGCAGTACATGTACTAGGACATAATAATCTCCTAAGCAGACTGAGTGCAGATATGAGTAGCATATGGGAACTGGTATTAAGGAAGGATAGGAAAATATTAGGTTTATAAGCCCTAAAATTCACTCCATAATTGCCTACAGTTATATGGTATAGTGGTTAAGAGCTCGGGCTACTAACCCCAAAATTCTGAGCCCGATTCCAGGCAGTGACCTGAATAATAATAATAATAACATCGAAATTTTCCAAACACACCTTATAAAGGTTGGAGGGTATATCAGCCGAAATGTGTTAACAACAAACAAGATGAGGACAAATATCTGTCAAATGTAAATAATATACATAATTCCTCATCTCTCAAATATAGAACTGTATATATATATATATATATATATGTTGTATATATGTGAAGGCACATAGCTTAGTGGTTAGGGTGTCGGCCCTACAATCATGAGGTAGTGAGTTTGATTCCCACACCAGATTGTGTGTTGTGTTCTTGAGTAAGAAACTTTATTTCACGTTGCTCCAGTTCACCCAGCTGTAGAAATGAATTGCAAAATCACTAGTGCTAAGCTGTATTGGCCTTTGCCTTTCTCCTGTATGACATTGGTGGCATAGAGAGGGGAGGCTGGTATGAAAGGACGACTGCTGGTCTTCAATAAACAACCTAACCTGGAGGGTAACTTTCTTTTCGGGTGCAATCCCATGGTCATTCATGAGCAAATGGGGTCTTTACTCTTTATATATGTATATATTTTATCTTTTACATGTTTCACTCAGTAAACTGCAGCCATGTTGGGGCACCACCTTATATATATATATATATATATATATAATATATAATAAAGGACTATAGTGTTATTTCTTTCTTTTTAGCGATTATCAGCATAATTTAACTTGTAATTATATGCATGTGCACATACACACACACACACTAATAGGGGTGGCCGTGTGGTTAGAATCTTGCTTCCCAACCACATAGTTCTGGTTTCAGTTCCACTGTGTGGCATCCTGGTCTTTTACTATAGCCATCGAAGTGGATTTGGTAAATGGAAACTGAAAGAAGCCCATCATGTGTGTGTGTGTGTGTCTAGGTATCTGTATTTGTCGTCCCATCACCACTTGACAACTGGTGCTGGTGTGTTTACATCTCCGTAACTTTGTCGTTCGGCAAAAGAGACCAAAGAATAAGTACTAGACTTTAAAAAATAAGTCCTGGGATCAATTGGTTCAACTAAAATCCTTCAAGGTGGTGCTCCAGCATGGCCACAGTCAAATGACTGAAACAAATAAAAGAATAAGATATGTATATATATTTATATATGTGCACATATTTGTATACACACACACATATACACAAACTACACACTCACACACACACTCATATACATGTATTTGATTCACTCAATCTGAGTATATAACTGGTATCTAATTTTACTGATATTGAAGGTAAGAAGGGAAAAGTCAGCCCTGGTGAAATTTGAGCTCAGAATAGAATATAAAAGGATTTAGCTCAATACATTTAGGTATCTCCATCCCCAGGCTAATAATATTTACAAGAATAGACAAAGTGAAGACGGCAGATGGGGTAGGGTGATGTGATGGGGGTGTAGATAGGAAGAAATGAAAGATTCTTTCAAGCAAATCCAATCATTTCAAACTGCAATGTGCTACACATGCACTTAATTCTTAATCAAGATTATCCTGAAATGTATTATGGATTGCTTGAGTGCAAATTACTGAATAGAATGTGCAACCATAATGGATGTGAATGCATGCAGCTATTCACGTCAACCACCCTTCCATCTTGTGTCCAATTTCATTAACTACCAAGATACCTGACTGATCATTAGGAGACATGTTCTCAGTTATGAATATTTTGTATGTTGTTTAGCCCCAAATCAATTTTAGTTAAGTAGACCTAAAATCAAAAGCATTCCAGCTATGACCATCCAACCTTTTATTTTATTTAATTATTTTTTTCAGCCTATCTCAGAATACATTACTCAATCTAACCTTTCCTTATTTAAAATAACATGGTGTGATATGAGGAAGATTTAGCTGCTCTTTCAAGCTTGGTTTAATGACAGCATAAATACTTCCACTTTCACAAATAATATTGTTGTTGTTTAGTGTAAGAGGAATAAGAGGTGGGGCAAATAAAGTTGTTAGAGGTGGTGGTGGTGGTGGTGACAGTAGTATGTGATAATGGTGGTTGTAGTAGTAGGGGTGGTAGTGGTTAATAGCTGCGGTAGTAGTATGTAGTGATGGTGGTAGTGGAGGGCTGTGAGATGGTGGGTCTGGTGACAGTGGTACAGAATGTGGTGGTAGTTGTGGCAATAGTGGCTGAAATAAGTGGTTGGTGGTGGCAGTGGTGGTGGTCATGGTGGTAAGTGGGACTGGTGGTATAAGGGTGGTAGGGTGTTGTTGCTGTTGGCATTAGTGGTGATAGTAGTAATAATAGGGGTGGGGTTAAGCTTGCAGTGATGTTATAGTGCTGTCTCATTGGTGGCTGTGTGGTAAGAAGCTTGCTTCCCAACCACATGATTCTGGGTTCAGTCCCACTTCATTGCACCTTGGACAAGTGTCTTCTACTATGGACTGAGGCCTTGTGAGTGGATTTGGTAGACAGAATCTGAAAGAAGCCTGTCATAAATATATGTATATATTTATGTGTCTCCGTGTCTGTGTTTGTCCCCTCATCACCACTTGACAATCAGTTGGTGTGTTTGTGTCACCATAACTTAGCTGTTTGGCAGAAGAGACCAATAGAATAAATACCAGGCTTAACAAAAAAATAAATACTGGGGTTGATTCATTCGACTAAAAGAATTTTTCAAGGTGGTGCCCCAGCATGGCTGCACTCTAATGACTGAAACAAGTGAAAGATAAAAAAAGATAAAAGATGTAGGAGTGACTGTGTGGTAAGTAGCTTGCTTACGAATCACATGGTTCCGGGTTCAGTCCCACTGTGTGGCACCTTGGGCATGTGTCATCTACTATAGCTTCAGGCCAACCAAAGCCTTGTGAGTGGATTTGGTAGACGGAAATTGAAAGAAGCCCGTTGTATATATACTCACTTTTTACTCTTTACTCTTTTACTTGTTTCAGTCATTTGACTGCGGCCATGCTGGAGCACCGCCTTAAGTCGACCAAATCGACCCCGGGACTTATTCTTTGTAAGCCCAGTACTTATTCTATCGGTCTCTTTTGCCGAACTGCTAAGTGACGGGGACGTAAACACACCAGCATCGGTTGTCAAGCAATGCTAGGGGGACAAACACAGACACACAAACACACACACACATATATATATATATATATATATATGCATATATACGACAGGCTTCTTTCAGTTTCCATCTACCAAATCCACTCACAAGGCATTGGTCAGCCCGGGGCTATAGCAGAAGACACTTGCCCAAGATGCCATGCAGTGGGACTGAAGCCAGAACCATGTGGTTGGTTAGCAAGCTACTTGTGTGTTTGTGTGTCTGTGTTTGTCCCCCACAACATCACTTGACAACCGATGCTGGTGTGTTTACGACCCCGTAACTTAGCTGTTTGGCAAAAGAGACCGATAGAATAAGTACTAGGCTTACAAAGAATAAGCCCTTGGGGTCCATTTGCTCGACTAAAGGCGGTGCTCCAGTATGGCCACAGTCAAATGACTGAAACAAGTAAAAGAGTAAAGAGTATATAAAGTATCACAAATAAATGATATGACACTTGTATGTGACTGATACCATGTGACAAGTACCATATGACAGTTACCATGTGACAGTGATGATAACAACAGCAATGTCATAGGGTGAAGCAACAGCAATGCATTGCTCACTCTAATGGTGAGCTTTAAGTGAAGGCAGAAAACAGTCATTTTAAATTCTGATGTAAAATATCCATAATGACTGTTGCCAAGTAATCTTTTTCTCTGTACATTTTTTTCTTGAAATTTCTTATTGGCCATTTTATTTTTCACTCTTTACAAGGATTTTTGTTCCTCAACTCATTATCTCTCAGTTCCTCGCTCTCTCTCTCTCTTTCGCTTTCTCTCTCTCTCTCTCTCTTGTACTATCATACCCTTTCTACTTTATCTTTCCTTCACTTCCCCCACCCCTCTCTTAATCTCTTTTCTTCCTATTTCTTTGTCTCTGTCTCTCTCTATATCTCTTCCTCTCTCCTTAACTACACATACCCTTATTCTGTTCCTTCATCAATTTTCTCCTCTTTCCTTTTCTATTCTCATCTTTCCTCATCTTCCATGTCCCATTCCACATTTTATTCTACTTCATTATCCTCTCTCTCTGTCTGCCTGTCCCTCCATCTGCCCAACTGTCACACTGTGTGTGTGCCTGTGTCCTCTCTCTCTTTCTCTCCTTCCTCTCCCTCTCTGTCACCCCAACAAACACTAGCACACACAAACTCCTCTCTTTGACTATACCCACTCCCATTTCTCTTTAATCTGCCTTCACTCTCACTCTAGTATTTTGTTTTTCTGCCCCCTCTATCACTCCCAATTTTTATTCTCTTGGTTTCTTTCCAGTGCTCCAAAACATCTATCTATTTATCTATCTATCTCTCTATCTACCTTTCTCTCTCTCTTTCTATCTAATCTATCTGTCTATCTATCTATCTATCTATCTATCTATCTATCTATCTACCTGTCTGTCTGCCTGTTTGTCTATCTATCTTTCTATCTACTTACCAACCGACCTACCCATTTATCCGTCTGTCTGTCTGTCTCTCTCTCTCTCTCTCTATCTGTCTATCTATCTGTCTATTTATCTATCTATCTATCTATCTATTCATCTCTCTCTACCTGTCTGTCTGTCTCTGTGTGTACCTGTCTGCCCGTTCATCAGTCCATGTCTCTGAGTTTCAGTCTGTCTGTCTGTCTATCTATTCTCTTCTATCCATTTATCTTTATCACTTCATCATTCGTTTTTATATCAATCTATAATTTCTTCTCTATCAACTTCACATCTTCTGTCTCTGATAATATCTGGCAGAATTATCCAATCCATGGAAGGTTTTGCTTCCTTAAATTCTTAAACAACTTCAAATTCATCAACGCCATCTTCATCAACACCACCATCATCATCGTCATCATCATCATCATCATTATCATTGTTATCAATGACGTCATCGTAGTCGTCATCATCATCATCATCACCATCATTATCATCATTTAGTTTTTCAAATATTTGAAGTTGTTTTTGAAGAATTTTAACACATGTTTTGTGTTATAAAGTTGTTTTTTTCTTTTATTATTAGAGTGTGTTTCAGAATTTCCATAAACATATATGACTGTGTATTTGCATGTATTTGACTGTGTATGTTTTGTGTATGTGTACATGTACATTTTTGTTTGTTTGTGTGTTTAAGTATGTGTGTGTGTGTGTTCCCAGGCTTTTGGGGGCTTTTTCCATAGTTTTTTTTTTTTTTTTTGTTTTTAATTCATCTTTAATCTCTGTCTAATGTTTTCTTTTTACTTTCTGACAGTTGGCAAAGGTATTAACCAAAACAAATAAATAAATAAAATTTGATAAAAAGTGAACAAATATTTTAGATGATTAAATGGGAAACTATGGAAGCCAGCTTATTTCACTCCTACTCCTATCTCCCCATCTCCAGTAATCTTCAATTTTATTTCACAAATCAACAGGAGAGCTCTTACAAAGTCACTCAGTCTTCTTTCTGTACCCAACCAGATGTTTAACAACCACCTCCCCACTGTCTTAAAATCAGACTATCTGTACTAATTTTTGTATTTTCAGATAACATGGTTTGATAACAATTATACAGAAGTGGTCAAGGCTAGAATGTTGATTGGGTTGAATGCAGAATTTCAACCCAAATTTATGGCTGAGTACTTTATATATATATATATATATATATATATATATATATATACACATTGTATAGGCACAGGCAGGGCTGTGTTGTAAGAAGCTAGGTTCCTAACCACCACATGTTTCTGGATTCAGTCCTACTGCATGGCACCTAAGGCAAGTGTCTTCTACTAAAGCCTTGGGCTGACCAAATCCTTGTGAGTGGATTAAGTAGCTGGAAACTGAAAGAAGACCATTATATATATATATATATATATTATATATATATATATATTATATATATATATGAATATATCCATACATATATGTACATACCTACATATATATGTATATATACATGCATATATGGGTACAGGACATCAAAAAAAGATAAACCGTTGAACACAATGAGAAACGAAAATATTAAAACAAAAATATAGAAACGAACTTCTTTTTGGAACAACGGAAAAATAAAACAGAGAAACGAGACATGCAACCTAAAGAATATTTCCCTTCTTCAGTTGTACCTGTTTCATCTACTCCGTGTTGGAAGGCAAGGACAATATGCGACTTCATTGAAACAGTCTTTCCCGCAAAGCAAATTAAATAAAATTCGGGATTTTTTGCAGAGGGTGAAAGTGGTAACAAGAACAGGACAGTGAGAACAAAACAGTAAAAACAAACGGTGAGGGTTGTTAAGCCAAGACGATAGAACAAATTATGAATGCTAGGAAGACGAGCTTATGAGAGGAGTCCAGTATAAGCACATTTTGTCTTTATGAAGGTAGTGAGCAGAAAGATAGATTCTCATTCATCACGTGTCAGCGACGCGAGAGTCGAGGAGGAGGAGTGAGAGAGAGAGAGAACAGTGAAGAGGAGAGGAGAAGAATAAGGAGGCGGGGACAGAAAACCAGAAAGGACGAAGAACACGAGAGGGAGAGAGATAGAGAGAGAAGAGATAGTAGAAATAGAAGAGTGCGCATCGTAATTATTAAGATAAAACTTGGAAAAGGATGCGTGTCGTTCGATCATATAATAATATAAACAATATATGCATATATACATACATATATGTACATACCTACATATATATGTATATATACATGCATATATGGGTTCAGGACATAAAAAAAAAACGTTGAACACAATGGGAAACGAAAACATGAAAATAGAAACATAGAAACTAACTTATTTTGGAACAACGAAGAGAAATGAGACATACAATATAAAGAATATTCCCCTTAAAACTTACTTGAAGAGGGTACATGGCATTCCATCATATAATAATATAAATCATATATATATATATATATATTATATATATATATATATATATAAATTAGGATAAGACCGTTAATTTAAAATAAAATAACGATCTTATCAAGTAGCCAGCATGGAAAAAATAACCTTCAAAGGTAATAATTATTAAAATTATAAATCAGGGTATCTACGAGATACCACCATGCTGAAAATAGCAGCCATGATTCGACTCTAAAACCACCTTAAGTTTTCATATAGCAACATGGAGAGAAGAGAAAGAGACAAGATGAAACTAGTAAAAAATTACTGGATAATTCCAGATCCCGAATTTCTGGCTTTGCATTTAGGAATGCTTTGCCTCGTCAGTGGAATACACACAGAAAGAAACATAAATACATAAATATATAAATACAACATAACGAATACTTACATATACGAATGTATACATACATATATATGCACGTATGCATCAAGACTAGTTCAAAATGCCTGCTTAATTCCATGTGCGATATGGTTAAAATATCACCGCAGTAAATACAGTGACGAAATAAATTTAAATTTATATAAATTACGATAAGACCGTTAATTTAAAATAAAATAACGATTTTATCAAGTGGCCAGCATGGAAAAAAATAACCGTCAAAGGTAATAATTAAAATTATAAATTAGGGTATCTACGAGATACCACCATGCTGAAAATAGCAGCCATGATCCGACTCTAAAACCACCTTAAGTTTTCATATAGCAACATGGAGAGAAGACAAAGAGACAAGATGAAACTAGTAAAAAATTATTGGATATGCATATATACATACACTCACACAAAATTTGAGTTAAAAGAAAAATAATAATAATCTTTTCTACAATAGGCACAATGACAAAAATTACATCGAACCCCAGTAATCAACTGGTACTTGTTTTATCGACCCCCAAAGGGATGAAAGGTAAAGAATTTGACAGAATTTGAACTCAGAATGTAGAAATGGGCAAGATGTCACTGAACATTTTGCCTAGCATTCTAACGGTTCTGCTAGCTCAAATCCTTTTACTATAAGCAAAAGGCCTGAAATTTTTGGGGACGGGTAAGTTGATCACCCCAACAGCAGTGCATAACTATTACTTATTTCGTTGATCCCAAAAGTATGAAAGACAAAGCTGACCGTGGCAGAATCTGAACACAAAATGTAAAGATGGATGAAATACTGCTAAGCATTTCACCCAGTGTGCTAAGAATTCTACCAGCTTACCACCTTCTATAATAATAACAATAATGATAATAATAATAATCATAATAATATTAATAATCCTTTCTAGTGAAGGAACAAGGCCTTGAAATTTTGGAGGAGAGAACTAGTCGATTACATTGCTCCCAGTGTTTCACTGCAACTCAATTTATTGCTCCTGAAAGGCAAAGTCGACCTTAGCAGAATTTGGATTCAGGACATAAGGACAGATGAACTGCTACTAAGGATTTCACCTGGTGTGCAAAGGATTCTGCCAGCTTGCCACCTTAATAATAATGGTAATAATAATAACAAGAGCACTCAGAGAGCACAAACCTCCACCAAGGCAATACCAACATCCTCTCAACGATCAACCAGAGATGATTTTTAAAATGAGAATATCTGAGATAAACTCGACTACTCTCACAAACGAGAATACTAAAAATGAATCCAACCGCTCTAAAACATTAAATAAAAAAACTCTTAAAATAATCCACAATCCTTGTCCAGCACCTGTACGATCCCAATAGAATGTGAAGGTGGCTGTGAAAAATTTAGTAACAGTAATAAATAGTTTATCCTTATCTAATACAAGCTTAAGTTAACAAATTCACCATTCAAAATAGTTTCAAAGACGGACGTAATAATAATTTCTACTCAGGAATTTTTAAATGAATAGCATGAGACCTTTTGGTTTTCTCTTCTCTTAAATTCCAACCTTCCTTTAGTATTCATGATGTTTTAGATCGATGTATAGATGCATGTATATATGTAAGTATAGTGTAGAGTGTTAATATGTATATAAGATATATAATATATATATATTATAAAAATATATTAGTGTTATTTAATTTCTGAATGGTTTTGCTGCCGTTTGTTTATGTAGTTTGATTTCTTTATCCATCAGTTTCTACTAAGATACAGATGCGAGTAAAATTAATAATAGAGAAATGGAAATAAAACTTTGGAAACAGCCTTAAGGGAGATAATTGAGAAAGACTTGAAAGTGAACATAAGATCGTAATCATGTTAATTAAATGTAGCAAACAATCTAGAATCCTTGTCCAGTACCGAATTGATCCCCAAATCTAATCAGTTCATGCCAGTTATGGGGCCAAACATCCCTGAAAGTTTCATCCAAATCCATCCTGTGGTTCTTGACATATCTTATCCATGGACAAACAAACAAAAACAACTGAAAACAATACCTTTGTCTTCGCTAAGGCGGAGGTAATAATAATAATAATAATCCTTTCTGTTATAGGCACAAGGCCTGAAGTTTTGTGGGGAGGAGCTAGTCGATTCCAAGGACCCCAGAATTTCACTGGTATTTAATTTATCGACCCTGAAAGGATGAAAGGCAAAGTCAACCTTGGCAGAATTTGAACTCAGAACAGGCAAAATACTGCTAATCATTTTGTCCAGCGTGCTAACAACTGTGCCAGCTCACCGCCTTAATAATGATAATAACGATAATAGTAATAATAATCCTTTCTACAGTAGGAACAAGGCCTGGAAGTTTGTGGGGACTAGGGGGCTAGTGAATTACATTGAGCCAAGTGTTCAATTGGAACTTAGATTATTCACCTTTGCAGAATTTAAACTCAGAATGTAAAGACATGAAATGCTAAACTAATAGTAATAACTGTATTAACAGAACAAAAAAAAAAATAATGGTCTACATGTTTTTGGCCTTTTTTTTTTACTCAAAAGTCGGAGAAAATTTATTTTTGAATTTCTTTAATGAAATATTTTGCAAATATAAAAAAAATGTTTTTTAGTTATCTCCTTCAAATTTTGTTTATCAAAACAAAATTCCTTTTGATTTTCAATGTTTAAAAAAAAATGCTGTAAATGTATACAAGAGAGAGAGAGAGAGAGAGAGAGAGAAGAGAGAGAGAGCGAGAGAGAGAAAGAGAGAGAGAAGGGGAGAGAGAGGAAAGAGAGAGAGAGAAGGGGAGAGAGAGGAAAGAGAGAGAGAGAAGAGAGAGAGGAACAGCAGCAGCAATTCCACCTACATTTAGCAAGGCATCAAAACTGGTACTACATCATCATCATCATCATCATCATCATAATCATCATCATTTAACATCCGTTTTCCGTGCTAGCACGGGTTGGACGGTTCGACCGGGGTCTGGGAAGCCAGGAGGCTGCACCAGGCTCCAGTCTGATCTGGCAGTGTTTCTACAGCTGGATGCCTTTCCTAACTCCAACCACTCCGTGAGTGTAGTGGGTGCTTTTTACGTGCCACCGGCACATGCCAGGGGAGGCTGGAAGCGGCCACGATCGGTTGGTGCTTTTTAGGTGCCGCCGGCACAGAAGCCAGTCAAGGCGGCGCTGGCATCGGCCACATTCGGATGGTGCTTTTTACGTGTCACCGGCACATGTATCACAACTACAATTCCAATTTGATATTTATTTTGATGTTGATGGTAAATAGCAGAAATATTTATAGTTTGAGAAATACCTTGATATCTTGCAGTTTTGACAATGAATGTACCTATGAACTCATACAGGAGGGAAATGAGTTATATCAGATTTGTTTGGGTACAAACATACTTGATATGGAGGTGCAGATATGGCTGCATTGTATGAAGCTTGCTTCTCAACCACATAGTTTCAGATTCCGTCCCACTGCATGGCACCTTGAGCAAGTGTTTTAACCTCAGGCCAACGAAAGCCTTGTGAGTTTATTTGGTAAAAAGCCGAAAGAAACTGAAAGATGACTGTCATTTATATGTATATGTATATGCATATAACTATGTGTATTATTACATATGTATTTGTTCCTCACCACTGTTAGCAAATGGTGTTGGTTTACTCGTATTTACATCCCCATAACTTAGCAGTTTGGCAATAGAAATCAATAGAATAAGTACTGGAGTTGATTTCTTCCACAAAACCCTTCAAGGCAGTGTCACAACATGGCCGCAGTCCATGGAGTGAAACAAGTAAACAAGTAAAAGGTAAAAGAAAGCTAAAAGATACACATACAGACACAGACACACACACACACACACACTCAAACAGATAGATAGATGGATGGATGGATAGCAAATACATATATAATGTCTATGTATAAAAGCCTCAGTATACGCAGGGTGCTTGAGTAAATTGTCTCCATTTTATATTTTTAATTTCATGCATGTGCATTGTTCTTTTTATTTTCTCAACTACACAGTATAGTAGGGTCGGTTGGGCACCATCTGGAGAAAAACAGCCCCATGATGTAATTCACTCTGAGAGAAATTTTGAAACAACATTCTGTACTGCTTGGAATTCTTGCCAGAAGTTCCAGTACGAACAGATGGTGAACACACAGAACAACTGTTGGCTTGCAATGTCCCCAAAACATACGCTGAGAGTAATAAAAATCAAACATTCAGTCAATACATGGTGTTTGAAGTGAACACTAGTAATGGTGATATTATGCCTCCATTCCTCTTCCCTCACGGCTTCAGACTCAACACGGAGGACTACATCAAGTGCTTGGAGGAAGTGGTGCTGCCCTGGATGAAGAGGATGGCTGCTGGAAGACCCTAGGTCTGGCAACAGGACCCTGCCCCAAGTCACACAAGCAGGAAAACACAGACACGGCTGTCAGACAATTTCTGCAACCACATCACCCCTCACATCTGGCCACCTAACTCCCCAGACTGCAACCCGCTTGATTATTATGTGTAGGGAACATTTGAATTAGAGACCAACAACACTTCTAGTAACACCGAAGATGAAATGAAAGCAAGGATTATAGCAGCATTCACCAAATTAAACAAGGAGACTGTCCAAAAGAGTTGCATGAGATTCTAAAGTCATCTGGTGGCCATGGTTGAAGCCAATGGCGATTTTATTGAATAAATTTATTCTTTACTATTTCGAGGTATTTTGGGGTAATTTTGGTAAGCATATCTGTTAAAATGAGTTGCCAGTGTTATTTTCCTTTTTGGGTAATTTAGACGACAATATATTCACTACACCTTGTATATCTAATTGTATATATACAAACATAAATATATATGTATGAATATAAATTCATATATATTTACACACACACACACACACACACACACATTACATATATCTTGATTACATTATAAAGTAGGTTTCCTTGCTTATATTCGTACAAGGAAAGAAGAATGCTTAATGTTCATGCTAATATCACGAAAGTGAATATGTGAAGACATGTATGCAGAAGAAATAAGTTATCAATCCAATATCAGGATTCCATGCTGCTCTACACATTCTGAAGCTGCTGTAAGTGTCATATTCAGTAGGAAAGAAGAATATTACTGAAGATGAAAATCTCCATCACATTAAAGAATCATGCAGTTGTATAAAGTCATAGTATTGGTGTTTTTTTATCTAAAGTTTTTATCTAACGTGTGTGTGTGTGTGTGTGTGTGTGTATATACATATACATATACATACATACTTATATATATATATATATTATATATATATATATATATTATATATATATATATATGTCTATGTGTGTGTGTTTCTGTCTTTATATATATAAATTTAGAAATACATACACACACATATGTATATATGTACATGTATGTATATACATATATATATATATATATATATATATATATATAATATATATATATATAATATATATATATATAATATATATATATATAGATAGATAGATAGATAGATAGATAGATAGATAGATATAGATATACACATAAATGTAAATACATATATATATATGTGTGTGTGTGTGAATGTATATATATATATATATATATATATATATACATGTATGCATGCGTATGCATGTGGATGGATATATATATATATATATCCATCCACATGCATACGCATGCATACATGTACATATATTATATACTCATATATCCATCTGTGTATCATAGTTAATGCAAATACATGGCAAAAAGACATATTAACTTCAGCATTTATCCCTTTTGGACGTACTGTGCTGAAAAATAGGAATATATTTCAATAGTAAGCAAAAAGTAACCAGCAGCAGTAGTGACAATGTTAGATGTGCATTTATGTCTTTTTGAGCTTTGTCAGTAGCATGTACTTACTGTCAAGCATATGATAAGACAAAATCAGTTGCTACCAACATAAATAAACAGATGGAAATGTTGACAGTGACTTTGAAATTTCAGCTTGCTTGTCTTCATCAGACTACTTTACTTTGGGTTTCTTCTTTTGGTTTATAAAATTTTAGGCCTGTTAATTTTTTCTTCTTTTTTTTTTGTATCTGTTGGTGGAGTCATGTGAATGAGATTTTTGTGTGATGTAGTTAGACAGGATAAGTAGTTGTGTTGGAAAAAGGAAGCAGAGAAGTATTGCAAAGTATGTGTTTGTAGAGTGTAGGTTGATAGAGATAGATGGTGAAGGGATTTGCTTTTGTTTGATGTAGGAATTTTGTCATTGCTTAGGGTATGCATGTGTATATGGATGGATCTCCCTTACTTCAGAGGACGAATTATTGTTTGATTAACTGAATTACCTGCTCTTGAATTAAGGATTAAATAGTTGAAAAATGTAAATCCCAAACAAAATAAGTGTGAGACAGTATGATAAAGTTGTACCTTTGAATTATTGACAAACACAATCTGGAGAGTTTCTTCAC
This sequence comes from Octopus sinensis, assembly GCF_006345805.1. NCBI lineage: Eukaryota > Metazoa > Mollusca > Cephalopoda > Octopoda > Octopodidae > Octopus > Octopus sinensis. Next base: position 38,406,991 of record NC_043005.1, read on the forward strand.
ACTTTACATTATTCCAATTTCTCTTGGATGTTATAAATCAACACAATGGTATAGAAAATGACATTTTCCTGAATTGCTGGGCAGTCAGATCAAGCCCGAAACAATTTGGTTGTGACGTGAACTTCATAAGCATCAGCCACAGTCTAATGATTGAAACAAATTTTAGATAGTGTAACTGGCACTTCGTTGGTTACAACGATGAGGGATCCAGCTGATCAAATCAACGGAACAGCCTGCTCGTGAAATTAACTTGCAAAATGGCTGATCATTCTACAGACACGAGCACCCTTTACGTAGTGCTCAAGGAGATTCAGCATCACACAGAATGTGACATCACTAACCCTTTGAAATAAAGATAGTACTCGTTTTTTGCCCGCAGAGTGAACTGGACCAGCATGAAATAAAGTGTCTTGCTTAAGGACACCGCCGGAAATTGAACTCATGGCCTTACGATTGTGAACCGAATACCCTAACCACTAAGCCACGTGCCTTCACTAATAGATAATATAGATATTATCTCTTCTTGGGATAGAGAGATTGTCTTGTATCCTGCAAGCTTGAAAGGTAGCAAGTGATGGATAGTTGTAGAAGTGGATAATGTTTACCATCAAGGACGTGTGTCAGTCATGAATGACCTATGGAAAGGCATGAATGGGTAACCATACAGAAGTGGGATAAGACATTCACTTTTATTTGTAACATTTGTTTCACAGGCATTGTGCTGGGAAAACGAAGTCAAGTGATAAGAATGTGGGGGTGTATAGGAAGAAATCTAATTTTTATTCCGTGTTTTATGGATAGCATGGCATGGTGAATATAGAAGAGAGCGAATAATAGGCTCGTCTATGAATTATGTAACATTGGGTCTATAAATACTCGAAGTATTTCTCTTCATTGCATTGATTTACGCCCGAGATATCATCATCATCGTTTAACGTATATACACATACACATGTGTATATATAATTGTTTTTGGCTTCCTATGATCTTGCAAGCTGACAAACTCCCTCTAAATCTAGTTAGTTCTTGACTGTTCATATTGTGTCTCTTTGTAAGGAATTCTTTTGTGCAAATAGTCCAAAAATCCAATTTCCGATAATGTTGCATAATTCAGCCCCACCATACACTTTCATGGAAAAAAAAAATTCAACTCCTTTTCTTTTACTCAGAAAAACAAAACAAACAAGAAAATTCCTTGAGCATATAATTATCTTGATGCGAGTTCATTGAATGAAGCGATAGCACTGCTGAAGGCTACAACATTGAAAAGCAGTGGTTTAGTTATGGAAGAACAACATTGTATAATATCTTGGCTGTGTGGTAAGTAACTTGCTAACCAACCACATGGTTCCGGGTTCAGCTCCACTGCGTGGCATCTTGGGCAAGTGTCTTCTGCTATAGCCCCGGGCCGACCAATGCCTTGTGAGTGGATTTGGTAGACGTAAACTGAAAGAAGCCTGTCGTATATATGTATATATATATATATGTATGTGTGTGTGTGTTTGTGTGTCTGTGTTTGTCCCCCTAGCATTGCTTGACAACCAATGCTGGTGTGTTTACATCCCCGTTACTTAGCGGTTCGGCAAAAGAGACCGATAGAATAAGTACTGGGCTTACAAAGAATAAGTCCCAGGGTCGATTTGCTCGACTATAGGCGGTGCTCCAGCATGGCCACAGTCAAATGACTGAAACAAGTAAAATAATAAAAGAGTAAACTGAGTACATGTACAGTACTATTTGTACTCAGTACTAGTAAAAAAAATTCTATAACAGATATAATGTTGTTCTAAGGACATACAATTGTTACATAATTGCAATGATACAATAATTTCCATTCTAAGTGTAACAGAATCCTTGATATGCTTTCTAACGATTGCTAATTTGGTTTCAGCAGTGTTAATTATCCTGCATTGAAGATTAGAAGAAAATTAGCTTTGTAGTCTTCAAGAGTAATATATGGTGTGTGTAGGGTTAATGATCTTACTCTCTCGTTATTAAGAGTAGTGGTGTTCCCTTTAGCTAATACGTTTGTGGAGTTGTATGCATTTGTGTCAGAATATTTTAATTATAAATCTTCCAAGATAACAGTTTATGTTAAGTTTATGCATTTTGGCAATTCCATAAAATAAGCTTTTTATTAAATAAAATCACTCATAGAACACACGCTGACAAATACCCATTACCTCTTTTGCTCTAGTTTGTGTTGCATATTGTGATTAACAAGTGATTTCTTGAGCAAATCACACTAATTAAATGAAATGTTCGAGTTACTGGGACCCTGTCGACATTCTGCAAGATATTTGTTTTGTAACATACCTCAAAACATCTAATCAACTAATCATTTTTTAAGGGGGGGGTGAATAATTGGATCACCATGACACCATATTTGTTTTCATTCTTGTTTGTGTTGTGAGATTTTTCATTGAAAGATTTTAGCAAAATCTTTTACAGATAGAAATTGTAGTCTTAAATGTTATACTTGTTATGGTCAAAGCTATTTTAATCTTCTCTTCCGCATTCTCATCCTCCTCCACTTCCGCCTCCTCCTCAACCTCCTCCTCCTCCTCGTCTTCCCCCCTCCTCCTCTCCTCGTCTTCCCCCCTCCTCCTCTCATCGTCTTCCTCCTCCTTCTCTCATCGTCTTCCTTCTCCTCTCCTCTTCATCTTCCTCCTTCCCCCTCCTCCCCTCCACCTCCTCTCATCGTCTTCCTCCTTCCCCTCCCCCCTCATCATCATTACTATTATTCCTTCGTAACACAGTATAGGTAAAAATGCAACGGATCCTTAGTCATCTGTCAAGTCACAACAAGGACTTCAGACAGATAGTACTTACCTTAAGATGTGCACTGTGCCCACTAAGGCTGCTTTTTGCAAGATATCAATCTTGCATAGGCTTTCCAGTTGCGTTTAGAAGTTTTGAAGTTTCAATGGGTTTGAGCCCAGTGCTCCGATCACCACTGGTATCACTTTTACATTGCCCTCTCGCATTCTATACAGTCTTGCCATTATTATTATTATTATTATTATTATTATTATTATTATTATTATTATTATTATTATTATTATTATTATTATTATTATTATTCAGTAGTTTTATTTTTTATAGCGTGCTTTCACTTCACTACCGAGCGCAGCTCTGTGTGCCTTGGGTATGTGTTGTGATTTGTTGTGATGCTCTGATGGTTATTGTATGGAAAGTGTTCTGCGTAGGATGTGTGCAGTGCCTAGTAGTGCAATTTTCTGTATGTTATGGTGTTTGTAAGTCCTGGTGTTTTTGTTATGTATTTGTCTGAGTACTTTTTTATCATGCCTAATGCACCTACTATGATAGGAATTATTATTATTATTATTATTATTATTATTATTATTATTATTATTATTATTATTATTATTATTATTATTATTATTATTATTATTATTATTATTATTATTATTATTGAGTGAGAGAGCAGTGCATGCCATCAAAGTGACACAGGGGTAAAATATACGAAGCCCAGTATACCCATCATGACTACCCGTCTGGTAAGGGTACACCAGGCAAATGAACCATAAGTGCGCGACATGATGATCTCATATCAAGATAAACAGCGCGTGACCTTGCAGGTGGGACCCAGTTAGAATTTTCGTCTAGTTGAGTAGCCCATCCCGCTCAAAAGGTCCCTGAATAAGGATTGTTTAAGGATGTTGAACGAAACACCCATGTTTCCAAAGGTGAATTATCCAAACCTCAAAGAATTCCTTTCAACACGCCACTATGATGCTCCCCCACTATTTCTGCTTATGATCAGAGATGCACATATCGTCAGCCACTAAGAGACATGCTCAACTGGTTAAAGTCAAACAACTGACAAGTAAATATGTGGTATTGAGCAGAATATTTGCTGTAGCCCATATTTTATACCAAGACAGAGCAACGTACATGATAACACTTCCAATCAGTTAAGATCAGAAGCCATGACAGCCACTGTCTAGTACTGCATCAAGGCAATTATTATTATCATCACCATCATCATCATCATCATCATCATCATCATCATCATCATCATCATCATCATCATCATCATAATTATTATCTCTTTATCACGGGTTTTATTGGAGCTCCTGGATGGAGTCTATCATACGTAGCGAGTTGACTACCTGCAGCCTATGGTACCATACCATTCGTTCTTTTCAGCTATCTAATACTTACCTGATTATTCTGGCCATGCCAAGGAGGCAAACCTTTTGTAACAGTTCTATGAGGAATTCTGTTCCAATTTCCGTTATATTCCTCTTGATGCTTCATAATACTGTTCTCAATGACCCAACAATAATTGGTACTGTTTTCACCTTCATTTTTGCTAGCTGGACTATTTCGTACTTAGAGGGTTATATCAATCTATCTATCTTTTCGCCTTCTTTCTTGACTATTTGTAGGTCAAAGGGGCATGCAACATCAACTATATAGCATATGTGGTGCACCTTGTTCACCACCATTAGGTCCGGCCTGTTATACTCTGGCACGTGATGTGTTTAGATTGGGAAATCCCAGACTATTTTGCTCGCCTCCAACTCCACCTCTCTTTGCATTTTGTACTCATACCACGTCTTGCTTCTCTAGCGTCCCCCCCCCCCTTTTGCAGTTTTCCGTGTAGCACTTTCACTACTTGTAATGGTTTGGACAAATCTAGGGCATTCGTTCGTGATATGGGCAATGATTTCATTCACACTATTGCAAAGCAAGCTTCTGAAATTATGGTTACGTTTCTGGAAAACATTCTTTAAGTAAAAAAAAAAAAGAAAAGAGAATGTTACCTGGGCTTTGTGTGAAGTTTTCATTCTGCCGTCATGTACAAATACATATACATACAATAACTAATGGTTCATCGAATAGCTAGAAGGCTTTATGCTACAATAATCTAGATCGGTAGTGATTGAAGAGAATGTTATGCTAGGTATGTGTACAGCACATCATAACAAGGAGACCTGAGTCTGGAAGAGTGACAACAATATTAGACTGAGATTAATTGTTCCTTCAGAACATTCTATGAACATATCATATTATTAAGATTGCAGATTTTCAATTATTAGACTAGTGTTATGGAAATATGATGATAAATGAAAGTGTGTTGAGCTACTAATATATAAGAGTTTGCAGAGGTGATGTCCACATGAACACGAACACTGATAGTCGAAGGAGTTGTCTTTGTTAACAAATTTAGGCTATAACCAGAACAAAGGGAATATCACAAGAAATTGGTTGGTTATAGTTGGTTAGGTATAACTAGTTAGTTGACTGTAGTCAATGTAGGGTTATTTAACTAAAAGTAATAAAGACTTAAACTACAATGGTTATAATTGCTTTAAGATGTGCTTTCGGTTATCAATAGAGAGGAATAAGTAAATATGGAGGTGGAACCAAATCATAGGAAATGAAGAGAAATATCTGGTTAGGTGAGAAATAAATAATAAACAGAATATTTCCAAAGAATATTAAAATCAACAACGACACACACACACACACACACACACACACACACACACACACACACGCACACACACACGCACACACACACATACAGTCTTTATTTCAAAGGGAAGTTAGGGGTAGTTGCCCTCATAGTGAGAATGAAATAAAATTACATGCCAAGTGTGATGTATTAGTAAATTTTAGTAGCATGTGCTCCACTTTTTGTGATTGTTCTGCATCTAGCTCCGTCCCTCTACCATTCGGGCAATGCAGGAGATGGAAGTTCCATTTTGGCATTCTATGGAGAATTAGTGAGGACAAAAGTGCGCTTCTATGAAAATCAACTGGCTGCTGTTTCGGAGGACTTTCGGGACACCTACCTGGAAAACTCTGAGGACTGGATGTTAAAACTTGTTTCAAAGAAGGAAAACAAGAAAGCGTCATACTCAGTAACAAAACAGGCAAAAGTATATCTTACTGAATTCCAAATACAACAAATTCCAGAATTAGACGTACTAGAAACAAGCACAGAAAAAGCTAAGCGTATGAAAACCCGTGCTGAAACTGTTGCCTTAGATATTCTTACTGATAAATGGCAAGAAAAACCTCACAATAGCAAATATCCCAAAAGAGATAATAGAACCTACGTTGACAAAGCTTTTACCCATCAATGTTTAGTGTCTTTTGGCTTAAAATCAGAAACAGAAGGGTTTATCATAGCGGCCTAAGATCAATGCTTGACTAAATGAAGTAGGGCAAGGGATGACAGGCGGTAATAGATGACCGAAACGATGTACGCATTCGCCACCTTCTCCCGACATTTCAGGGACAGTTTCCTCTCTGCTCATTTCTGGGTGAGATTGGCTACCCTGCTAGTCACCTACTTCCATTTCTTGTCCACATGGAAGCCCGGACTAAACCAGACCCCGAGCAATTTAACCGGTCCGTCAGTCCAGCGCCCTACAATGCTGTCGGTTGGCATTGACCTGCCTCTCTAGGTGCCGGGCTGCAGGTCCATCGACTTTTCCTGATTAATCTTTGCTCCTGTCACCGCTCCGTACCCTCTAATAATAATAATAACAATAATAATAATAATAATAATAATAATAATAATAATAATAATAATAATAATAATAATAATAATAATAATGGAGAAACTCTCAAAATACAAAGACCTGGAAATAGAGGTAACTAGAATGTGGAATCTGAAAACAGAAACAATTCCTATCATAGTAGGTGCATTAGGCATGATAAAAAAATATTCAGACAAATACATAACAAAAACACCAGGACTTACAAACACATATAACATACAGAAAATTGCACTACTAGGCACTGCACACATCCTACGCAGAACACTTTCCATACAATAACCATCAGAGCATCACAACAAATCACAGCACATACCCAAGGCACACAGAGCTGTGCTCGGTAGTGAAGTGAAAGCACGCTATAAAAATAAAACTACTGAATAATAATAATAATAATAATTATAATAATAATAATAATAATAATAATAATAATAATAATAATAATAATTATTATTATTATTATTATTATTATTATTATTATTATATTTTAAATGACTGACGTCACTCTTCACAAAGGTGAACAGACAAGAAGAATAGTGCAATGCGATTGAAATAGATATTTTATTGGCCGAACGATCTATTGACCGCAAGCGTGTCTTTGTCGAGTTCAAAATAAAAAGTGATAAAAATTCAATATTATAGAAATTCAAATCTAAAGTATGAACGAGAGCAACCACCGTCCACAGGTTGATAGAATGACATAACAAGTTTTTAAGTTTCAATTTTATAACTGGCGGAAAGAATAAGACAGAAAGAGAGAGAGAGAGAGAGAGAGAAAAAAAAGAAAGAAAAAAGAAAATGAAAAAGAAGAATATTTGATCAAATAGTTATGTATAAGTTTGATGATATTCTCCCGTCATTTTATTCATTCCTCCGTGGTGTGATGTTAATAATCCGCAAACATATTTCTCCTCATGCATTTTTAGTATTGAAAATGAAGAGATTCAGAATATTTTCTGAGAATATGCACTTTCGAGTCTTTTTTCAAAATTGCAGCCAGCTGTCGAACTACCGTTATTGTGCCTGACATCATATCTGTGCCCATTAAATCTTTTGTTGTGTTTCGTGCATTCTACTGCGTACACCAAATAGGAATCTCCACATGTCCCATCTTCTGTATAAAACATAACATTTCTGCTATGATTCCTGGTGGAATTCACTTGACTCACGTTGTTGCACAATGAACAGCGTTTACCTCTCTTGCGGCTGTTTTTCAAGGTACAGCGTGCAAATACTCCAATGTTAGTTTTCTTGGAGTCAGAAATAGAGGTCAATAGTTCTCTTATATTGTTTTCCTGTCCAACACGAGTCTATGAATTCTTCGGGTTTAAATCATATTCTTTTTTTTTTTCTTCCGAAATTTCATCTAATAGTTTATGCATCGTCCTTGTTTGGACAGACAATTATCATAATACTTTTCTTTCATTTAGCCATATTTCAAATTACCACAGAAGAGTGCCAGCATAAATAAATGCAATTGGCAACCGAAGCAAATTTGTGGAGTGAATAAAATATTAGAAAAGCTTTTTTAAAAAAAGTCTAGTAAAAACCATTTCTAATAACAATGAAAAAAGAATCTGACACATATTTATAGAAAAATAATGAAATTGTGGCAGAAAATGGTGACAATATTAACTTAAACATTCACAGCAAAACTGTAAATAAGAACATCAACGAAAATAACAAATAGAAAAGTACTAACACACATAAATACATACATACATTCATGCATGCACGTATGTATACATGCATACATGCATACATACACATACATACATACATAAATACATACAAACATGCATGCACATATGAATACATGCATATTACATGCGTTCATACATACATGCTTACATGTACACATACATACACACACATACATACATACATACATACATACATACATACAACATACATACATACATACATACATATATACACACGCACAAATACATGTACTAACATTTACATACATATACTGACACGCTTGATTTTGCCAAGTGTATATAGTCGAGTCTTCGGAAAAAGTAACCAGGAAAGCACAGAAAGGGCAGCAGCAGAACCAGAAACAGCTACAGCTGATCCCTGAGGCTACTTTTTCAACATCTGGAAATAGAAGAGAAAATTACCTCGTTATTTGTTTCCAGATGACCAGGCCAAATCCCAATTTCGTAGTAGTGACACCTCTCTTTTTGCGGGGATGTGGTAGCCGAAAGAGAAGTATCGGACCGTCACGAAAGGAAAGATAAATGTAGGTACGTACAACCAGATGTTTACGACACTAGAAGAAAGTTTTTTTCCATGAAGTCTCCCAGTCTTACGAAGAACCGAAATTACGAACTAAATTAACTTAACTTGGGTAACATAGACCAACAAATATACTGGCGGAAGAGAGATAGAATGCGAATATTGGAAGCAATAGCAGGGTAAGATTTTAGGGAAGCTCACAGCAGTAGTCCACAGACGTTTAAAAGATCATACGTCTGCGGCTGTTGCATTATTCAAGTCTCAATTTGCCCCACCAAATGCTTATTTGGGCGTACCTATGTCCAAAGCAACGAGTGTCATGCGAGCTACACAGACAATCGTGCCTGCCTGCCACTTGTTGAAAAGCAGGAACAATTGTATAAATTGCACTGTAGTATAAATTTCATAATTGGATATCATAGCTCTCCATGGTCTTGTTGACAGAATTTTACGTAGCGAGAAAACAGAGCAATAAGCTAGTACAACAGCAACTACAAACACCACTCTCTCTTTCGCTACTGCCACCGAGTCCTTTTTTCAAAGCGCAAACGTTTCCGAGGAAGAACTCAAAAAAGCAAGACAGTTGGCAGAACGAGATAGACAAACTGTCGAACTCAACACCTCGATCGACTCAATCCAGTGACATACCGTACTATTTGATTATAGTCGAGAAGCTGGGAAAGAGTCAATGGTGCAATATCCATAAAGCATTAAGTTCCATTTAGAACCTAAAAGAATATATCTAAAGAGTAAGGAGTTATAAAATAGAGGAAATGAAATTTGAAACAGAGAAGGCCAAAACTCACTCTCTAAACCGCCTGAAATGTGAAAATTTCTTACTGCTGCAACAAGAGACTAGCAAGAATCCACGTCCAGCAGGTGCCGTCAGAGATAACCAGCCTTGGCTAATTGCTGAAGTTGTGGTAGACATCGAGGAAAATACAAACATTATCGAAATCTTCCAGACCCCACCCCCAAGAAAAAGAGATCTTCCTAGAAAGGAGATAAAACTTTTCATCCAAATCAGTCAAAAAATGTGGAAGTCATCCCAGATCAGACATATGCCTCAGGTGGCATCATCATACCCATTAGAGTGAAAGAAAATGGGGTCAACTGTGACACCTGCCTTTCCACCACACACATAAGAGCACTCTGTTCAGCATTGGACAAGAAAGAGAAAAGACCCTCTCTTCTCCCAGCACCAAGAAATCCACCAACCACCACCACATTTCAAAAAGCAACATTATCCTCAACAACACGAGCTGCAACATCAACAAAAACAACAGAAAGACCAACTACAACAGTCGCTGAAAAACCAGTACCTCTTCCACCATAGCAACACGAAATTCTCCTAGTCACCCCTCAACTCCAATACATGACAGACGGTCAGACATGACGTGCGGCAAGTATGATCAGGACTAAAAGAAAGAGAAGAGATTAAAAGAAAAATAAATCATCAAAAGACAACGAACAAACATCATCCACACAGAAAGTGGAGAGAAAAATATAAAGGCCGCAAGTAAAAAAACACAGCAAGGAAACTATTTATCACCATCACTGCCACAAACATCTCAAACATCTCCTCAACGACCAACACCACGAACCCATCCCAACGCACATACGCAGTAACAAAGACAACAACAACAACAACAACAGAACCAAACGCAAAGTAGAGAAAATACTACTACGTACTATAGGGCAATAAACACAAAAAATGCATCATTCATGAAATAGATAAAAACACACAAACATCGCACAAACAGATTTTATAACATATACAATCCCCATATCTACATACAGAAAAATCATTCTAACATCATATGACATTTACACACACCTAAAAACTAAATTCCCAAAGGCAATCGGTGACTTCCGAGGGAAGATCACGAAGCGAATACTTGGTGATATGTTGGTGAAAATACCCAACAAAATCGAAGAGACGGCCTAATCGCTCCACCACACAAAACCATGTAAGTTTTCTTTCTCATTTTTCTTCTTATCCCAGTGACGTGGACTTGCTCAAAATATAGGTAAGTAGTGTGAATGCCCTGGACTCACCAGTTCAACGACTTCAGATCACTGAACATCGATGGGGTGACCATCGGCGAGATCAGAATTCCTGAACAACGATACTGCGAACCCATTTTCGGAGAATATGAGGTGTACACATCTGGGAGTAGGAGGCAGTGTCGCCGTGATGTTTCAGAAGATCCTGGATCTCGTGATACGGGCCATCTTCCTGGATCCAGAAAATAAGCTGGTGTTCTTGAACGTGACCAGCAGCAAAAGACATGCTTTCAGGTTAGGTGCCACTTGTGGTCCAACAAGGGAAGGACAGCCAGATTTCTTCCGGCGTCTCGAAACTTTCCTAGGAGCGTCTTTTATTTACTTTTTGTGGATGGTTAGGCGGCCAGGCGGTCAGACGTTTTCCAAAACTCTCTGTGTGGCGGCTTAGGCATGTCGTGGCCTCTGATGCACGGACACGCTCTCAGGTTGCCTTACTCATGTTGCTCCACCAGTAACGATTTCTGGACGGTGAGCGTGTGTAGGCTACATTTATGAGGCACGTCTTGCCGCAGATCGGCTCTTTGACGGAGCTGTAGTCTGAGATGAAGGATAGCCCAAGACTGGGTTTCTGCCACCTAGAATGTCGTCCGGCTCTTGCAACCCTCTACCGATGGAGAAATGGGATCGGTGGATATTCCTCTTTAGCAATACATAGAGGATTAGTGACAAGAAGTGCGACGACGTCTCCAGGAAAAACCCTGTTCCGGAAGACTTTCCAGTCGGAGTCTACTATGTATAATTTCCAAATGTCCTTGGCCTAGCAATACTACCGAGGGGCGCTTCTGGTCAACCTTACAGGCATGAATGCGCAGCCAAATGGCCTTAGTCCGAGATGCGCTTAAATTGACGAAACCGTTCTGCACGCACCCGTTCAGTGTCTGAGCATTGCTGATCTGTGGAGTTATGTCGAATAGCTGCCGTCTCATGTGGGACGGATACGTCTATCGGCTAGGTCCATAGTGATGATTGCCTCGTCGCCCTCCCTTAATCGGACAGGTAAGGCAGTTTTCCTTTGTCTGGTGGCAGTGGCGAATGAAGCTCTCTGGTGGACGAAGCTGAAAGGCATGACAGCAGAGACTTTCCGCTTTGGTATAGCCCTCATCGACTTTTTCAAGCCTTAGTGAGGGTGGAGAGGAAGGTGTTGCCCACGAGTGAAATTTGAAAAAAAATGGCAAGAGTGGATGGTACAGCTGTAAGTATATAGGCCTGTGAGTCGGAGAAAAATAAGTGTAGAGGACACTTGCTCTTGATGTTCCGGAACATCTTGGACGACGTGTTTCCTCGATTATCCCCCAAAAACCTTTCAGCATAAAGTTGATCACATCACTATCGTCTTGTTTCTCCTTCTCTGCTTTTACTGTTGTACTCTATGTATACTACTCTTCTTTGTTTTGTTGTATATCGTGTATAGTTTCTGTTTAGCTTTCATCATTTCATTTTATGTAAACCCCTATACTTTTTTCTGTTTTTGTGCTGTCCTCTCCATCCTCTACCCTTGTAGCAAATAAAAGAAATCATCATCGCCATCATCATCGTCATCATCATCATCATCATCATCATCATCATTATCATCACCACCACCACCACCACCACCACCACCACCACCACTACCACCACCACCACCATAGTTGTTGTTGCTGTTGTTCAAAGATAAATATTTACAAAGCCTGTCTTTGAATCAATAGGATATTACTTTCTGACAGTTTCTCCTCGTTAGGTGTGAATTTTTTCTAAAATTCGTACTTTTATTATATATTTTTATATATATTTTCTCATGTATATATATATATTTTTGTAGCATAACAAAAGAGATGATCCCTATCACATTCAATAAGGAAAATCACACAGAGTTGCCTCTGCCCCCATCTCGCTGCCCCCAACCTCCCACATTACATTTCCCTTGTTCATGAAATACGCATAATCAATCAATTTGAAAACATAATCAAAATCATAAGGCTTTATGCATTTATTTATCTATTTGTTTATTTATTTATTTATTCATTCGCGTGTGCGTGTGTATATATATGTATGTATATGTGTACACATATATATATATATATATATAAACATATATATATATATATATATATAATATATATATATATATGTATATATGTGTATGTATATTTTATGTATATATATATATATGTATATGTATATATGTGTGCGTATAAATATATATATGTACACACATGCATACACATACATATATATATATATGCATATATATTTGTATGTATGTATGTATATATATAGGTGCATGTATATATATATATATATATATATATATATATATATATATATATGTATGTATGTATCTATGTATGTATGTATATACATACATATATTATTATACAATTTTCTATCATGACCACTGAACACAGCAGTTTCAAATAAACAAGTTACCTCCTGTATATGATAAATACTGTGACACCCTATCAAGAATTGAACCAGCACAATGTGTCTAACTGCGTTTTGCAAGTTTTTTTTATCGTGATTTTTCTCATTATAATCACACACAAACACACCCACACACAAACGCATGCAGAACCCGCCCCACAATGTATGTAAAATTTATTCCTAGGCTTCATGTGTCATATATACTGTGACACCCTTAGCCATATCTATGTGGGTGCATTTGTATCTTTGTGTGTGAATGCAAATGTAATCAGATATATCCAGTCAATTACGTTGAAGAATTTGTAAGTATAGAAAATCATAATGGATGGCTTCCAGCGAAAGTCTTTCTGTCAACATTTCATTTTATTATTAAAACCCAAATACAAAGCTAAAGCGTAAAACTAACCACAAACACGGTAACAAAACCCAAGAAGTAAAAAAAAAAATAACACTATAAGCAATAAGCAAAAATACAGATATTAATGAAGTGGGATTGCACACACATACCACTGCAGAGTCACCCATGCACATACATGCCACATCTATGAATATACGCAGAGGAATGAAACCGCAAACCATTGGCATGCATGTATCAAATATACATTTGTTCTTCTGTTAATATATTACCTAAGCTTTTATTATAAATTCCGAAAAATCTTTGTATAGTTTTTATCTGAAACATGAAACAATATTTAATTTCATATCAGATCTCTAACATCGTTTGATCTCCGATAAGTTTACAAAAGGATTTCGAATGAAGTAGTGTTGAAAAGCATTGAAAGCTACATTAAGGTAGAGTAGAGATTTGCTGGGATCACATCGGTTTGTTCATGTTTTATTTCTTTATCTTCTATCTTTTTTTTTTGCTTCAGTCATTGGACTGCAGCCATGCTAGAGCAACGCATTAAAGGATTTTAGTCAAACAAATCGACCCAGCACGAATTCAAATCTGGTATTAATTATATCGGTATCTTTTACCGAACCGCTACGTTGCGGGTACGTAAAGAAACTAGCAACGGTTGTCAAACGGTGGTGGAGCAAACACAAACACATGCAACCCCTTTTCTCTCCTTCACACACACATACACGCATACACACACATACACACGCACGCACACATACACACACACACACACATACACGCACACACACACACACACAAATACGAGGGGCTGTCACACAGTTTCCATCTACCAAATTCACTCATCAGGTATTGCTCCACCTGGGACTTGCTTCAGGTGCCGCGCAGTAGAACTGATCCCGGAACCACATGGTTGCAAAGCAAGCTTCTAAACCACAGAGACAGTAATTTTTATTCATTGTATACGTCTAGTGTACTGATGAAACTGGTTCTAGGAGAGCTACCACCGAATTTTTCCCTTGGACAATTCCGCCAAGTAAGAGAACATTAAGAACGAGATAAACTACGGAGCAAAAATAAGAATGAATGTGTGTGTTCGAGATTTTCTTCGTTTCTAGAAATATTTCAGCTCACTTGACGCTTCAGTTTTTACTCATATACATATTATATTCTTTTATTCTTTTACTTGCATCAATCATTTGACTGCGGCCACGCTGGAGCACCGCCTTAAAGGGTTATAGTCAAAGAAATGGACCCCATTTCTTCGACTGTAACCCTAACCCAGGACTTATTCTTGTAAGCTTAGTTCTTATTCTATCGGTCTCTCTCGCTGAACTGCTAAGTTACGGATACATAAATGCACCAACATCGGTTGTCAAGCATTGATGGAGGAGCAAGCACACACATACACTCACATATATATGTGGCCGTGTGGTAAGAAGCTTGCTTCCCAATCACATTGTTTCCGGTTCAGTCGCACTGCCGGGCAACTTGAGCAAGTGTCTTCTACTATAGCTTCGTGCCGACCAAAGCCTTGGGAGTGGATCTGGCTGACGGGAACTGAAAGAAGCCTGTCGTATATAAATTTATGTATATATTTGTGTCTTTTTGTGTTTGCCTCTCCACCATCTCTTGACAACCGATGCTGATTTGTATAAGTCACCATAATTTAACGGTTCAGCAAAAGAGGCCTATAGAATAAGTACTAGGCATACAAAGAATTTGTTCGACTAAAACACTTTAAGACGGTGTTCCAGCATGGCCGCAGTCAAAAGACTGAAAGAAGTAAAAGAACGGGTTTCTTTCAGCTTCTGTCTACAAAATCCACTCCCTAGGATTTGGTCGACTCTAGGCTACAGTAGAAGAAATTTGCTCAAGGTGCGTCGCAGTACGACTGAACCCGGAATTATGTGGTTAGGAAGCTAGCTTCTTATCACAGAGCCACGCCTGCATCTATATAAAAAGTAAGCTCGTTCCTGGGTTGGCTCGATCCACCAGCCTTTGGTTAAAAGCCAAACGCATTAACCGATTGTGCCACAGGGACATATATATGTTGTGAGACTCATGGTCGTAAGATTGTGGTTCCGATTCCTGGCCCGGGCGACGCGTTGTGTTCTGAGGCAAAGCACTTCATTTCATGTTGCTCCTGTTCACTCAGCTGGCACGAGTGAGTATTCCTGCAATGGACTGGTTTTCCGTCCAGGGTTAAATATATACGTCACGGAAACCGACCCTATAAGATTCGGGAAAGATCTTTATCCTATATATATATCTTTGACAGAGTTCCACACAATTTCCGTCAACCAAGTTCACTCACAACGCATTAATCGGCTTAGGGCTAGAAGATACTAACTCAAAGTGCCGTGCAGTTGAACTGAACCCCGAAACCACGCGGTTGCAAAACGAGCTTCTTAACAAGACAGTAATACTTGCGCAAAAGTGGCGAAGTTTTCACTGAATGAATCAACAATGACTGGACTACAGCCTTTGTAAAGAGGCGGAGGGAATGAGCTTTTAGTGACAGTGTGAGTAGCCTTATTCATTGAAAACTACTCGGCTAAAATTGATTTTGCTTCTACTTATAAAGCTAATACTATTATCCAAGCACCACCCTAAACATATAAAATACTTATAGCCAGTTTTCCAATTACAAACAGGCTGAATGACTGCCTGCTCAAAAGCTATAAATACTTCATGACAATTTTATAGGAGCTGATAATGCTTGCTGTAATGTATTGTTTCTATAAGTGTGTTGTTTCTATATCTTCAGGGTGCTTACAAGTTCGTGTTATATTGAGTCACTGATCTACTCTTCTTGTCTAGGTTGAAGTACAAAACGACAACACCAAAGTATCAAATATGTAATCTTTATTCGGTAATTGAATTCAGTTTAAAATGTATTCCTGGTTACTTCGGACCAGCCACGACCGAGTAGAACTATGATTAAAGATACTCCGGCCTTGACCATCTCGTCGTTTTTCCAATATCATGAACAACTCCACTGCCTATGTATTCTTCATCGTTTAAGACCGTAGCGTTTAATTCGAGAAAGATTTCATTGCTTTTTTATCTCAGGTCAAACGACTGCATAGATGTTATCGTATCGAGATAAATTTTACACATATAAATGCAGGGAGCCGAGTTTTGGATCTGCATATATCCTCACGAATTTGTGGTCGTTGCTGATTGATAATATTCTGCTGATTGACACCAGGAAAAATAATTCTTCAACTTTATGGACAGAATGAGGTTCTTGTGAAAAGACGGCAGCCTTAGTTCCCATTGAAGTTGGATGATGTAGTATTCCAGCAAGACCTGTGCGCTATTCCTTGAAGGAAATTGGTTTGGAATCCAAGGGAATAGCCATAGTGGCTGAAACAAGTTCAAGGTGATTGTGGTTGACGAGAAACCCCAGATAGAACCCTTCAGTTGGCACAGGCGAATTCAGTCCTTGTTGCCCTACTCAGGCGAAACGTATAGACTTAGACACGTAAGACTTGAGGCTCTGAGATATTCGTTGAAAATAACAGAAGAGTTCGAAACAAACAATGCGATAGTCAACATCTAGAGAAAGAGTATGCAACATTATTAAGTAGTTTCTGAAGTTTCTGCTAGGGGTAAAGCATCCTCTGTATTTATTTCACTGACGTGAACGTTGTGTGGGTTGGTGGTCGTAAATTGTTTTGAAGATGTTAATTCCTGGTAAATAAATTAGCCAGAACGATTTTAACACTATAGCGACAATGATCTTTACATCAATATTCCACTTGATTCAAAAGATGAAATAAGTGCTGATTCTAGGAGTGGTTTCTTTGAAAGAATTGGCACTAATGGGTTTTACTGAAACCAGAAATGTCTTTAAAAGGCTTGGTGCTGTATTTTCTTTCTTTTCTTATTTCTTTCATTTTTGTCTTTCTTCCCTCCTTTTTTTCCCTGTTTGGTGAGTCTATTGTTTGTCAACGTTTACTACCTCAGTCTCGTTTCTCCTTATTTTTTGTCCTTTATGAATGTTCAGTCCTGTCTCTGTGTAAATTAGTGATTGAAAGTTACTCATTGACCTTTAGTCAACAAAATGAAAGACAAAAACAGTATAATTCAGTGTCATTTATTGATGTAGAGGAATCGGTAAAGCCAATATTTGTCGACCTACTTTGCAGTCCATACTGGCTTTTACCTATGTCTTTAGTAATCACTCACATATAGTAATGTAATCGTTTCTAATTTAGTTATAAAGCCAGCAATTTTGAAGGGAAGAGGTTTAGCAATTACACCGATCCCAGTACTAGACTGATTCTTGTCTTTTTTTCTTTTTTTGATCTTGGTAGAATAAAGATAAAAACAGTATAATTAAAGTTAACATTGACAGAATTTCAACACAGAATATAAAGATACGGACCAAATACCACAGAGTATGGTCCGACTTTCTAATGTCTCTGTCAGCTCGAACACAAGGCAAGCAGTTTTAAAGTGAGGTACAGTAGTCCCTACCATCGAATCCAGTACTTGACTGATACATTATTTTGTGGATCCTAGAGGGATGAAAGGGAAAGTTAACATCGGCAGAATTTGAGCACAGAATGTAATGCGCCAGAATAAATTCTGCAGAGCATTTGGTCCGATACTCTAACGATTCTGCTAGTTCACCAAAACATATTGTCAATACTGTTACTAGTTTAGGTAAAAGGTCAGCAGTTTCAACAGCTGGAGTTAGTCGATTGTATAGTGTGGTTATATTATTTTATCGATCTCGATGGGTGAATGAAAGACAAAGATGACCTTGGAGGGATTTAAAATCAGAATATAGAGAGATGGAACAATACTCTAACGAATCTTTATTCGACACTCTAATAATTATGCCAGTTCTCCATCACACCTCTGTATGATAATAACCGATATAAATATTAACTGGCTGGTTGTTTGGTTGAATCCGCCAGTCATGCTTTACATTGTACGGAGAAACGGAGCGAGAGGGAGAGAGAAATAAAGAGAGTTAACATAAGAGGTGCATGGTTTGATGGAGGGCAATGAGTAAAGGAATATTAAACACACACACAATGTGCGATAAAGAATCATAAAAACAGAAGAGGAAGAGAAGGAACAGAAAGAGGAGTGAATGGCAGAGTAATTATGGGAGGCGTTCAAGTTTTACAGAGATTGGTTTTCGATGGTTGTGTTGATGAAATTTAGAAAAATAATAACGTATATTTACTTCAAATATACAAATGAGAAGTCGTTTGATTTGATTTTATTCTAAGGTAATATCTTCAAAAACTTAGCATTCAAAGCATCATTTTGTATAAGTATCAGAAAATTTGATAAACGTTAAATTATAATTTTGTAGCTATTATGCATAGTGGTAAAATTATACTTCCAAAGTTACCCGTCATATGATGGGTAACATGCAAGTATAGTAATAATGGCTGGCCACTTGTCGTATTGCTTATATTAGCAAAAGGGTTTGTTTTCTGGCAGTGACAGTTCTCGAATAACGCCTAAAGAGGAACTGAAACGAACAACCACAATTTAGATTTTTAAAACATATGCAATGTGGTCGAATGGTTAAAATGATATGTTTGCAACCTTCAACCAGTGTTCGAGCTTTCGATCCTACTGTGTGTAATCTGGGGTAAATGTTATTTTCTATATCCGCAGGTAGACTCATAACTTGTGAGAAAATATGGGTAGACGGAAACTGTATGGAAGTCCATTGGAAGAATTTGTTCCTGGAATTCTAACGGTACAAACTTATCACACTCTATGTGATGCTGATTCCGCGTGATAATTATTGTAATCATTCCTATCGAGTGATGTCGCTAATGAAAACGTCAACACTTTAATAATTGGGCAGATTCATTAATCCAATAACTATGAAATATTTCTGGGTAGTAACAACAACACTCGTATCTGTGTGAATAACTTCCCGTCCAAGGTTTTATTCAGATGCGTGACAAACGAACTCATACAGTGAGTACACAATGTTCAATAAAGTTATCTGGGATGAACAAAAGGTTCTGAACAACTTGCCATGTTCCATGATAACATTGAGAAGACAGAAGTAATTTAAACTACAAGATTTACTTTCCACAGGCACTAGACATAGTATACCATACCGAGCTGCTGGTAGGAATTGAATATCGAATTCACTAACATGCCTGGGCAAAGCTAAAATTATAAAGGGGAGAAACATTTGTTGTAAGATTTATCACAAAATTAGAGATTCGATTCATAAACAAGTGTGACATGCGAATAAATACGTTATGTTAAGGATATACGTTATGTTAAGGATATACGTTATGTTAAGGATATATGTTTGCAAAAGGGACATGAAGGCCTGCAACATCAATATTAGCGGTTGGGAGGCAGTTGCCGGCAACCGTGGAGAATGGCGACGTACCGTAAAAGAGGGAATACAAAGGAGTGACAGAGAGAGAGAGAGAGAGGAGAAATGGAAAGAAAAGAAGAGACGACAACAAGAGACTATGGCATTACAACCAGCCAGGAACAGTCTTCGCTACATTTGCGGTACCTGCCAGAGGGAGTGTTTGTCCAGGATAGGACTACACAGCCACAGCAGGAAATGTATTAGGACATGAAATGTAAAAGCCGGACTAAGCCTAGTCCGGCTTTTATATGCTCAACTCCATTGTCTCCCGAGACAGAAAGGATGACAACAACAACAACCAATATGTTTGTGGAATACTCAGCCACTTATCTCTTAATTTAGGCGCAAATTATTTTAGTTAATCGGGCAATCGAATCCACATCGTCGAACGACGGAGATCCACTAACCCCTTTTATTCTACGGTGATTTCTCTGTTCAGAAGGAAACGAACATAAAAATAAATTAAAACAGAACGGTTGTGAATAAGAACGAAAATAAAACGAAACGAACAGATCGAGAAAAATCAAACTCGCAAGTTGGCAACTAAGGACTATAATTATTTCGACATTACTTTCATACAGATGATGCATTAAAGTCTTTTACTGGTTTTAGTCATTGGACTGCGGCCATACTGGAATATCGCCTTCAAGAACTTTTACTTTGTCATGTTTATTTTCTGTGATTATTGGTCTGCTATCTTATTTTAAAGTTCTTTGTTTTATTGCGTCGCTAAGTTAGACTTTGACGTAAAGGAACATAATATAAACAACACCGGATTTTAGGCTGCTGTAAACAACACACAAACACACACATACATATATATACATACATGCATACATACATACATACATACATACACGCTTGCAAAAATACACCTACACACGTATGCAATGATATATAATTAACTATTTACGCGTAAACATATATACTTTTGCTACACACACATACATTTATAACTATATATATACCTATATATCTACATACCTACATATATTCCTAGATACATATATATATATATATATATATATATATATACTCTTTTACTCTTTTACTTGTTTCAGTCATTTGACTGCGGCCATGCTGGAGCACCGCCTTTAGTCGAGCAAATCGACCCCGGGACTTATTCTTTGTAAGCCAGGTACTTATTCTATCGGTCTCTTTTGCCGATCCGCTAAGTGACGGGGACGTAAACGCACCAGCATCGGTTGTCAAGCAATGCTAGGGGGGACAAACACAGACACACACACACACACACACACACACACACACACACACACATATATATATATATACATATATACGACAGGCTTCTTTCAGTTTCCGTCTACCAAATCCACTCACAAGGCATTGGTCTGCCCGGGGCTATAGCAGAAGACACTTGTCCAAGACGCCATGCAGTGGTACTGAACCCGGAACCATGTGGTTGGTAAGCAAGCTACTTACCACACAGCCACTCCTGCGCCTATCTATATATATATATATATACACACATGACTCATACATACCTACATGTATATGTACATACCTATGTATATACCTATAAGCATACAAGGGGAACTACTACAAGCCGATCTAGTGGTTTTCTGACACTGCGATCTGGTTTCAAATCCCGCGGATGTCACTTTTGATTTCTTTCATCCTTCCAACATCGATCAAATAAAGTATCAGTTAAGTACTATAACCGATGTAACCGACTAAACCCATCCACTAAAAATGCTGACCTTGTGCCTAAATTAGAAATAAATATATTATGGGTATTTTATAAATCGTGAAAATTCCGAAAGCCAACGTGAATTCCGAATTTGAACATAAAACAGCGGGATCAAAATACCGGTACAGGAATATGAAATTAGCTGCTCTCCCCATCATGTCTGTCATTTGAACAGCTCTCATAAAAATTATTATTTCTTGCCCAAGACCTTAAAATTAGAGAAACAAGGGAGTTCGATTATATGATATCAAGCGATTTGAATGCGGTCGCTGCAATCGGGAAATGGAAGAGTGTTGCACTCTCAGCTCATTGGTGATAATCTCTATTTTAAGTTATTTCACCGTTCGTGATGAAAAAAAAAATATTTGGAATACAAGCATGAATTAATAGCAAAATTTGTTACATTATTATTCAAGTGCTTAAAATATCCAGTAGAGATCAATTAACGGGCCACAGGAATCTGACGAAAGACTTTGAATACAGAAGTGGATCGTAAAAATCAGTACTTGTGTGTGTGTGTTTATTGGCTTTCAACATCAACACAAGGACATAAATTAGAGGAGGGAAGATCGATTAGGTCGACTTCAGGAATAATACTTATTTTATCGACCATATAATAGTAAAAGTGTGTGAAGCAGTTTGAACTAGTAGTTAGAGTATTGCACTCATGATCGCAAGAACGTGGTTTCGATTCCCAGACCAGGCGATGAATTATGTTGTTGAGCAAAACATTTCATTTCATGTTGCGTTAGTTCACTTAGCTGTAAATGAGTAACTCTGCGAAGGACTAGCATCTTATTCAGGGGACGGGGTTGTTGCGATCTCGATTACTTCTACGCAATGGAAATTGGGGAACAGACTCTATGAGCCCCATGACTCGAGACAATAAGATACTGAGAAATTAATTTTAAAGACGTGGATCCATAATCACCAAGAAAGTAGGCCATTTTAAAGATCAGCGAAGAATTTAGCAATGAATAACAACTAGGTCTGTTCAACTGCGCGGCACTTAGAGTAAGAGCCTGCTACTATAGACTCAGGCCAACCAATACCTTGTGAGTGAATTCGGAAGAAGTCCGTTGTATATACCTGTGTGTTTGTGTGTGTATGTATGTGTGTGTGTGTGTGTGTGTGTGTGTGTGTGTGTGTGTGTGCGCGCGCTCTTAAAAAATAATAGAGTCGATTTGTTTGGCTAAGCGCTTCTAGGTAGTGTCCCCTCTATGGCTGCACTCCAATGACTGAAACAAGTTAAAAATAAAAAGTAAAAGACGGTATGGATGAAGATGTTTTGAAGAGAAAACTGGCAATCCTGTTATGTGAGATTCCAGATGAATCTATTCCACAGCAAGGAATACAAATGAAGGTAGAAACACCTATCTCCCTCACTTACCCCACCAAAATAAAAGCCAAAAACAAAATACACAAGTTAAGAAGATTTAGTAAAAAGAAATGTGTAGCAAAAATAATGGTGGTGCCCCAACATGGCCACGATTCGCAAGCCGAAGCAGATGAAAACGTCATAGAGTAATAATTAATACTAAATAGACACTGTATCATGGAACTGATGCAGTAGTAATTCACTTTAATATAACAAGAGAGGAAGGTGGTGAGCTGGCAGAACCGTTAGTACGCTGGGTAAAATGTCTAGTGGCATTTCGGCCGTCTTTACGTTCTGAGTTCAAATTCCGCCGGGGTCGACTCTGCATTTTAGCCTTTCAGGGTCTTATAAAATAAGTACCAGTTGAGCACTGGGGTTGATGTAAACTGACTTATCCACTCCCCGAAATTGCTGCCCCTGTACCAAAATATGAAACCAATATAACAAGAGTGGAATGTATTCGGAATATCAATTTAATAAAAGACTTTAAATGGATATATAAACTTCGAGAGAATGGAGAATAATTCCTTATCGGAACGATGAATCTCGAAGCAGAAAAAGCTAGGTTGAAAAACCTTTGGGATAAAAAAAAAAATTGAAGACTTCCTGTAGGACTCGAATCCACATTTCCCATAAACAAGGAAAGTGTTCTACCATCGGGAGCAAAGCAAGCCTTCGAATCTCTCTTTCCATTTTCAGGAACATTGTTTTTACCAGTGAGAAATGTATATTGTAAAAAAATGTTGGTTTGAGTCCCGCGGACAGCCTTCCATTTTTTTCTATCCAAAAGATTTTAAATCCAATCTTTACACGCTGTTATTTATAGCTTTATCTGTTTCGAGATTAACCATTTCAAAACTAATGAAAATCTCTGCGACATCTGATGGAACTTTCACGAGAAAACGCTAACCTATCTCCTCTCAAATAACTGAACAAAACAATCTCTTAATCAACAACATTAAAGAATAAGAGAGAGGAAATGCTGTAACAGCAGCAATAATACTAGGAATACAGATCAATGGGCGGACAGAATTCGAGAGACATCAAACTCACAGTAAAACTGAAAGGAAATTCAATGAATATTGATTTCTAAATTTGCCAAAATTCACGCCGCTTTGTAAAGCGAAAGGAAGGAGGAAGCTTTGAATAATACTAAATTTCCAAAAATATTAATAGATTTAACTATTGTTTGAAGCGAAGAGATACAGCAATCAAATTTGTGTTAAAATAGTTTCTCTCTCTAAAAATATACACAAAATATAAAGTTTTCTATTGATTTCGTTGACGGCAATCGCATGTAATTAAAATGGAGACTGGTTTATTTGAGAATCTTACGACTGACATTAGTCGGCAGCCATTAGCAGTAGTAGTTTCACTTTAATAAATTCAATTCGTTTTCAGCCGACTAACGGTTTCCTTTATGATCTCGCTCTTGTCATTGCACATCCTAGTGAAAGGGAATATGTATTTTTAGAAGCATATGGACAGGGACTAAATTTACTGCCTAATTTGCATTTACTTTAGTCAATAAATCACACACCTGCAGAGAATAGCATATAGACACTGCCAAACCGATTATATATATATATATATATATATATATATATATATATATAATATATATATATATATATATATATATATGCATACATATATACACACGCACACACACACACACTTATATATGTATATGTATATATATGTATGTATGTATGTAGTATGTATGTATGTATGTATGTATGTATGTATGTATGTATGTATGTATGTCTATCTTTCAATCCAATTGTGGTCTTTTGGCACAAATTCACCTGACCATAAATACTATCCTTTTCTATCTCGCTCTCTTCACACACATATATATATATGCGTGCGTTTGTGTGTTTGTGTGTGTGTGTGTGTGTGTGTGTATGTGTGTATGTGTGTGTGTGTGTGTGCTCTCGTACAACCTATAATTTCGCAGAATATGGTATCGCCGCCAGTTAGAACTAACTTTTTTGGCGCTCTCTCTCACTCAATTTCTTCTTCCAGCTATCAGCAACGATGATTCTATTCTGTGATCACATTTGTGTACGTATGTCTGTTCACCAAACGACGAGTCGTTGTGTTAGTTCAACCTTTTTATGAATATTTTCGATTCCTTTTTGAAAACTTCTAAATTGTGTTGTTCAAAAATATGTTTATCGTTAATCGAACCATTAAGGTAGCGAACTGGCAGAACCGTTTGCACGCTGGGCAAAATGTTTAGCGGCATTCCGTCCGTCTTTGTGTTCTGAACTCAAATCCTGTCAAGGGTGATTTTTGATTTTCATTCTTTCGGGGTCCATGGAAGAAGTACTATTTGTGCACTGGGGTCGATATAATCGACATTCTCCCATAAAATTGCAACCATTGCGCAAAGATTTGAAAAAAATTATCAATCGTTGTTCTTCAATTCTTACTGTACTTAATTTAGTTTTGGCCATATTCCTGTTGTCAACTATTTCTTGTTCTTATTATTCTTAAAGCCTAAGACACTGAGCACTGCTTCAGCATAAAGTTTCGTTGATCGCATCCACTTGGTAATTTAAATGTTGATACAGTTTTCTCTCGTTTCAATATGGTATGCAGTAAAACGATTCCCGATATAAACTGATGTATGGTGTTACAATACTTAATGTTGCTGTCAAGCTGTTTCCCTCACATTGCGAAATTTCAACTTGACTTTAGCTGACTCTCTGAAATGCAGATACGATCATTCAAATTCTGCCAATGCAGATTCATTCACAAAGCTTGTGCCGACATGAAACATTGTAGGAGGCATTTGTTTAAGATGATTCACGGTCAGGTCAAAACCGAGCTATCACCTCTTTATTGTCAAGTGAAATTTTAGCCATTCCATCATATATTGGTACCAAGTACGTAGTCATGAGAAGAAAAAGAAAAACATATATACGTACACAGCATAACATATATTAATATATTAATACACACGCACGCGCGCACACACACAGATAATATATGCGAAGGGGGTGTATGTATATATGTATATATGCAGTGCTCCAGCATGACCACGGTCACATGACTAAAGTAAAAGAATGCGAGAATGTGAAGACCCCCCCCCTTCGGTCATGAATGATCATGGGATTGCATCTAGAAAGTTACCTTCCGAGGTACAAGTCTAAGCAAGGTTGTTTATGGAAGGCCAGCAGTCGCCCATGCATACCACCCTCCATTCTCCACACTACTGATATTATCCAAGGGAAAGGCAAAGGTCGATACAAGCTTGGCACTAGTGATGTCGCAACTCATTTCTACAGTTGTCTTAACTGGAGCAACGTGAAAAAAGGTGTCTTGCTCAAGAGCACAACACCCAACCCGGTTCGGGAATCGAACTCACAACTTCACAATCGCAAGCTCGACGCTCTAACCACTGAGCCGTGCGCCTTCATTAAAAGAATGTGTGTCTGTGTGTGTGTGTGTGTGTGTGTGTATACTTTTACATGTTTCAGTCATTTGACTGTGGCCATACTGGAGCACCGCCTTTTGTACAGCAAATCGACTCCAGGACTTATTCTTTGTAAGACTATTACTTAATCTATCGGTCTCTTTTGTCGAACCGCTAAGTTACGGGGATGTAAATGCACCAGCATCGGTTGTCAAGTGATGTTGTTGGTTGGGAGGGACAAACACAGACACACAAACACACACACACACACACATGTATACACGACGGACTTCTTTCAGTTTTCGTCTATCAAACCCACTCTTAAGGGTTTCGGTCAGCCCGAGGCTGTAGTAGGAGACACTTGGCCAAGGTTTCACGCAGTAGGACTGAACCCGGAACCATGTGGTTAGTAAGCAAGCTACGTACAACAAGGCCACTCCTCATATATCTGGGAAAAAAAGCTAAATACCGCTAAGCATTTCGCCCGGTGTGCTAACGTTTCTTATTTCTTTACTGCCTACAAGGGGCTACACACAGAGGGGACAAACAAAGACAGACAAACGGATTAAGTCGATTTTATCGACCCCAGTTCGTAACTGGTACTTATTTAATCGACCCTGAAAGGATGAAAGGCAAAGCCGACCTCGGCGGAATTTGAACTCAGAACGTAGAGGCAGACGAAATACAGCTAAGCATTTCGCCAGGCGTGCTAACGTTTCTGCCAGCTCGCCGCTTTCGTCTCTGTATATATTTTATCTGTGTGTGTTAGAACATATATAATAGTATATATCGGTATATATATATTAGATGCAAATATGTGTTTCGTGGGGAGGGAGCAAGTGGATTAAAACTATATATATACATACAAATATATATATATATATATATATATATATATATATATATATATATATATATATATATATATCCACATAATCATGCATACACACACATGCACATATATATACATACACATATAGATATAGATATATGTATATTTGTACAGTATATATACATGATTATATATACTCTTTTACTCTTTTATTTGTTTCAGTCATTTGACTGCGGCCATGCTGGAGCACCGCCTTTAGTCGACCAAATCGACCCCGGGACTTATTCTATCGGTCTCTTTTGCCGAACCGCTAAGTGACGGGGACATAAACATACCAGCATCGGTTGTCAAGCAATGCTAGGAGGACAAACACAGACACACAAACACACATAAATACACATATATATATACACATATATACGACGGGCTTCTTTCAGTTTCCGTCTACCAAATCCACTCACAAGGTTTTGGTCGGCCCGGGGCTATAGCAGAAGACACTTGCCCAAGGTGCCACGCAGTGGGACTGAACCCGGAACCATGTGGTTGGTAAGCAAGCTACTTACCACACAGCCACTCCTGCGCCTTATATAAGTATAAATATACATATATATACATATACACGTACATATATATATATATATATATATATACGTTTGTGTGTGTGTGCTTATGCATGTGTGTATGAATGTATGTGTGTTGGCATTTGGTTATAAAGTCCTGCAGCCACTCTGATAATGTCTGTTTGGCATTGCATCAATTCAAAAGAAATGAACTATCAAATTGTCTTATTGACTTTATAAACCAATCAAATAAATATATTTATAGATATCCAACAAAGACACTGTATACCGATTTTTGATATCTCATTAGTAATGAATTCTTTCAATTGCGCAATTGTGGCCGCTATTCTTTGTGAAACACGAATTTTTAGACATCCTAATAAAATAAACATGTACTGAAGTTTCATTTTTATTGAACTTCACATAAAACCCTCTTGGTTCGTCATAAGATCGTTTGCGTGGTAAGATTTGCTGTGGAAGGATATAAGGGGAAACGTGTGTCTCTTTATCAAAACTCAATGCTTGACGAAATTCTTTGTTGGTATCTATTGCAAAAGCTTAGATCTACTTGGAGACAAAACTTCCGAGAATTTGCATTGCATGTATATGGTTATATGTATGTATACTCTTTACTCTCTTTTACTCTTTTACTTGTTTCAGTCATTTGACTGCGGCCATGCTGGAGCACCGCCTTTAGTCGACCAAATCGACCCCGGGACTTATTCTTTGTAAGCCCAGTACTTATTCTATCGGTCTCTTTTGCCGAACCGCTAAGTGACGGGGACGTAAACACACCAGCATCGGTTGTCAAGCAATGCTAGGGGGACAAACACAGACACACAAACACACACACACACACATATATATATATATATATATATACATACATATATACGACAGGCTTCTTTCAGTTTCCGTCTACCAAATCCACTCACAAGGCATTGGTCGGCCCGGGGCTATAGCAGAAGACACTTGCCCAAGATGCCACGCAGTGGGACTGAACCTGGAACCATGTGGTTGGTTAGCAAGCTACTTACCACACAGCCACTCCTGCGCCTATATGTATGTGTGTGTATGTGTCTGTACGCAAACACACATATACACATTTCGACATACATAGTGGATTGTAAAACAACACACGCCCACAAGAAAACCGAGCACGATCATGATGTAAGAAGCAGACAAACAAATAAATATTATATGGAGTTAGATGTATAGATAAATCTAAAACTTAGTGGTAAAAGTGTAGAAAAGTAAAAATGAGGCAATAACATTCAAGGAAAGTATACAATGAAAATAAAATGAGTATAAAGAAACTAATTGCATCAAATAAAAGGAACAGGAAAAGATCTAACGCTTCGGGTTATATATATATATATATATATATATATATTATATATATATATATATATATGCACTGCAGTACATTTTTACAATGTGCAGCTATAAACGTTTGTGACACAGTGTATCTATACATTGCATAATAGGATGAATTATGTGCATATATACAGAGTATGCTTATATGCGCACACACACACACACACATATATATATATATATATATATATGAGTTTGATCTGAGAACATAATCTTTTGTGGTGAATGGCGATTTGACGTCTATATCTAGCATGTTGACTGTCCACTTTTCGTGTTCAGTCCTTAATTGGTATATATATATATATATATATGTATGTATGTATATATATATGTATATATATATTTCAAAATTTGTAGAATTCTATTTGGCTCACGTTATTTCAGACGAATCGATCTGTGAATATTCAAATTTGACACTAGATGCATTGCTTTCATCCAATCTCGGAAGGCCACAAAGATCATTGATACCTCCTTTCTTCCTGAGGCGAAAGTTATGACTGAAAACCGTTTTACATTACGCTATGTATACAAGTTTAAAAACAAAACGTTGAATCGAATAATTTGAATTCATCTAGTTTGTTGGCTAGTAGATGTGAGGAAACCCTACAAAAATTAATAGCTTACATCTGTGTAACATTGAAATTGAAATATGTACGAGCGCTTTACTTTTTTTATAGTAGAATTCAGGATCAAAATCATGTTAATATCAATGTAAACGTTGGCTACATACATGCTGCTGGCCTGTTCATATTCTTTCAAACATGTGAGCTTAGAACACGAATTGTCTGAAAAGAAAAAATATTTTCCGGTGACGAAATACTACAGTTCCTAGCATGTTCACATTCGAATCTGCCGCAGCGTATTAAGAATGAATACGTACATTATTACTTTGGTTCTGTATGTACGTTATGAATTATTAAAACTATTCTTAATTTTCCACTTACTTATATTCATTTTTCTATAGACAAACACAGTAATTCTCTATACAATTTTCTCTTTCTCTGTAATTTTCAATTCGAAACTATCCCAAGATAAAATTAGATTCTCTATAAAGTTATAGTTCAATACATTGACAAAATCTGCAGTATGACTTTGTTGAGAAATGCATGTATCTGAGCTATAAGAAAATACACTGGAGTGTCCCTATTATAGCGTACAGCTGCATCTTGTGACAAACGTTTATAACAGTTCTCTGTAAAAACGTACAACAGCGCTGCAAATATGGAGACACAAACTCACGTCTTAATAATCATAAACCCCGCTTCTATCCATCTTAACATATTCATGATCCCCTTTTCTTGACAGAGATATGAAGGTTAAGCTTCTTATTTACTAATCTCTATCTAGCACCTACATGCATCCTGTCACATTTTGCCAACCTAATCTACCCCATACTGGATTACAGGTGAGAAAAAGCTGATAAAAGCCTTCCATTACAGTTAAAACATTCCATGTCATGTAGTTAACAAAATGCTATAGCTTTTATAATCCGATCCCCTTTCTCTTCTCTGTACAGGATGAAACCCCAACAGCAGCACCTGAAGTAGTTGCAGCACCAGCAGTCGCAGCAGTAATAACTGCAATAATTTGCAAGAATAAGAGATTTTAGGTTACCTCGATTTTCATTAAGATTTCTCTATTTTTTTATGCATATAAACTTTGTGTGTTATATTTCGTTGTTCATTAGTTCTACTGTAGTTTGTATACGTTTATCTGTGTGTCTCAATGTACATGTGTGTTTGTACATATGGTTGTGTGTATGTCTATGTGTATGTCTGTTTGCAGATAGTTTCATTTATATGTGTACGCCAGTATGTCTGTGTATGTGTATGTACGTGTGGAATTGTTGGATTTCTGTTATATCTTTCATTTTTTGATTATTTTAAAAAATTTCTTTCGTCGGGTTAATTTGGAAGATTTTGTAAGGTAGAGATATCAAGCTTCTTAAGAACTTTCTTTCTTCTAAGCACTCCACGTCATTTACAATTTTTTTTTGTCTTGTCTTGCTTAGTTATTGTTTTTTTTTCTATATATTTTAAAATTTATTTTGCTTTTCCATGTAAACCTATTTTCAAAAATAAGGCTGATAACAAGTGATACTATCTCATGCTATCGATGACTTCAATCAATGCATTAGAAAACTTATGGCAAAAATCAATGTATTCAATATACTTGAGAATTCTTGTTGTTGGTAGTGGTGTTATTGTTATTATCGTTATTATTGTTGTTATTATTCTCATCATCGTCATCGACGTCATCGTCACCATTACCACCACCAACACCACCGCCACCACCACCACCACCACCGCCACCGCCACCGCCGCCACCGCCGCCACCGCCGCCACCGCCACCGCCGCCACCACCACCACCACCGCCACCGCCGCCGCCACCACCACCAACAACAACCACAACAACAACAATTCCACCATCACTAACAGCACCTCCATCACCAACACCACCTCCATCACCAACAGCACCATCACCATCACCACTACCATCATCGTCGTCGTCATCATCATCATCATCATCATCATCATCCTTGGCGTCGTCCTAGTCTTCCCGGTCGACATTATCGTTCTGATCGCCATCGTAATCATCCTTTCAGTACACTGATTATTGCTGTGTACTTTCAATACCTTACGGAGAGCCACTCTACATATGTAAGGTGTACGCTATATTTTATGGCTTTTTATTTTACATTTATATTTTTATTTTATATTTATATTTTTCCATGCAATTATTGATATTTTTTCCCAGTAGAGCTATGTCTTGTGTATTCTGTATGTGGAAGATCCGGCATCTAATTTTTTTTTTATATAGAAATAATTTTCTGTATATTCTTGAGTGTGTCATATTAGTATTCCTATCATCCTATTGTTTTTGTTCTTCATGATCCAATTTCGAAACAGTTTTGTATCGCTTACTCTCTCCACCAACAATGCCCTCCCTCGTCACTCTAGTTAGTCTTAGTGCTGGAACATTTGTTATAGAGACTGGAGATTTTTAGGGATATCCCGCTCGAACTGGAAGCCAAGAGAGCCGTGTCTGCATCGGTGGACGATGTCGCCAGCTTGATGTGGAACGTTCAAGGTTTTTGGTACTATTCTGGAAGAGTTGTAATTCGTAACGTGTGATAGATTTAAACGTGAAAAATCGGTATGTTTACTTAGGGAGAGAAATGTATGGAACGGTGGTACTACGGACATGTGATTAGAATGTTTCGAGAAAGAATCGCAAGACGGATTCTTCAAGCAGAGCCAACCAGTAGGAGACCCGGGGTGGTGGTGGATAATATCTATTGTCTCAGTTAGTCATGCTTGCGAATCCAACCATATGGAGGGATGGTGTCTGAGGATTCGACCACGACGACTCCCACCCCACCCGCTAAGAATTAGGCAGAGAAAATGATGAATGGGTGAACAGAGGCCTCCCTTGTTTTTCCTGAAAAAACTTTAATTTAAGAACTCCTGAAA